>NW_025999990.1:31138462-31193313 GCF_001458135.2 Marmota marmota marmota
GAGGAGGAGGAGGAGGAGGAGGAGGAGGCAGGAATCTGAAAGACATGATTGAATGAATGGAAACTAGGAAAAAGTCACTTTTCACCAAGTAGTGTCTGGAAAGAATTAATAATGGGGAGTGCCTTTAAATCAGCACTGATAAACCTGTGTTTAACATTTATTTAGTGGTCACTGGGGTCAAAAAGATCTGCAATTGAAAATAATTTACCTCTTTATGTTCATAATAGTGAATTTATTACATGCAATTCAATGGACCACACAGTGTCTTCAAAGCATGATAAGGGCTTTATAATTTTGGTAATTAGACACATCACAACCCCAAGCATTGCCAACTCTTGGCAACTGTCAGCTGGCTGGGTTCTAGGTGGTGGTGTGGCTGCAGCTGCTCCTTGGGACTTACAGGGACATCTCAAAAATATTCAAAGTCAAATGGTTGACTCCAGAAAGAAAGCTGTTTTTGTTTGTTGCTGGTTTTAAATTTTGTTTTTGATTTTGGTTGTCTTTTACTTGATGTTTTAAAAAGAAAAAAATAAGGGAAGAAGAGAAGAAACATGCCTTATTCTTAGCCTCAAAGTTGATTAGCTTAGGGAAGTGCAGGCTTTAGGCAATGCTGTTAGGAGCATCTGTCATTTTCCATAGGTTAAAATATACATTTCATAGCATTTTCCATAGGTTGAAATATATTCTTTTCTATAACCATTCTTCATTATCAATAGACATTTTCAAGTGCTTATTATGTGCTATTTATGACATTCATAAAAAAGTTAATTAAGAATAAATCCATAAAGTAAAGGAAAGAAAGAACCCCAAAGGGAGCCCAGAGAGCAAGCATCCTTGTCCCTTGTCTGTTTTGCCCTCTATCAGATCACACTCCTTGGCCGGGTTGGTTAAGGAACAGCATCAAAACCCAGAGCATGTAGAGCTGGTGGCAGGTCATCTGGGTCACCTCCGGCACACTGTTCACTTCTGTCTGTCTTTGGGAGAACACCAGCACAAAACTGACACTCAAGAAGTGTTTGTTGAAAATAACAACTACCTGTGTAAAAGTTTATATTTCAACCTATGGAAAATGGTTATATGTTGGCCCACATTTTAGATAAAAGTAGTTTTCATTTATCTTAATTATTTTAGGAAAAAAAAATCTCTCTTCAATCAATGAACCAAGAGATTATATGGAATATATATTCTGTATTAAGCACCTAACTGAAGCCAAAAATAAAAAGGAGATGTTAGGCCTTCTAGTATTTCCCATTAACTATAAACTGTAACAGTTTTCTTTATTTAATGTCACTGGCCCTTCTTAATAATGCAAACACTCATTCATCAAGGAGTTTCTCAGGTTCCCAACTTTACCTCTGCTTATGTTTTCATCTGTGCCAATCCTAGAAATTTAGAAACATTTACAACAGTGGTAGGAACATCAGTCCAGATGTTAGCTAAGTGAGTATATAATGAATTCTTTTTCTTCCTCCACCCCCACAACCTTCACAAGGCAATTGATAAGATTTATGATGGTTAGAATTCAGTCTTTACCATGAGTCGATGTTGTTTTTCTCTTTTATAACCACTAACAGGAGAGTTAGGATTGATCAGAAAAAATAGCTTCCAGGGCTTGTTTCCAAGGAAAACTGGGCATGTAACAGGCAAATCAGATGCCCTTAATTTATCGTGAATGAGCAGCTCAGTTCTCCAGAAAAAGACCGTGTTAGTATAATCCTGGGGATGGCAAATGCTGGTGCAGGCTTCTTGCAGGTCTAAATGAGGGGTGCAAACTCGTGTCTTAGTTGATCTGTAAGACATCCATGTGTATAAAAACCCTGGTCACTCAAAAGTAAATGGTCCTATGAAATATGGCATTTGCAGGTAAATGGATGGAGGTGGAGAATATCATGTTAAGCAAAATAATCCAAACCCCAAAAAACAAAGGATGAATGTTTTCTTTGACAAGTGGATACTGATCCATAATGGGGACTGGGTGGGTTAGAGAAGAATGAAGGAACTTTGGATTGGTCAGAGGGGAGTGAAGGGAGGAGGGGGGGGTGTGGGGATGGGAAGCATGGTGGAATGAGATGGCCATCATTACCCTACATACATGTATGATTACCAGAGTGACTCTGCACTGTGTACAGCCAGAAGAATGAGAAGTTGTGTTCCACTTGTGTACATGTGTCAAAATGCATTCTACTGTCATATATAACTAATTAGAACAAATTAAAAAATATTTTAAAAACAGTAAATGGTCCTTTCTAATTTTATCCTGCCTACTCTCCTTAAGAGACAAACACAAGTGGCATTCTTAAGATTTCACAGTTAATTTTTTAATTGTTTACATCTCATTTATTAAAAAAATCTATGCAAAAATAAAAATTGGGGGGAAGGATCATAGTTTTGTTCAAAAGAAAAAATTACAATAAATGTAAGTAGTAGATGTTTAAAAATAACTAAAATAGATACTACCCAAGAAAAAGTACAAAAACCACACACACACACACACACACACACATACATACGCTGGTAATTTGCCAAGAAAAAAAGTAAACTATATGAGATGATGGTATGTTAATTTGCTTGATAGTAGTCATCATTTCACTAGATATATATGTATCACTACTTATATGTATATCAAAACACCATGTACACGTCAATATATACAATAAAAAGAGAAAAGGAAACAGAGCTGTGAAATCCTATTAAATGCTAATCAACTTAAAAACTGGATGAAATGGATACCCTTTGTGGATATCTATTGTATGAAAATAACCTCCATCAAGGAAAAGGTCATATGTATATATACTAATGATAACATATTTGGTAGAGAATAATGATAGTTTTAATGACAACAAAATGGCACAGGACAATATTTAGCTTGAAAATCACCACATACATGCACCATGATTTCAACTTTATTAGCACATTTGCAGATATATAGAAAAAAGTTTAAGCTAGAAGGAATCCTATTAAAATGATTTATAGGCCATTTAAAAAAAATCTTATCCCTTTTTTTTATATTCTGTAATGAGGTTATTTTACCTTGATAATTTACACACACACACACACACACACACACACACCATTCAAATATTTATGTAAAAATAAACTCAACTTTTTCTCATCCCCTCACTCTCCTCCCTTGTCTTGAAGAGGCGTCTCTATTTCTCTTCTTTGATTCTTTATTGTGGGTGGGTTTGGAAAGGGGAGCAGAGGGGAATGGAGATGCTCTCTCATGTGGAAAAACATATGAGTTTTAAGAAAGGGCATGGAAGGAAATACCTAAGAAAAAGAACAATTTAAAAGAAAAGGTAAGAACTCAGGAAGACACAGTGGGACACTGAATCTGGTACATAGCAGGTGGTGGGGTGGTGGGGCAGACTGGGAACCACTGTCACTTCCATGAGGTGGACTTTGAGGAGAGCAAAATCTAAAGAGGAGATTTAGGATATCTAAAACAGCAAGCCGTATCTTTTGTGATTTTTTCTCATGAAACATCTAAGAGAGGTCTTTTCTTTTCAAGATTGAATAGTCAAGTTTGTGTGTCTCTTAGACACTTCATGATATTGAAGTAGATCTTAAATCTATAGATACATTCTACTGCATAAATAATTTTGAAAGGTTAGTGCTAATTGTCAGGTTGTTATGGTTCTTAAAATTAGTTTTCTTTGATATAGGTAAGAAATCATTTTACCCTCATCTAAATGAGCTTTCTGGATCTTCTTCCTCTACTTGTGTTTCATTTCCTGTTACCCTTTCAGCTCCTGTGATGCATCTGTTCTCATTTCTTGTGATCACCACTTCATATAAAGTTACCAACCACCCTGGTTTGACTGGGACTGAGGCAATTCATGGGTGCAGGATTTTCAAAGCTAAAACCATGAAAGTCTGGACAAGTCAGGGCCAGCTGATCATCCTATATATGTAATCTGAAATTTTTGCGGTCATAAGGATGCTAAAGACCAGCCTCTTGTGAATTAGGATATGTTTACCTCACCATGCTCTGAAAATATGAATTTCATAAACCCTGCTGTAGCTGCCCAACCTGGGAAAGCACAACCTCTGATAACCACTGTTGCTTCATTCCTATAATGGGAATAATAATACCACAATGAGTTGTTGCCAACCTCCAGGGAGATATGCATACAGATTCAGATTACGTAAGTGTATAAATCTATAACTTATGTCAAGTGTGTTTTACAAAAATTTTATATAAACTTACCTGTAGTTATTTTTCAAAACAGCTTTTAGATGTTTTAGATTGAAAACAATGGAAACATACAGAGGAGGTACAGCACTTCACAGTGTGGCATAGAGAACTGGAAAGAGAGAGATTGACAGAGGGAAACGATTTTTTCAGAAGTATCTGTTTTATGATTTGATATCTCCCTAAATGTTTTAATTGTTTTTGAGAGGCTGTATAGCCCCAGGAACAAGCAAAGCAACACATTTGCAAAAGATTTGGATTGTCTTCAGTATGGAATATGGGTATTTTAATTTATTTTTTACTTAGGCTGAGGCGGGGGTGTTTTTCCTTTGTGGAACATAATGGCATTCATCTCTAGGATGTGTGACCTTCTCTCAAGCATAGATAAGTCCTCTGTTGTATCAGCACAAGCCACATCTGATGCCTCTTAAGAAGTAAGGATGAAATATGGCTTGGGAGCAAAATGAAAATGTATTTAATGTCATTATTTAAAACTTATGTAAATTTTCATAATCCAATATCCAATCCACATTTAAAACCTAGTTGAAAAATTGGTTCAAATCCAAGTTTTTAAAGAGGTATCCAGATAAAAATAGGGCAGTCCTGTTATGTGTGATAAACTAAAAAGACAGGTGAGAGCCAAACTGGATGGAGTTGGTAGTTATATCCTGCTTATTTATTTGGGATCAGTTTTTTGTTTGTTCGTTTGTTTTTTTGTTGTTTTTTTTTTTTTTGTTTTGGTCAGATGAACATATAGCTATCAACATTTTTCGGACTTGTTTTGCTATGGAATCTTTTGTTCAAAAGCAAATATCTCACTGAAACTTAACAAGGATAAGGAAGGGATAGCTTCTTTTGCAGAAGTCTGGATGTGAGGCTAGTGGCCTGGCCAGCTCTGCCCACTCTTTCATTAGGCAACCTCCAGGAACCTAGAAAGCACAGTTGAGAACCACAGAGCTCTCTAGTAGTCACTTAAAATTTTTAGCTAGAGCCCAGCATGGTAGTGCACGCCTATAATCCTAGCAACTCTGGAGGCTGAGGCAGGAAGATAGCAAGCTCAAAGCCAGCCTCACAATTTAGTGAAGTCCTTGAGCAACTTAGCAAGACCCTGTCTCAAAATAAAAAATAAAAAGGGCTGGGGTTCAGTGGTCAAGCACCCTTGGGTTTAATCCCTGGCACCAGAGAAAAAAAAAGAGCTGGTACATATTAATAAAAACTCATGCAGATATTTTTAAAAAGCCAGAGAGTTAGAAAGTTTAAAAGAAAGTGCCAGCTGCCCCTCGACACCTTTGAATCCAGACGCAACATCTTCAGTTCTCAACTGTTAATTATGATGATGATTCTATGCTCCTAAATGATACTCTCATACACCTCCTTTTTTATGTTTCAAAAGTGGTTATTATCTTTCATCTCTGTCTATGGAAGACAGGGATTCAACTACTAAACACTTCATCTAGTGTGTGAACTTCTCAGCCTTGCCCTTTCTGTTCCTTCCTCCCTCTGTCCTTTTCTAATTCTCAAATTACACACACTCACACCCTCACACACAAAGCATGTGCATGCATGCTCACACACATACACACTCCTCTTCCCTCAATCCTCCCAATTTAATTTCACAACAGTTTTAGATGAAGCATTAATCAGTGGTTACATTATTTTGGTTTTGTATATGTTATTCAGATGTAAGTCACATGGGTTCTGCTTATATTTCTTTTATGTTTTTCTTTTTCCTGACATTGGTTGAGTCACATTTTGTTTGCTGAATTTCCTATCTGCTCATCATTACATCTTCTCAAACCGTCCAATACAATATGTGCCATTTCTTGAAATATCGTCAATTATTCTTTTCTCCCACACCCTATTCTTTGGTGGTAATCTTGCTATTGAGCTGCCATCCTGTGACAGCTGGAGAGACACCCTTGTCTTTCTGTATTATTGAGTTCTTTGCCTGAGTTTTTTGCTTTCCTCTTTTATGATGGACTCCCTTATGGGTGGATAAGAGAAGATACCTTCTCGTAGCTTCCCGAGAAAGATGTCTGGGACAAATGAATTTTGGGAGAGCTTATATGCTTAGAAATATTTATCTTACATTAATGATTAGTTTGACTAGATACAGAAATACTTTTCCCTCATATGGGAAAAATAACTTTTAATGCTCAATTGCACAGCAGAATAACTATGGTTGACCCCAATTAATTATATATTTCAAAATAGGTGATTTTGAACGTTCCCAACATAAAGAAATGATAAAGGCTCAAAGTAATGGGTATATACATTACCTTGACCTCATCATTACATATTGTATACATGTATTGAAATTTCACACTCTGACTTGTCAATATGTACAATTGCTGTATCACTTAAACATAAACTTCCCCCACCTCCCAAAAAAGATTTTTCCTGCAAAAATTCCAAGAAATTTACTGTCTTTTAGTTTCTCATGTTATTGAGAAGGTTTTGTTTCCTGATGCCTTTTATTTGAATTTCCATCCTTCTTCTTCCCTCTGTCCTGCTCTCTCCATCTCATTTTCTTTTTCACATCTGGGAAAACTTATTATTTCCTCTCTGGCCCTGGTATTCTTCTATCTCAGGACAATATATCTCCATGCGATATCCCCTTCTATTCTTCACCTGCTGATTATGTTTGAAATTGAAGGAACTTTAACTCATTCTTCTATTTGTGGGAAATTTTGTATATAAAATTATACATATATAAACATATGTTTATAAGATATATCAAATTTATATTTATAGATATATAATTTTACATATAAATAAAGTCAATTTCTGACTTCTATTTCCTCTGTTCTTTCATTCTGAAACTGAACTCCTTTCAGTTCCTTTCAGTTGGATAACACACCCCCTTAGACTGGTACTCGTTGTTATCCTTCCTGTTCTATTCATCTTTTTTTCTGTCATTACCTTTCTAGAAGAATTTCTCATGTCTCTTCAGTTGACAATTTCTGCTGACATGCTTTCAATTTCCAAGAATTTTATTTGTCTCTAATTGTCCCTTTTTCATCACACCATGTTTAGTTTCATGGGTACAATTTATTTTCTATAAGAACATAAACTTCAGCTTTTTTTCACCTGCTCCCTGCAGAATCTGTGTTTCCTCCAATTTTTGGAGTTTGTGTACTTAAGACTCTTTAAATGGGAGACTTTCCTCCATACCTGGTATTCCATAGCTGTCTGCTCAAGCAACATATTATGGACTAGAGGATATGACTATACAAACATTAGACAAAGCTGAGCTGTTTTGCTGAAGCACACTTGAGAGTAACTAGGTTTCTACTGGGTATTCAGATCCTCCAGAGAGGTGCACTCCCCTGTGCTGCCTACCTGTACACATGCTGGAGTGCTGGTGTTCTGGGAGCTGAGCTGATAAAACATTTTGAAGGAAGGGAGAGCAGGTTTCTATTCAGCGTGCGGATTTCCACTTAGTCTCACAGAGCTCAGTACTTCATTTCACCCCCACCTGCCGTTCTCTTCCTGTCTTGTTGCTCTTGAGCCTGAGCCTGAGCTTGCTGACCTTGAGCTTGCTGACCTTGAGTTTCTCTAGTGAAGTACTGCAGAGAGTAGTCCTCTACCTGAAGGCTGAGGTCATGGCCAGGCTGCTCAGATAGAGGGGGAGATCTGGGAGTCCAATTGCTCTGTTTAAGAGGTTCAACCAGTCCTGATTTTAGTTCCAAGTCCCTCCTCTAGCTTCAACAAAGGCCTTTGCTGCTGTCTTGCATGTGTCCAGGGTTCTCTAGGGAGCCTTGTCTGCTTCCTGGTAGGATCTCCCCTGTAGACACCTTGCTGTCACATCTCTGCTCCACTGAATCAAGTACAACTCACCGATCCCCTTTTCATTTCCAAAAAATGTCTACAGATCTCTGCTGCTGTTTTCTCTCTTTGAATTTTTTCCACTGAATTTAAAAAAAGAATTGTCAATATAGGGATTGCTTAGGGAGGAAGTGGGTGGAGCTAAGCAAGTATTTCATCCACCACTTTAATGATAATTCTCTGCCTTACTATTTAGCACTATTTTAACAAAGGAAGGAATTCTGATAGTGTCCCCCCAAAAGATCTGCCCAAATTCAGCATGTGTGTGTGTGTGTGTGTGTGTGTGTACGCATGTGTGTAAGGGGCAACATAATATTTCAGATTTCTCCATAAGTACATTCAATGTTAAATGAAAGCTAAATCCCATCAAGGCATATATTTAACTATATAAGACACAGTGAAGTATAATATTCAATTAAAATAAAGAGATCTTTTTTTTTTTTTAGAAGTTACTTGTGGCCGCTTATATTAAAACTTTCATCATATGTCTGTGGAATTAAATATCTGATGTTCATATAATTATAAATAATTCCTTCATGTGCAAAACTGTATACCTTAAAAACTGAAAATGCATTTCTTTTGTAACTAGAGTTCCACATAGACTATAAATGAAACCACAATCTAGTCAAGACAAGTAAAATTTTCTTGGCAGTCATTTTGTGCTTTCTTTTTTGTTGGAAGGCAGTGAAAAATCAGATAGTGAAGTCATTTCCCCTTTAAGTTATCACAGTCAATTGCATATGGGCCACATTTGTGAATTTTGTTATTTGAGGCAAGCTGTGTCTTGAATCAATTTATAGGCTAAGTTTGCTCCTTATGTCAATCTGAAGGCATCGGATTTCTAGAAAACACATTGTACCCTATTTCTTCCAGAGCATCCCATTAGTATTGAAGCTCTAGGAAGATGTATACATTCTATGTTTCTGCAGCTGTAAAAATTGGCCTTGGGCAAAGGGCCAAAGGGCATCCTTAGCATCTTGTATTTTGCTTCCACATTTCCTCTCTCTTTGGAAACTGCTCACCTATTTGTGAAATATTGTTTATTTCTATCAGTACTGCCCTTAGTCCCAGCCAAAGGGAATGGGAAGATGGATGGATGGGGCATGCTTTGGTTTCACACCTTAGAAGGCTGTACTTCACTAGTCTTCCTCTGCTTATATCTTTCCCCAAAGAGTTATGAGTTAGAAAATCCAGAGGCCCCTTCCATACTTGGTGTTGAGTGCTTGGGACTCTGGAGTTTCCTTTCCCAAAGGCCCTAAGATGTTTCCAGGTCAGTTCTCCCAAGGTGGACCTGACTCTAGCATGCACAGCTGGAGCCTTAGGGGTGGTGAAGTGTGCTTGTCTGTGGGATGTGGATGCAGAGATAATGAATCAAGCTTGGGATAGTGTGCTGAGGAGTTCACACATGTGTGTCAAGCCCTTTCAGACAGAAGACAGAAATAGGGGTGGGAACAGAAGGCAGAGTGTCATCTTTCTTGGACTTGCCACATGGAGAAGAATTTCAGTTTGAACTTGATCTTCAAAGTTATTATGAAGACACATTTATCAATATAGGAAAACATTTGATTTAATGATTTTTCAAGTCTGATTTATAACTCTTAAATACTTAGACATATTTTCTGTGTGTCCCCATTTGTACTCCAGACCCAGGTCCTACAAATCGTAGCATCAGGCCTGACAACCACGGCATTGCCCTTCTATTTACATTGCAGAGCCCAAAAGGCAACTGGGTACAGTTCAATGTTTTCTCTACAGAAATTATCTGTCTTGAACAACAGATGAGCTTGTTAATGCATCAAGAGCTCAAGACCCCCAAGAAGCTAAATTTATTAGTTTCCAAAATGGGATTAACCCCTCCCAGGAGAGAGGATTCTCTAGTTCTTATCACTCCTGGGGACACCATTAATGAAGACGTGGGTAAAGACAACTGGCCCAACTGGCAAACCTTTAATGACTACAAGTGGGAGAGTGTTACAAATTATAATCCTGTGGTCCTCCTGCTCCACCACAGAAAGGACGCATACCTTCCTGCCAACACCTTCCTATAGTCCCTTACTGAGTACATGGGGGTGGTTGATACAGGCTGAGGGAGGGCAGGAAAGCTGATGTCAATCCCTCTAGGTGTATAGACCTTCACTTGGCACACTGTGGAAGCTCTCCAAAGGCAGAGGGAGGTATCATTAAGGCTGGACAGCAGAAGGAGAGATCTGTTGGCACCTAGGCTCTCTCTAGGCATCAAGACATCTCTGAAGCATGGGCAATCCATCTTGTTAAACGGAAAGTCCTACGCCTCCCTCAATACCTCTAAAGCCATTGGTGAACCAGATTTAACTAAAGCTACAGCAAAGCTCAGAAACAGATCTAGTGACTATCAGAATAACCCAGTCCCCCTGGCCTCCCCCCAACATACACACATTGGCATCTTGATAGAAGAAAGGGTGAGCCCTTTTCTGGGGGTATATATTACTGACTACTATGGTTTTACCATGAAGACTGATATATAATAAAAATTGTAAAACACACAAAGCAGACAAAAATGTGACTCCTAGATAGAAATAAAACAATAGAAGCCAACCCATAGATGGCCAAATGTTGGACTTAGTAGACAGAGATTTAAAAATAAACTACGGTAAACATGCTAAAGAGATATAATGAGCGAGTAGAAGAATGCACTAAGAGTTGGGGAGTTTCAACAGAGGTATGAGCACTTGGAAAAAGACGAAAATGAAAATGGTAAAAGAAAATTATGTGTCACAAATGATGGATTCATTCAGTGGGCTGACCAGCAGAATGAATCAGCGGAAGAAAGAATCAATAAAATTTAAGACAGGTCAGTAACATCATCCAGACTGAAACAGAGGGGAAAAGAGTGAAGAAGACCTGTAACTATGACACAATATCTAATGTTCTAACGTGTGTCATTAGAGTTTCAGAAGAACACAAAGGAGAGATGGGACAGTGAAATATTTGAAGAGATTACTGGTGAGCATTTTTCAAAATTGACAAAAGATGTCAATTTCATATACCCAGATATGAAAAACAACAAAACAAAACAAAACGGAATGAAACCCAAGTGGAATAAAAGCAAACACAAACCAAACACATAAAACTACCACCAACAGTGAGGATACACTGAAGCATTTTATGATTAAACTGCTGGGAGAAAAAGACACATATTAAATCTTTAAAGCAGAGGGGAAAGTTTTACATATAGGGAATATCTTGGAGAATGAGCCTAGATTTTTCATGTAAAATGCTGGATGTCTGAAGGCAACACAATGATTTCTGCCTGTATTGAAGGAAGACTCCTCTTAACATAGAATTCCACATTCAGGAAAAAAAAAAAATCTGCCCACAGGAGGGTGAAATAAGACAGGGAAACATCGAGAAGGGACAGGAAGTTTTCTAAGGTAAAGGGAAAAGACTTTTGATAGAAGCCTGGATCTACATGCAGGAATAAAGAAAAACATGAGACAGGACAAATGGATAATTATCTGAGTAAACATAAAAGATATTTAAAAAATCATTATCTACCCACCTATGCACCTACCCTTGCACCTACCTATTTACCTATAATCGTCTACCTACCTATCTATATTTTTCAAAATAATGATTATTTAAAGCAAAAATAGTGACATATTTTGTGTTCTTTACCTAGGAATAAATATAATCAATGCAGAGGACAAAGGCCAGAAAGTGAGTAAATAGAATTAGACTTTTTTATGGTTCTTAGACTAATATTTTAGTAATATTATTTAAAGGTATAGAATAATAAAAGTGCATATTGTGTAATCTCAAGACCCGGCTACTGAAAAAAAACATTTCTTTGAAGTATAGTTTTAAAAAGTCAATAGAGGAGATGAAAGAGAAGGCTAAAATATTTAATTAGTTCGAAAGAAGGCAAACAAACAAGGATCACAGGAGCAAAGAACAAACGAGATTAATAGAAAACGATTACAAAAATGTTAGACTTAAATGTAACAATAGCACATGTTATATTAAATGTAAATATATTAAATACTGCATTATCAAATTGAATTGAAAAATCAAAACTAAATTATATGCTTTTTGTAAGAAATATGACTTAAATTTAAAAAAAAATGCAGATTGGTTGGAAGTAAAAGAATGAGAAAGGATATATCCTAAAAAGGTAGGTGTACATTTGAGACATAGTAGACTTCAAAGCAAGATACATTATCAGAGATAAAAAGGGACAATTTACAGTGATATATGGATCAATTTATCAAGAAGACATAAAACTAAAAGCAAAGCTTAAAAATATAAGAAGCAAAAATGGATATTGTTATAGGGAGAATATACAAATCCATAGTCATTTAAAGATAAGCAGAAACCCTTTTAAGATCTTTTCTGCCAACACACACACACACACAAACTACTAACCACTGATAATCTGGAAGCACAGTGTGTTTGAGGAAGTGTTCTTTGGGACCTCTCAAGGAAGGATGCTTCTCTAGGTACCTAGAAGTCTGATAGTGAGAAAGGAGAGTCTCAGCAAAGTTTTCTGACAGCCAGTCAGCTTGGAAGGTCCACAGTTAGGACAAGACATGCACCATGTATCCCTTAAAGGTTTCCACAGGGAGCAAGTCATAAACAGCCTTACCCATTTTCCCTGGGGATCATTACAGACATTACCAATTTCTTGTGTTCCGTAATGGGACAGGTGAGGAAAAATGTGTTCATATCCTTATTCCCTTTTCAGTCAACTTTTGTATTGCTGTGGCCAAAATACCCCACAAGTCTCATGGTTCCAGAGGTTCAGTCCATGGTCAGCCAACACCATGGCTCTGGGTCTAAGATGAAGTAGAATATTATGGTGGAAGAGCATGGTGGAGGAAAGATGAGCCTTTCATGACATTCAGGAAAAGGGGCAAGGTAGGGGGGGACAGACAGACAGAGGGGGCTATCTGCTGGCCAGGGGCAAAATATAAACCCCAAAGGCATACCCTCAGTGACTTATTTCCTCCCGTCACACCCTACCTGCCTGTAGTTATCACCTAGTACAATAGTCCTTTAAAATTATTAATCCATCAAATGGATCAATCCACTGATTAGGTTATAGCTCTCATAATCTAGTTATAGTACCTGTGAACATTTCTTCATTGTCTCACACTGGGGCTTTCAAGGGACACCTTATATCTAAACCATAACAGCCCCCCTCTGTGCTGGTTTGTCTTGATTGCCAATCGCTGGACTTGGGTTCCAAGTGGATTGTTCTCGGTTCCCTGTAGTTTATTGTGGCCATGTCTTGTTGACAATCTGAAGCAGTTCTGTGGCAGCCACTTGTGCCACAGAGGCCACACACTAGGCACACAGCTTTACCATAGCTTACTCTGGCAGTTCTATGTAAGACTGTGAGCCCTGTGCCTGCAGGTGTGAGCCAATCTTGGATTCTGAGATTTTCCTAGAGAGCTGGAGCCTGGGCAGCTTCATGCAGCTAACTATAGAGGAAAAAAGCTTCAAAAATTGTTTTCTGGGGCTCGGGATGTGGCTCAAGTGGTAGCATGCTCACCTGGCATGCATGAGGCACTGGGTTTGATCCTCAGCACCACATTAAAAAAAAAAAAAAGATTGTGTCCACCTAAAAACTAAAAAGTAAATATTTAAAAAAATTGTTTTCTGCCTGATATGAAGAAAACATTAAAATTTCTGATAGGCTCTGGAATTTTAGCACTGGGGAACTATTTGCTGGAGGCCAGACTTGAAACAAAGTTATTTAAGGTACCAAGGCTGGAGACATAAATAGGCCCTTTTCTTTACTGAAGTTAAAACACAATGGAATACTACTCATTATTAAAAGAAAATTAAATCATGGCATTTGCAGGTAAATGGATGGAGTTGGAGAATATAAGGCTAAGTAAGTGAAGTTAGCCAATCCCAAAAAACCAAATGCCAAATGTTTTCTCTGATATAAGGAGGCTGATTCATAATGGGGTTGGGCAGGGGGAACATGGGAGGATTAGATGAACTCTAGATAGAGCAAAGGGGAGGGAGGGGAAGGTAGGGGACATGGGGGTAGGGAAGATGGTGGAATGAGATGGACATCATTACCCTAAGTACATATATGAAGACACAAATGGTGTGATTTGACTTTGGGTATAACCAGAGATATGAAAAATTGTGCTCTATATGTATAATATGAATTGTAATGCATTCTGCTGTCATACATAACAAATTAGATTAAATTTTTTTTAAAGATTAATATGGGAAATATAAATATACAGAAGAACATGATTGTGAAAATAAGGGTAAAAACATTATATATATAATATATATATATAATATATATCATATATAAAAACACACATATATGTATATCATATATAAAAACATACAGGATCTGACACAAGAAAGAGTAAAGAGTGAGTTTTATAAATACAGGATCAGACAGAGGCAGAGTAACTCTGAGACCTATGAATGAATATATATATATATATATATATATATATATATATATATATATATATATATTTTAAATATGGGGACAATTGAATAAATCTTATATAGGATATTGTGTGATATGTATGCAAATTTAACATAAAAGATAGAAAATAAATATAAAAAACCCTCTTAAAAAAAACAGACTTGCTCGGAAAACCAAAAGTGTGGAGGAAAAATTTAAATACGCAGATCAGAACTGGGTGATAACTGATTTTATAAGAATGTAACACAGTTACTGAAGTATAAATCAAATCCCTCCAAGCCCAAATGGCTCAAACCAAACTGATCTTGGAATTTATGTCAGAAGAGTAAAATGCAACTATAGATACTACTGAAGAAAAGTTTTTCAAAAGTAAAAATTCTATTCTTTAGGAAAACAGAAAAATTCCTGGAGATTGATGATAAAAGGATGGAAAGAAAGATGGGGAAAAGAGGGTTGAAATCTCAAGAGCATCTTTGGAAAATATTCTATAGGAGAAGGGTCATCAGAACTAGAGTCTGATTAAATACTTGTCGAAGATTACCAATTCTGTTTGCTGTCCTTAGAGATGATAGGAGTGATGGTGAGTAGGAGCTGGGTATAATAAAAGGGTCTGAAGTTGGACACCACCTAGATGAGGAGCTTTAAAGAATCAATCAAAAAGTAATTAGACAATTAGTAAATTGGCTGAAGAAGATAGAAGAGCTTACATACTATATTAAAACTCTCCAAAGTAAGGGAGCATCGTTAGAAACAGAAATGCAAAGATGGAAAATGGAGTTCAAAAGCTTGACAAAAAACTAATGATAGAAGTGTATCAAGAAAATGAAAGGAAATCTCTCACGAAATTAACTAGAGAAGAGAGGGTTTAGAGTGAAAGAAGAAATATTTCACAGTGGATGAAAATATCAGCCATGCCCCTGAAGGGCTGGATACCTATGAAAAATTATTTCCTTTTCATTGTACTCTTTAAGTAGTAAAAGCAATATATTATGATTTGATCAGCTGAACCATTATAACATTAAGAAAAACAATTTTTAAATGAACCATGCAACAAACAGACACTTTTCAAACTTAAAGGTCAAACTCGGTTTGCCAAAACCTTTATTCTCTTATAGTTTAAGAATAACTAGGTATAGCGGTGCATGACTGTAAGCCCAGCAGCTCAGGAGGCTGAGGCAGGAGGATCATGAATTCAAAGCCAGCCTCAGCAATTTAGAGAGGCCCTAAGCAACTTAATGATACCCTGTCTCTAAATAAAATATAAAATATAAAAAGGGTTGGGGATGGACCCAGTGGGTAAGCACCCCTGGGTTCAATTCCTACTACCTCCCCCAAAAAATAAAAAGAAAAAAAGAATACAGTTGAAGTGTATTTATGTAAAATTTTATTTGCTTTTAAAAAAGGAAGCTTATATATGCAATCTAAAAAACTTGAACTCACAGAGCTGGGGTTCTGGCTCAGCGGTAGAGTGCTCACCTAGCACAGGTAAGGCACTGGGTTCTATCCTCAGTACCACTAAAAAAATGAAATAAAGATATTTGTGTACCTACAACTAAAAAATAAATAATTTTAAAAAAAATTAAACTCACAGGAGCAGAGTAGATGGTGGTTACTACTGGATGGGTGATGGGTGGGTGGGTAGACATTAAGGAGACAGTGATCAAAGGATAGGAAATCTCAGACAGAAGAAATAAATTCAAGAAATTTAATATACAACATGGTAACTATAGATAATAACAATGCACTATATTTTGAAAACTACAAGAGTGGATTTTAAGTGTTTTCACCATACAGAATAAGTGAGGTCTTGCATATGTTAATTATCTCAATAAACCATCCCACAAAACATCATGTTGTACATGATACAATTTTTGCTTGTCAATTAAGAAACAAAAAAAGGAACCTCCTCTTTATCCAGCCCTCTACTTGCCTTCCTGGGAGCTGGTGGTAATGGCATACAGAGTGTGCCTGTGTGTGGCCATGCCTCCACAAAATGTGCCATAGACAAAACTCATTTTCTTTAACACTTCCTTGGAAGAGATCTTAAAATTAGCATTTTAGGCATTTGAATGTTTGAATAAATGTTGGTGGTAGTGGAAAGGAAGGGCAGGGAGGGAGGCTGTGATATTTTTAAGAGATAATTTTGGTTTTTTTATTTCCTTAGAGTCCTAAAATTATGTCACATAGCTAGCTCTCTACATACCAAGCCTTTCTCAAACATGATTTGGGCTGTCCTGTACAACCTTTGAAACACAGAAATGAGAAGGAAAAAGAAAAGCAGAATTGTAGAAGGTGAACAGCAGTTTCTGGGTGTGAAGTCAATTGTATATTCGGTGAGGGAGCAGGTAAAAGCATGTTGATCCTCAGCACCACATAAAAAATAAAATAAAGATATTGTGTCCACCTAAAACTAAAAAATAAACATTAAAACTAAAACTAAAAAACTGAAAAAAAAAAAAAAAAGCATGTGTGCTAGTGTCCACTGAGTGCCGGGGAGCTTTGTATATGTTAGTCCACTTTGTATATGTTCTTTATCTTCCCGTGGTTTAGGAATCATTTTCATTTCATTTCATAGATTTAAAAAAGGAAGCATCAGAGAGATTAAATTACTTGCCTAGGATTGATAACTAAAGGTCCATAAATTCCATCTTACATCTGTGTGATTCCAAAGCCTTCTATTCTTTCCACTGCATTTAGGAGTAAAGAAAGAAGACACCTTTCCAAAAGAGATGAGCCACCCAGCAGTAATGCTTGAAATCTTGAAGGCTTGGTGCTATTCTACTACAAAGTAAATGCAATGGTATGTGGGATGAGATGGCAGAAGGAAGGACACTCCTTATCAACTGAGAGGGGAATTGGTGAGCCTGTACCTAACTTAGACTGCAGAAGCCAAGAAGGAAAATGACAATGAATCTGAAGGGGCAGCTCAGAGATATAATCTCGTTGATTTCCTAACCTCACTGGAGGCTGTAGAAAATATGCAGTGCTAGAGTTGGACTCCCTGGATTCACATGTCACTTCTGCTGGGTCTTGCAGCCAGTCACAATCTCTTAAACCTATTTCTTATCTATGAAAAGAATGACAATAGGCAGGGTGCAGGGGTGCACAACTATAATCCTAGTGACTTGAGAGGCTGAGGCAAGAGGATCACAAGTTGAATTTGTTGACACCACCCAAAGCAACTTACTGAGACCCTAAACAACTTAGCAAGACCCTGTCTCAACATAAAAAATAGAAAAGGCTGAGAATGTCACTCACTGGTAAAGTGCCCTTGGGTTCAGTCCCTGGTATCAAAACAACAACAAGAACAACAAGAAAAACCACCAAGAAAATAGTTCCCTCACCAAGGAGCTTTTATAAGCACACTTACTATATGTAAAATACTTGGAAAATTTGCTTAGCAATTAGCAAGCTCAATTAGTTACTATCATCATTATCATTATCATCATTATCACTGCTGACAGTAAATATGTGAATCTAAGTATTGTCATTTAATACTCATCTTCTCCAACAGCCGAAGGTCTAAGGAAAGAAAAAGCCAGTGTGAATTACCTAGGGAGCATTTAAAATAACAATGACTACAGCAGTTGAATCAGAATACCTAGCATGGGATCTGAGCATCTGTTTGTTTAAAAAGTCCCCCTAGATTCTAATGTGCAGTCATAGTAGAGAACTTTTACTATCTTTTTTTTTTAATGCCAATCTTTCTTATCAGGATTGAGTTTAAACTAATTAGTTTGGTCTACATATACATCATGTCTCAAATATCTGATTAAATTTTCACACTATTTCAGGAGTTTGCACAAATGTATTTTATTTTACACAAAGTTATTGATCCTCCACATTTAGCTACAAATTTTTACAATACAAAAAAAAAAAGAAAACCATGAGCTTTGTACTACCAAAATTTATAGAAGAAAATCTGATATCAAATGTGACAATTGCTCCATAACATCAACCATGCCCTGTTTCTTTTGTACAGTGAATCTGTGTATGTGCATTTGTGCATGTGTGTACAGGTATGTGTAAATGTGTATGTGTAAATATATGTATCTACATATATACAATGAGATATCTATATGCAGATATATATATACACAGATAATATATACATAGATATATATCTATAATATATGTATATAAACACACACACACACACACACACACAGGATATACCTACTACTTAACCTTGTTTTGGAAGGGGGTAGGTTGAATAAAGCAACCAGCTGTGCTATAAAACTCACAAAGATGGAATGCCTCTGAGCAGGACTCCTTTGTGGAGAGTTGGAGCTAGTGTTGTGATCTGTTTCATTAATTCAAAGTTACAATAGGATAGAACTATTGCTAACATCAAAGCAGACAGACACCTATTAAGAGCAACACAGATTACCCAGTGAATATGTGGCTCTTCAGGCTCCTTTAACTGAATGCAGGGCGGACCCTTCACAAACTGATTAAGTCAGGTCTCTTCCTAGATGAGAGTACCTGGAAGCCCAGAGGGGGACGCTGGGCAAAGTGGAGGAGACCTGTGGAATTTGTGGTCATGGTTTTCAACCTTGGTAACATTTTAGAAACTCAGACAAGATTTAAAATTAAATAGTAATGCCTGGGTCTCTTACCCAGAGATGCCCATGTAACAGTTCTTAAGTGGGGCATAGATTTGGGTGGTTTTGTTGGCTAAGAACCACTGATGTGGTGCAAAGAACAAAACTTTGTAGGCAGTCAATCATAGGTTTGAACTTTTTGCTGTTGTCTTCAGTGGATGGGAGGAACGTAAGCCTCAGTGTCCTCATCTGTAAACAGAACTTAACACAACCTGGCAAGGCTGTGACAAAGACAAGTGGCAGTGCAAGTATACTAAGTTCTAGGCATAATGAATGGTAAATATTCAGTGATTACAAAGCACTCCACCACTTTCTTTCACATTTCTCTTTCCTTTTTAAAAATTCTATGGTCCTCCTCTGCAGCCTGTTCAAAGATTCCACCTAGCATCCTCGTACAGTGATGCCTTTCATAGAGGTATGCCATATTTTAATCTTCCTGAGCAACCTCCCCACTTGAACTCTATCTAGTGCAAGGATTCTAAACCATTGGAACTCCCTGAAGATCTTTAAAAAACACTACCCGATCCCTACCACTAGCATTTTCTGATTTGTAATCTTAGTTGCCAATATATTTTCTCTAACGTAGAGCAATGCAGATCTGTGTAAGGGATTCAAAATTGTTTATGAAATATTTGTAATAAAATAGAAGCCTTCAGGGATAAGAAAAAAAATATGCAATAAGCATTTGGTAATTCAGTTATCCATTATTCTTTCAATAAACATTCCCAGACTCTTAATCTATGCTAGGTTTGGGGTAGAAAAAAGCAATTAAGACTCTGCCCCTGCTTTCAGGGAGTTCATAATGTATAACTAAGAGACAGAAATTAAAAGCCATTCCTTTCCTCCTTTATTCATTCACTTTTTATTGAGTGACTATAATGCAGCTGGGGACATTTTGAGTGACAGTGATACAGGTGTGAACAAAACCCACAAAAGGGTCCATGCTCAGGGGGCTTAGATTCTAGCAGGGGCATTGGAGTAGGATGCGTTTTATGATAACATAAATACAGGGTGGTCTGGGAATTTAGTTAGAGAAACCAAAGTTCCATATGGGGATGGATATCTTGGAAGAAGAAGGAAGACGTGATTTGTGAAAAAATATTCTGGGAAGAAGATGGAGGAAGTGATTCTTAAAGAACAAGGATTTAGCCAAGAAGTTGAGACAGCACACAAATAAACTTTAAAAGAAATAATAATCAATGGAGTACTTTATGATAATACACAGGGGAAATGTAGGCCAGAGAAATAAAGAAAAACACATAGTCAGAAGAGAAGGAAGAAAGGAAATCTGGAGAAAAAGTAAAGATTAATGACACAAGGGAGATTTGGGGGAAGTGAGACAAACCCTCAACAGAAGCATTGCCGTGATCTGGATATGCCTGAGTGTGTCCCTCAAGGGTTCCTATATTGGAGACTGTGTCCTTATCCAGGTGATATTGGGAAGGTGGACTTCTAAGAGGTGGGGACTAGTCATAGGTCCTAAGGTCATTGGAGGCACTGTCCTCTGAAGGGATTAAGATTGTTTTTGTAGGATCCTGAGCTAGCTCCTAAGAGAACAAATTATAAAAGTGACCCTTATTGTTAAACTCTCTGGCTTTCTATCTGGCAACATGATCTTTTTTTCTCATCCACACTGCTGTTATTGTGACACCACCAGTCATGAGATCCTCACCAGAGTCCACCTGATGCTGGTGCTACCCTTAAACTCCTAGAACTGTGAACTTGATAAGGCCATTTTCTTTATAAAGTGGCCTGCCTCTGGTGTTTCATAATAGTATCCAAAAACAGACTAACCCAAACACTAACAACTCATTTTACTTGGGACCCTTGCTGTCTTTTCCTTTACACAATTACATCATCTACATCCCAAATTCAGTGGAAATCAAAGCAGCCCTCAAATTTGTAATGCTACAAATTGGTGCCTTGACCAATCACAGTCCTATGCATGAACATACACACAAGGACACACACTGCAGGTAGAATGTGCTTTGAGACTATGGTGTGCTCAATTATCAGAAGCACAAAATGTCTGAGTTATGATAAACTATGAAATCCCAGATTTCATTTTCCTTGGCCTTGTTTTTATAAAATTATCCTTCATCTAGTGTGAACAACAATGACTCAGATTCATATTGAATGTGCCTTATTTTCTAATCCACTGTTGCCCATAGAACATTCCTATTTCTATAGAAACAATAGTTGATTTTCCCCTTGAAATTCCAAAGAACATTCTCTGCAGAAAGCAATATTCACATAAAGAAAACAGCATAATTGCAACATGTAGGAAAATAATGTATAATTATATCTTTAAAAAATAAACCTGTAGAATAAAGCACTTGATAGTGACATTAGAAGTAGGGCAAGGATAAAAGCTTTAGAGAGATCAGGATTCTGTCTTGGGTGAATGACTTATTAAACTAATTAGTTACATATATGTAGTTTATGAATATAAATGCTAAAAGAGTAGAAAAACATGCTGCTTGGTTTTTTTATGGTGAGCAGAAATCTCAAAGTCATTTCTTAATTTAATGTAATATCAAAATAACAGGAAGAAATTTAAAGCTATTGTAACACTGTATGGTTCAACCTTAAGAAAAAGGCTATTTATATGCTTATTTATTGACTTGTTTGTATTAATCCTAAATTTATAGATTTACTTTAAGTATGACAAAATAGCTTAGATTTTGTATATGCTACACCATAATATATATCTATACTTCTAAAATCTGATTTATAAAAATCAGGTACAAAGTATTTATAAAAGAAAGTTTTAAATAATTCCCATATGATCCCTTCCAATTTTTGAAGATTTCAATCTAAAAATATGTTAACACCTAAAAAGCTGATTTTAAACAAGATCTTTTATTTTGCCTAATATTAAAGTTCAACTTGTTAAGGCAGGGAATGTTCAACCTATTTTTAGGTTTCAAAGTGAACACACTTGCCATGATCTTAGTCCATAAGTCTGATAAAATGTTTCAAAACTTACCAATAATGATTGCTACCATTTAAAATATAAATCAAAATACCCAAACTTACTCTCTTTAATTTTTTTTAAATTAGTCAACCTGAGTAAACTAGTACATAGTTACCATTGTTATTAATTCAAAAATTTTGTGGGGGTAGTCCAAGTTATGAAAAGAAAATGTCAATGTTCAGCCATTAACATGGAAGTGAAAGGTCAAATGTGTGGTGTATTAATTATATACCAGGTTTCTTCAGTGCTCTTCCAGCATCGAAGGTTAACTTAAGAAAACCTGACTCCCTTAACAGCAGATGTCATTGTAAGGGAGAGAGCTGATATTGGTTTTAAAATATAATGTGGCTTTAAATCTCTCCAGCATGTAAAAATGAAGGCTCCTTGTACTCCTAATATATTTTCACACTGTTGATCAGGAGGGTCTCTCATCAGTGTTACAGATTCCTGACTCATGTTTTATAGTGGATTCAGTAGGATGCCCTGTTATGGTCTGAATTAATCAATACAAGTAATAAGTTATAGGTTATAGATTAAAAAATACAGATAAATAAAATAGTAAGATTAGCCATAGTGCCTCCATCTTTATGGTTCCCATGTGAAACTGTTATATAAGCTGTTTTTTAAAAAAAATTAAAAAGTTGTTTTTTTGTGCTTCATACATTCTCAAATGTACTCCAACCCAGGATGTACAACCACAACTGTGCTCGAACCCAGGATGTAGTTGTCTGATTCAGCTCTGCTAACTGCTTTCTCAGCCCTTGTATCCAGCTTGCTTGCAATTTGCAGATTCCATAGAATATGGGGTTTTTCCTTAAATACTGGAACCTCAGACAGCCGGGTGTGCTTCAATCAGAAGGTAGAAGCGTCCCTGGCCAGAAAATCATAGATAATATGAAATTCTTCGATTTGTTTCACATTTGGACTTAATGTGTATTCTGAGCGGTGGTCCCATAACAGCCCAAGGAACATGGACATCACAGTTTGCAAAGTGTGCTCTCCCCTTGTGAATGTGGTAACATGCTCTGCAATGTGCAGAGAGGTGATGAGTGAAAGACTCCAGCAAGCGCTTCTAAGGACCAATGGCAGCTCACACAGTCTCCCTAGTTCAAAGGAAAGAGATCACAGATGTGTATCCTCTCGTAGAACTGTTAAGACCCTGTTCTCCAAAACAAGTGCATTGGGCATGAAGGAGGAAAGGCTATATGAAGATGGTCCCCAACTTGATGGTAATGGTCTACAACCAGAAAAAACCCATCTTAATTGAAAATACAGTAAGCTGAAAGGCATGAATTCCCCTCAGCTACTGAACACCGGAGCTTAGCAGCACAGTGCATACTGGAGTCTCCCTCCTTCCCCTCATGATCACACAGCTGAGAGGGACTGTGCCTCACTGCCCCTGTGCCGCATCACAGGAGAATATCACTACATATCACTAGCCCAGGAGAAGATCAAAATTCAAAGTATAGTTTTGGCTGAATGTGTTATCACTTGCACATCAATATAAGTTGGAATACTGTAAATTGGAGACCATCTGGATTGATTAAATTTCATTGTTCATTAGGAAATTTTAGAAAATGATGTATGTCACCCGTTCTACCATGTTTAATCCATTGAATTTGGTATTTATAACTTCTGAAGTTGCTTCTATCCAAGTTCCCAAATCCAGGCTTTATGTAATCAGTAACCTAACCTGAAATCTCCTCCCCACCCCCACTGACCCCCTTAAAGATGTATTCCTCTCTTGTCTCCTAGGCCACATTTCTTTCCTGGTTTCCCTCTTGTTTCTACTGCAACTCCTTCTAAATCTCTTCAGAAAGTTCTCAAAAATGGACTGCCTCTTGGACCTTGCCTTTCTGTCTTCTTACACAGCTCCATTGGTGATCTGATCTCTTCTGTCCAACCTAGTTCTTTTTCCTGATGTCTATACTAGTGCATCCACTTGTTCACTAAACATTTCGTATATTCCATTATTAATCCTGAGGTCTCTGAGGGCTTGCTCTGCTTCAGGCATGGTGCTATAACTTGGGTATCTCACCATGTCCATGCCAAAAAGGGAACGTGCTACTTGTCTCCCCTCTCTCCTCTAACCTGCTCAGAAATGGAGAGGCCACCTTCTCTGGGGAGTTGTAGCTGGTTGAATAAGATATGCTCACCCAGAAACTGAAAATATAATACTATTTGGAAAAAAGAACCTTGTAGATGCAATTAAGTTAAAGATCTCAAGATCATCCTGGATTAGGTTGGGCTTTAAATCCAATGACACATATTCTTATGAGAGACAGAAGAGGAAAAGACAGACAGGGACAAAGAAGAAGACCTTAGGAAGACAAAGGCAATACTGGAGTTATTTGGCTGCAAGCCAAGGAATATATGGAACCACCGGAAGTTGGATGAGGCAAGGATGAATCCATTCATAGAGACTTCAGAGGAAGCTGGGGTTTCTAGACTATAACAGAATAAATTTCTGTTGATGGTGGTCCTAGGTCCCAATTCTATACCCCATTCATAAATGTCTATTGTACACTTCCCTTTTAGACTACTATTTTTTTAAATGCAAGAACCTGGATTTTTTTCTTTTACTTAACACTTGGAACATAGCAGATATGCCAAAAGAATGAAACCAAGAATGTCTTTTTAGTTTGTATGCTTGCTTGTTTTCATAGTTACAGAGCTAATATAAGCCTACATAAAGATGGATATTTCAAGTCATTTAAATTATTTTAGCAGAATTGTCTTGCTGAATATTTCTTCCAATTCATCTGACTTTTAAAAATGCCTATTTATATATTAAAATACAGATGGTTTACCAAGTCATTTGAGGGGAAAAAAGGTAACAAAGGAACTCATGGCACTATTAGTATAAGGTACTGGGAATGCAATTTATTTCCTTAAGGCAGGCTCCCTAAGTATATTATTCATAATTACATGTGTTTTGTTTAGGACACAAAGAGCTTTGCTTGGTGAATCTCGCTTCTTTATCTGAGATCTACAGCTGGCAGCCCCTGCACGCACGCGCTCACACACACACTCTAATTAACCCTGTTTGTGGAGGGTCAGTGCATTTATGACACAACCAGAACAGCAACAGAAGGAGGCACAGATACACTTAATGCTATTAGTTATTTGCATATAAAATGGTCAAATGGCCTAATTAAAAGGCTTGCTATGCATTTGAACAAATGAGTATAGAGCAGCTTAAAAAGCATAATCCACTTCGACCTTAAATTTTATTGAAAGACAGATGGATGGGAGATAATAGGCATAATTTATAACTAAAAATCCACAAATGTTTTATTTCTGCACAATGAAAAGGGTTTTTACATTTAATTTTTCTCTTAGGAGAATTTTCCCCCAATAACATTAAGTAAGAATATGACTTTGCCAGCTAAAGCTAGACTCTTCAAAATCCTTTACAAAGGTGGAGATGTTGGTCAAAGGAGGCACACACACACACACACACGTAAGTTAATGGCTATATACTAATTAAATTGACTATGATAGTCATTTCACAATGTACATGTATATCAAAACATCACTGTATACCCCTTGAATATACACAATTTTTATTTGACAATTATGTCTCAACAAAACTTGAACACAACAAATAAGTGTGGTATGGATGGGGCAGATGAGGAAGGTAGATTTGATGGGGTGGGGAGCATAGTCCTTTAGAGATTATTTTATGAGGAAGGTTTTCATGGACCAAAAGCAAAGCAAAGAATATTCACAAAATAAAAAGCATATGTTCTTATTTCATACACAATAGCTCTAGAATATATGTAATAGACTCCTTATATGTCATACAAAATGATCATATTTAGCATCAATGTAACACCTTAACTCAATAAAAGATCATAAATACAAATTAAAAAAAAAAGTATGAAGTCCTCTGTCAATTTCCCAGAGCTTCCATAACAATTAAGTGAAAACAGGGCTGGCTTAAAACAACAGAAATTTATTCCATCATAGTTTAGGAAGTCCCAAATCCAGGCATCAGCAGGGTTGGTTCCTTCTGGAGGCAGAGGAGAGAAGTGGCCCATGCCCCAATCCTAGCAGATGTAGCTGGCGGCAATCCTTGTCATGTCTTGGCCCATGGCAGCTTAACTCCACTCTCTATCTCCGTGTTCACATGGCTTTCATCCCTACATGGCCTTCTGACTAAGAAACCAGGCATGGGATTTAGGGTCCACCCTAATCCAGTATGACCTCATTTTAACACTTATACCTGCAAACTCCCTATTTCTAAATAAGGTCACATTCTAAAGTTCCATGTGGACATGATTTGGGGGGAAACTATTCAACCCATTACAACCCTTCAATCTTTGAAGTTCTCAAATCTCATGTTATAATTCAGAGGTAAATTCTTCATAGTCACAATTTTGGGGGATAATCTTTCTGAACTTGCGATATGTTCAAAGACACAAGTCCTCATTACATCATTTTCCCCCCTGCATTAAACAATAAATGTGGGGAAGATCTTCAAGGACAGCATGGAACTTTCTGGGCACTCTCTCATGGGTAGCTAACGTGGGATTGTCATGGTAACTGTTCCCTAAATCAGTGGTCCTCTAACATTAGTTTCATTTCACAATCACCTGGAGACTTGTTAAAATACAGATTTGCTGGGCTCCACCCACAGATTTAGGAACTTATATTTCTAACAAGCCTCTGGTGATGCTGATGTGGAGGCCCTGGAGACCACACTTCAAGAGCTGCTGCCTTGAATCATCATCAGGTAAAAGGTTCCTATTAGTTACAGGAAAAAAAGTCTTTTCCCCATCCATTTTCAAGTTCCTCCTTCCACAATTACTTTAAAGACAAAGAGAAGCAGAATGAATGAAGAAAAGGATGGAGATGTCACTTCTGGTGACAGAATGTTCTTATTATTAACATCTGATTGCTGAGGAAGTAAGAACAGAATGAAGTAGAATGACTATACCTACTATTTGCTAGTGTGGGATTCCTGCTGAATTATAATTCATATTTGGAAAGCAGGGGAAGTTTTTGTTTTTGTACCCCTTATTTTCTGAGTGTAGTTTAGAGTCTGTAGATTTGGGGTGGATTTAAGACAGGGTAATGGAGTGTGATAAATATAGTGCAAATATGGACATGGATTATTTTCTTTACTAATTTAGAGGTGCGTGTGTGTGCATACACACATATGTATTTTTAAAAGGCTTGTAGCTGCATTGATTATTGTTATGATAGTTTTTATTCTGAGAAAAATTTTTTGAATAGATGAACATCCTTCAACAATGAAGCAATAGCTAATGCTCCAAACTGGTTTCACAAAAAATACTTTATAACTTCACCATATCTGTAGTGCAGATGGGAAGAAAGTGACTTTTTAAAAACACTTTTAAATACAATAAAGATTATTTGGAAATTTGAAAGAGGAAATGTGCAATCACATAACTGGAATAAAATTTAAATTTGCTGTAATTGAGAGTTGTGATACAACATTCTCAATTTCCCTCTGCACTAGTGTAGATAAATGAAAGTATAGTTTCAAAATGAAATTTGTTCCTAAATAAATAGCAGTCACAAGATTCAACTAATTTGCCAATAAAAGGACTGTGCCAGGATGTTGCTATGAGCATCCATTTATAAAAGTATGTGCAGCAAAATTTTAATAATTTTTCTGTCAGTTATAAGGAACAAGAAGAATGGATTATTTGCTAGATAGTTAAACCACTGATTTGTAAAGAAAGTAAAGCAATTTTGGATTTCAATAGCAGTGTAAAAAAAGTCACTACTTCCTTAGACTCAACTGTGATGCTAGGAAGGCAGCAAAAATCAAATATATAATTTAGATGAGAAAACTAGTTCTATTTGCTAAGACTTCAGCATTCAAAAAAGTCTAATCTTTTACTCCAGTGTGTGTTTTAAAATACATGCAAATGCATCCAGAGAGAGCTGTGGTTTTGATATTGAGAACTTCTGTATAGTTCTTAAGGATCCCAATGATAGTATTTCAAAATTCATCTCAATGTCTTCTTAAGGATATTAGAAGAGCAGAGTATTTTTAGGGAAATATATTTTATCTTTGAAAGAGATGCTGAAATCTGTTATTGTCACAGTCATCTTGGCTGTAGTATATGTTTACAAAACTGTGGTTGCATATTGAGGAAAAGAAGAAAAATAGACTTTTTGTCCACTGTTCTAGTAAAATTATCCCCACCATCTCAATGACATAACTAACAAATTTATTGTGCATATAATAATTAGCATTCAATTAGAATAGATAAAAAAATTTAAAAAAACAGTACTTAATATTAGATCTAATAATTTAGATTGTTTTTATTCATGTCAATTTTTAATGAAAAAATACCATCAAGAAGAGGCTTAATTCAAATTTTAAATTGCTGTGCATTCTCAATGACTAACCATGAAAAATTAAGATATAATATATATTCTGGATAGTCTGTGGATTCAAGGTTCATCTGTATGAACATCAAAGTTAAATACGTGTGGGTTATTTCCATTACCTAGGATAAAATTCAAGTGCAATTACTTTAAAAGTAAATATAAACAATAAATTTCTGCGAGACCTTAGAACTTACTATAACTTTCTCATTACTATGTTTAGTTAAACACTATGTTTGGTTTGTAATTGTATTTATTCAGTTATTCAACAAATATTTTGAGTGCTTAGCCATGTTCCTGGGGTTGTGCTCCATATGATGTACTCTCAAACAGCTTGTGGTCTCCTACAGACAACACAACTGAAACAAAAAAAATCAACACTGCATGTTCAATTCTAATACAGGGCCACAGTATCCTAAGGTTCAGAGTGGATGGTTAGGAAAGGTTTAAAGGAAGAGGTTGCACAAAGCCTCTTTCCAGGAAGAGAAATGAGAGCTGTCAAGCAAAGCAAGGAAGGGCAAGAAGGGAAGCATTCCCAGTAAAGGGAACAGTCTACAGGAAAGGGCTGGAGTGGGAAAGGGCAGGGGGATTAAAGAATCTCCAGTGGTTTATGAAGGTGAGCAAGATGTAGTGCATGATGATAGCAATTAGAACGTGGGAAGTAGTATTTTCCAAGCACTGTGCACTGGTGTTTATTTGCACATATTTTGTAGTACAATATATGGAAGGACAGAAAATGTGACATTGCTCCTAGCTTATTAAGGAAGAGATGGATGGCAAAAGAGGAAAAGGAAGGAGTCCAGTTCTGGCACTAACCATGTTACCAGAGCTTCCAGATAGTGGTACTCCTTTGTTCTGATTTCAGAAGGAATTACAGTAAGTAGATGTGTGGATGAAAACCTTGTTTTCTGTTTCAGTCAAGCATAATCAACATTGAATTTAAAGGTCATCATCAGATAATCCTGGATGGATGAAATAAACTGATGAGGAGATCACAGGGAAACCTGATACTTCTTTCCTTCTGAATTTCCTGTCCAGAACAGCAATTCATTCTCTTTATAGCAGTCACATGACATTTAGATATCTTTTATCTATACAATGAAAATATAGCACTGCCCATGTACACACTACCTGCAGTTTTAAGATTTCAATTAAAAAATAAAAAATATTGCACACACTTAAACGTCCATTTGATATTTTTGAAATCCCTTCATTCTCTATTCATCCTTTCACTTGTCCATAGAACTTGATTCGGTTGCTTACCCTGGCAACACTGCAATATAAGAAAGCAATTAAACAACTGTGAATTTGGAATTTTAAATAACTTTGAGACAATTAGCTCATTTTCTTTTAGAACTATTTCTAATTACTTTTTTTTTTATATAATATGCCCTAATTATCTTCGCTTTCTCTCCACTCTCAGCCTTCCTAGAGTCGGCTAGGGAAATCAGCTTTATACATGTCATGCATGTATTATTCTTCCTTGAACCTGGGGCACGGATGTCATGTTCCAATGCCTGGTACTCTCTGCCAAACAACATCCAGGGTGTCCATGTGTAATGAGTGCAGTGTGTGTAACAAGCTGTGTTACGACCAGTTTGTCCAGGTCAAAGTCCGCCAACGATCTTCATCAATGGTCTTACTGGGGTACCACTAACCTCATCCCAGCACTGCCTTCTCCCTCCCTAAGTTCAGCCATATCAAGTTCCTCATGATGGCACACACATTTCAGTCTCAGGACATGTGTCCTTACTATTTCCTCTGTTTTCCTTACCTATATGCATGGCTTGGCTCTTGATTTTTATTTAGGTCCCTGTTCAAATATCACCTTATGACCAAAGATCTGACTAGTTTATGTATAAATGTGTGTGTCTCTGATTCCCCTCCTGCACCAGTCACTTCTTCTATACTTACTTTGTTTTACATTTTATTCTCATGATATATTATACATTTGTCTCATTTTTTTAAAAAAATTTTTTTTCTCTATCTAGTAGCATGTAAACACCAAAAGAGCAAGACCTTGGTTTTGTTCATGGCTATATCCCCAATAGCCAGAATAGTGCTTGACACAAAATGGGTACTTGGTAAATATTAGTTTAATTCATCAATGAATTTTTTAAAAAGCAAACTCATACTAGCAAGGGAGCTTTGATGGTATACATAATGATCTATAACTTAGGAACTTTGTGGATTTGTTAATGAAATGCTTGATTCTAACATATTAATATCTTCCAAGGAAGTATTGATGAAATGTACCTATAAGAAGACTAAAAGGTCATAAGGTCTTTTGTAAAACTGTTCACACAGACTAACTACAAAAAGTAATGACTAAAAAGCCTGATTTATAATGGTTCCCAAAGAAAATCCAAACATAAAATAGGTAATAGAATCCTACTAGATTGGGTGTCTAGGAAAGGGCACAATAAATGGGAGGCATTTGAACCAAAGTCAGAGCCAGAGCCAGCGAGTAGCACTAATGACAAATGGTTGAGACAAAGAGAACAATATGGGGCAAGATTCTGAGGGGGAAGAGTCTTTGCACATTCAAGGACATAAAAGGCCACCTGAATGGAGTGAGAGCCACTGTGACAAGATAAGAGTTGAAGAGACAGGCCAAGACCATATTATTTGGGTCCTGCAGGTCACTGAGTTACATTTGTCTAAATATCAAGAGCAACAGAAAACCACATAAAGGTTTTAAGCTTGAGACAGTGATATAATGTGATCTATTTTTTTAAACAGTATTCTGGACTTCCAGATCCAGATCAGACATAGCAAATAGGTTCTTTTTTCTATTCTTCATGCTTATTTCAGCTCAAAACTCTAAACAAGATAATATTTTAAAGCAAACAAAAAAGACTAATAGGTGGAGAGATGAAGGCAGACTGGCTAGGGTACTTCAGGACCTGGGGAACAACCCAGGAGTGAGTTCTCCAGGTTTCTTTTTTGCAACACACATCCTGGATTAGTCAACGGAGAAGCCAAGAATCTGGAAATGCCAACAAGCACAGAAAAAAAGAACTCCCATAAAAAGTAAATCAGAAAGGCATGCTGGCTACTACCTGGAGAGCGTATGAGTTGAGGGGTGAGACAGGAAGAGATGAAATTGCACGGCCTCGACTTGAGTGGTAGCTGTGGACCTGGTCGTGGAGAGGGGAACACTTGGTTATAGCATGGGGACAGAACCATTTGATGTCTGTGGACCTAAATGTGCACAGGATGGACAGGATGCCCTCATTTGACTCACGAACTGTAAGAATTTGAGTGATAAATTATCAATCTGTAAAATAAGATAGGAAACAAGACTCCTTTTGTCTTGAGAGTTGACAGGACAGATCCATCAAGAAAGCATGAATAGACAGTAGTCTAGTTACAGCAACAACAAAAATAATAAGAGCCCAAGCTCAACAGATGGCCTTATAGTTCATTACAAAACAAATAAAAGATCTGTTGTAGTCTGGATTAAAAGAAGTTGGAGTTAATATGGGAATAATAGCAGGGCTCAAGGAGAGGATTTATTGAAAAATATAGAATATAAGCAAAGTTATCAAAAAATGCATGATTAACTGAAGAACCACAAGAATAAAAAGAAGTGAAGACAAATTCATTAATATAGTAAAAAAGCCAATTTTTTCTTTTAAAGGATTGCATATATATATTTTTTTAAGAGAAAGAGCGAGAGAATTTTTAATATTTATTTTTTAGTTTTCAGTGGACACAACATCTTTGTTTGTATGTGGTGCTGAGGATCGAACCTGGGCGGCACGCATGCCAGGTGAGCACGCTACCGCTTGAGCCACATCCCCAGCCCAAGGGTTGCATATATTTTTGATTGGAGATAATACATTCAGACTATATTGGCTTCTACTGCACCTTGGATGTAATGAAACAAAGCTCAAGATCCTTCACTTGATCTTAGCCAAAAGGCCAAGAAGCAGTTAAAGATCTAATGCATAAAAGGTTTAAAATCACTTGATGTTTTAATAAGTTTTACATAAACACAATGAGAACAAAACTGGCTAATTTTCTCATTCTTTTAAAATATAATCAATTTGGAGTTTATATTAAAACATACACAAACCTGAACTGGCATTCTTTAGACTCAAAGGATTTAATAAGACAATTAGGAAAATGTGTTCAAGAATGTGTGTATTCACCTATTCTCTACTCTGATGTGATTTAGACAGTAAATCAATTATCTAGATTCTTTTCTGGTGATCCAGAATCTTTAATGATTTGTTTTGGGTGAACAAGTAGGATCCAGTTTGGTATCATGTTTAGATCCCCCATAAAACAATAAAGCAACCACGGAACACCACATATCTTCTGTTATGGTTTGGATGTGAGGTGTCCCCCAGAAGCTCATGTGTGAGACAATGCAAAAAGGTTTAGAGGAGAAATGACTGAGTTATGAGAGCTTAACCCAATCAGTGAATTAATTCCTGACTGGATCAACTGAGCTGTAACTGTGTGGGTAGGGTGTGGCTGGAGGAGGTGGGCATTAGGGGCATGCCTTTGGGGTATATATTTGTATCTGGCAAGTGGAGTCTCTTTCTCTGCTCTCTGATCATCATGTGAGCCACTTCCCTCCACCACACTCTTCCACTATGATGTTCTACCTCACCTCAAGGCCTGAGGAATGGAGAAGGCTGTCTTTGGATCTCTGAAATAGTGAGCCCCCAAATAAACTTTTCCTCCTCTAAAATTTTTTGTATTGGTTCTTTTAGTCATAGCAATGAAAAATTTACCTTCTAATACACACAACAGCACTCCTTGCTCATTAGCCCTGAGTTGCATCACAAAGATAAATTTATTAAGCTTCAAAAGACAGAAGTAAAAGGTTTTCCCCAACTTTCAAAAAATTCACTCTTCAATACTTAAAAATTAGCTATGTTTATAATATAGTGTTTTAATCTTCCAACAATTGTAATTGAGTCTCATTTCTTTTAGATTTGTCTTGAAAGCATCCAAGAAAGGTTCTGGCTGGTTGACCCGGCGTTTGGTTGCTCTCATTGTAACTGAGCTGATAAACATAGACACATTACACTGGGATGTATTAAAATCCATATTCACAAAGGCAAGGCAGCATCCCCATAATCTTCCCCTAAATAATCTATTCCAACTTTCCTCATTTGAATTTAGTCCTGTGTCTTTTTAGAAGTGATTTGTCCCCATGAACACAGTTTATATCAACAGGAATGTTTTTGTTTTCTGATCAAGGTAAAATGAAAACAACTCACTCGAGAAAAACAATACAGTGACATTTCTAACAGTCTAAGGTAGTTTAAAAATAATAATACACGTCTTTTATAAACTCATCTGGCATAAAGGGAGCCTGTAATTTTTAGTGAGTTAAGGCCTTATGCAAACAGGTCAGCGTACAGAGTAATTTTCTCCTTGTAAGACTTCTACCAGGCTATCTCAAAGAGACACATGAAATACAATAATTCCTTGGCCAGTTGCAGCTCAGAGCAAAATCCATAGGAAGATCAATTTTTGTTTCTCATAGCTCTCTTTTTGAAGGAAGCAAAAAGATGACAGGTGGACCAAGGGTCTCTGGTATAAAGAGCTAGAAATTTAGTAACTTAAAAATTGTCATTACAATTTCAAAATAGATTTTGAACTGTTTACATTTTTCTTTTGTTGGTGAGCAAGAGAGCTTGAGGATCAAATATACAAAAGGCAGAACACAATTCCTCCCAAAATATTACTCTGAAAGGCTCCAGTCTATGTGAAAATTGTCAATATTTACAGTAAATCCCTACTATAGGGTAACTTATTTTATAATTATTCCTTCTGTGTAACTTTAGACAATACCTTAATATCTATAATCATGAAAATAATAACAAAATCAAGGCAGGTAATTACTGGGTAGCTTCCCCTCCTTTATGGTCCTTCTTCAAATGACACAAATTTTACTCAGAAAAAGTCACTGTACCTTTCTTCAAAGGTTTGATTGATGACTTGAAGTGTATGAGATAATGTTGAATGCATCGATTATATCTTGGGTTTTGGGTTATCCTGGGAAACGGTACCTATGTTACTACTGTGTCACTCACATATGTTGTTAGCATGGTCAGTCAAGCTGGAAGTCAGGCATGAACCTTGACCCTTTGGGTAATGTGAATTACTCCTTTAGACTCTATGCCTCATGAATTAACATGGCATGATTAATTCAGAGTTACAAGAAATCAAGATTACTGGTAATGTTTGAATTCTTAAGCTGGGCAGGGGTGATCTTTGTCTAGAAGAACACGAGATGGATAAATATAGACTTACTCAGAATGTCCCAGAAGGTAAAAATGATGGCTATTCCCTGATTTACTCAAAGAGGCTGGTTTAGGGTGCTACTGTAGTATCACTGAAGTAAAATGTTGGGTAGCATAAATCAGGTATGGCTTAGAGTGCCTGGGGGTGATATTGGACTAATTTGGCTCAGTCAGTAGGGCAAATCTCCATGTAAATTAGTCAGACCAATGGTCATAGTTGCAGAATTATCCCATATCTTCACTCAGGATAAACTAAAAATCCATGTCTTTGCCTGGACAGAGGCCAGAAGGAGGACTGTGACAGCAACTGGACTCTCACTGCTAAGGAAAGATGTTTTTCTTCTTGTGGGTCAGCAAAATCATTTTTGGAAAGCATTTGGCTATCTTTTATACTCTTGTGACCAATTTGCAGGAGAGCTCTATTTAAAAAACCTTTTGCTATAGCATGCACTATAGAGCTGTGTATCCCGCAGATCCTTAATTAATGATCTCTGAATAAACTCACAGCACACCGTGGCGTGCTTGGAGAAAGCTGTGCACACTTGGGACCTGATGGCATGCTGAAAAAGTGTTGACACAGAAGAAACTGACCCCATGAACTATTAACCTTATTCTACAACCTGCTATGAGAAAGCAATAAAATTAGTTTCTCTCTTTATTTCACTATAAAAAGAAAAAATGAACAATGAACTGAACAAAGCGTCCTAAGCTCTATATCTTGCCATTTGAAAGAAAAATATTTTAAAAACTTACTATAGTTAAATATAATTCATGAACTCCTAGAGTTATGCAGAAGAAAACTGAAGGCAATGGGAAGTTCTGGTTTTCAAAGCTGGGTATCCAATATGTTGTTAAATATATTGATTAAATGAGGAGGGTAGAATAAAGGCACTACTGTCAGTTTCAATGTTTTGCATCCTACTGTGAAAATAAATGATTAAATCTATTTACTAAGCTATATCTTTTTTTTAAGCCTGACATCATTTATTGATAAATCTGTTTTTTTTCTTTTTTTTATTGATTTTTTAAAAAACACATGACAGCGGAATGCATTACAATTCTATTACACATATACAGCACAACTTTTTATATCTCTGGTTGTATATAAAGTATGTTGACACCAATTCCCTGTCTTCATACATGTACTTTGGATAATGATGTCCATCACATTCCACTCTCCTTGTTAATCCCCTGCCCCCTCCCTTTCCCTCCCACCCCTAAAAATAGAATTAAAAAAAATAAAAAAATTGCTTTTATCATTCCTATTTTATCCTCTATTCAGATTTAATTATCTTCTGAGTCAGCATAAAATATCACAAACTATTTTAAATTTCTATAGTTTAATAATATGCAAACCTGAAGAAATTAAGCTATATCTTCTATATTTAGAAATGAACTAATGCTTCTCCTTTATTGTTCTTAACTACTACGGTCCTGGTTGTATTCATCATGCATTACAAAATATATAACAACTGAGATATTTAATATACAACTGAGATATTTAACAAAGTTCAGAGTAGGAATACAAATTTTAATTCACAGTGTATCCTTGTCCTCCACTGCAACTCTGCACAGCAACTCTTTTCTTATACTCCAAAGGAAACCAGGATTAACTGGGACTTCCAAATCTAGTGTCCATTGACTAGCCAGACTGAGGGGCATCTCATGTCACTACCATCATATCTACTTCCAATCAGCTTCTGTGTTCTGACCGGCTGCCCTGACTTGTATTCCCTACATACCTTTCCCATATACGCCTAACAAGTTCTAACTTAAATTTTCTATCCTGTCAAGGACTTATCCATCCCCTTCCTGTGACAGATGCTGGGCAGGTACTTCTCACACTCTCTTAGTAGGAAATCAAGTTGGATGAAGATGACTTTCTTTGGACTACACCTGCCACATGTCAGAATCACAAAGTTCACCATTACTTTTTCCTGAGGCTGCACCTGGCTAGTTAGGGTAACCCAGTCAGTTCCAACTGTTTGGATGCTACCTAATGGCTCTTTCAGACAATGGATATTTATTGCACCATGTTACCCACTTGCAAATTTTCAGACTTCCTCTTCTACATTGAAGACCCAGCACTCACTCCTTCTTTCCAATGGAGCCAGAGTAATGAACATGTCAGAGAACATGCTACAAGGCACTTCCTCAAGAATGCACAGGCAGGTACCTAAAACTTCATTAGATTCTAAAGTGTCACGAAAAATGGCTGGTTTGACATGATGACTTTCCAAATAAAATGCAAATGTTGATGTGGTTTTATATATATATATNTACGACAGATGTGTATAAGAGACATATATATATATATATATATATATAATATACCGTAATTGTATACACTTTAATTTGAAATCCTAGTGTATCAATTAAACTTTTGAACTCTTTATTAAAACTGTATTCTTTTTCATCTTTAGTACTGTTAAGATCAAAGAGAAGTTCCCAAATAAGATTTTGTTGACTTTGTGGAGCACTGTATTGTCTCCTATGTCAGGGGATAGTGCCTTTTGAAATAGGATCTGTTATTATTATTTTATTCAATTATGTCAGTAAGCTTCAGCTAGACCAAAAATTTCAATTATCATTTTAAATCCTCTTCTATTTAATCACAGACTTAGGACCTGAAATGTATAACACTGTAGTATGATACATCATGAATTTCATTTTTATTTACTTATATTTTGTGATATTAGAGATCAAACCAAGAGCCTCACATATGCTAGGCTACCACTGAGCTACATTCCCAGCTCCATCACAAAAATTTTAAATTAAGACAAACTGGAGTGTAGTACAATTTATAGGAAAAACCCCAGACTCACCCCACCTCTGCTAGACCTGGTACCTATTAGTAATGGCACTGGTGACTAGAAATCTTTTCACTAAGGAACTACTACAACTGTCTCACCAAGAAACTTATTTCTACTTTATACAATTGTCATTTTCCTATATCCATACATAATAATGAACATTTTATGCAACAGACTTTATTACTTTCATACCTGTCACTTATTGCAAATACTTATTGAAGTTAAGAGCTGGTCCTGAAATTCTGTACAAAAAGGACCTCTTTCCTTCATGCTATTCCATCCTGAGTACTATAGCTCATGCTAATTTTTATCATTTTTTATGGTTTTCCAGATGTGTACTGCTCCTACCACAAGGTTGAAGAGTACTTTGAGTGAATCAAGTATTAAATTCTGAGTGTTTCTGTGTGTGTATGTATGTGTGTGTGTGTGCACGCACACACTCATGAAATATTTGTAGAATATTTTAATTTGGGGGATTATCTATTTTTATCTATTACCTATATCTTCCAAATCCAGTGTACTGATATTATAGCTGAATTAATAAATGTTTATTCAGGGACTTCTATGTTTTAGAACTTATGCCGTGTGCTTTCATATTCTCTGTTTAGCTGTGGTATTCAGGTAGTTCAAGCCTCAGGTGATGGACAGTTTCCTTGGTTCTTATTTTGGATGATTTTGCCATGCCATTTAACATCCAGAAAAATTGTAAAAAGTGTAGATGGAGTTATTTTGTAAGGAAGATAGAGTACCATTGTGGAAAGCATTCCTAGCCAAGAACAAGTGCAATATGCTTACAAGACTGTATGGACTTTGAGCTGCCTTTGGAAATTTGTTCCCTTTAATACATACATAATGTTCTACTGTCCACTGAAATGACAACTTCCTCAGAGTTTTTTTATCATTATATTTTATACATTATATATTTCCTATAAATTGTACTACACTCTAGTTTGTCTTAATTTTATGTATATACACACATACACACATATACACACCATTATATTAACATTTTAATAATTTTCATTTTGGGGAGAAATAATGCATTTCCCATGATGGCCCTGGTTCTGTATTTCTTGAAATTCCAGGGCCATAGATAAGACTATACATTGGCAGGGAGATATCATTTTTTAAAAAATTTAGCATTTGTACTGAACCTGGTTGTAAATCCTGGCTCCATCATTTGGTACCCTTGGGCATATCTGACCATTCTGAATTTTAGTTTTATTATCTATAAAAGGAGGGTAATGATAAGATTTTCATGTGATTTAAGTGAGAAAAAATATTTAAACTACTTATAACATATGCAGTCAATAAATGTGGTCAATGTGATCAATAAGAGACCATTATTTTTGTTATGTCAGACGTAAGTGGTCAAAGCACCACATTGACTCTATAAAGCAGATTAGAGTCTCATGATCAAATCAGTTCTTTATTTTACTTCATGAAGGATGACATGTTCATTAAGAACAGGAAGAATTTACTAAGAAAAAAATAATGCAAACTGATTTCTTTTTTTCTTTTTCTTTTTTTGGTACTGAGGATTGAACTCAGGGGAACTTGACCACTGAGCCACATTCCCAGTTCTATTTTGTCTTTTATATTGAGACAAGATCTCACTGAGTTGCTTAGCTTCGCGCTTTTGCTGAGGCTGGCTTTGAACTCGCAATCCTCCCGCCTCAGCCTCCAGAGCCACTGGGATTACAGGCATGTGCCACTTCACCTGGCCAAACTAGTTTTTTTTTTCATAATGTCACTAGGTGGTAAACACAGTGGGTTAAATTTATGTGAATTTTCCAAGGCTTAACAGAGCTTCTATAAGTCCTTCAAGGGTCAGGGTAAAATTTTCTTCAAACATTTAAGTGTGCATTTATAAAATCTAAATGGAAATTACTTATAAATATTAGTAGAGTTAAAAAAACTGGACTTTAGGTTTTAGATCTTTATATATCAAATAGTTTGAAATGAAATTTATAACCAGTCATTTATAAATTTATGAAATTATGACCTATATGGTGGGAAAATGGGTTTATTATAGTAGGATACAATATAGTAGTCATGCTTATCTACAGTTTCTCTTTCTGTGATTTCTGTTATCCATGGTCAACTGTGGCCAAACTATTAAAAATATATTAAATGGAAAATTCCAGAAATAAACAAGTTATAAATTTTAAATTATGTGCCATTCAGAGTATCATGATGAAATCTCACACTGTCTCACTCTCAGAATGTGAATCACACCTCTGTCCAATGTATCCATGCTGTATATGCTACCTTTCTGATAATCACTTAGTAGCTATCTTGATCATCAGATCAAAATGGTCATGATAGTTCAGTGCTCATGTTTAAGAAATCCTTATTTTACTTAAAGTGATCTAAAAGCACACGAAAAATGATATTGTCAAGTTGAACATGGCATAGATAAGCTATAAAGTGCCTCCTTTATGTGAAAAGGCAAGGAAAGAAAAAAAAAATGTATGCCGAGGTTGTAAAGATCTATGGTAAGAACAAATTTGTGAACTCATGAAGAAGGAAAATAATATTCCTTCTAGTTTTTCACTTCAAACTGCAAGAGTTAAGGCCACAGTATGTATTTGCTTCGTTAAAATAGAGAAGGCATTATTCTTAATCATAGATATGTTGCTTTAATCAGCTTTTTCAAACTATGACCAAAAGTCCTGATGAGAACAAATTTAGAGGAGGAAAAGTTTATCTGTTTCAAAGGTCTCAATACATAGATGGCCAATTCCATTGCTCTGGGACACAGGTGAGGAATAACATTATGGCACAAGGGTGTGACAGAGAAAAGTAGCTCAGGATATCTCACCAGGAAGCAGAGAGAGACTTCGCTCAGTTCACAAAATACACATGGCAAAGCCATGCCCCCAAGGACCTACCTTCTCCAGCCACAAGCTACCTGCCTGCAGTTACCACCCAGTTAATCCCTATCAGAGGATAATGCACAGTTTAGGCTAAAGCTTTCAAAACCTAACATTTCACCTCTAAAATTTCTTGCATAACTCACGCATGAGCTTTTGGGTGATACTTTATATCTAAACCATAACATATGTATTGAATAAAACACAGTTTATATAGGGTTCAGTACTATCTGCAGTTTTAGGCATTTAGCAAGGGATTTGAAATGGTATTCCTTGTAGATTATATATGGAAACTACTGTAAGTCTTTTCCAAATCACTTTAATAGCCCATAGCACCTAACACAATTCTTTGTATTAATTGGAAACTACAGAAAAAATTTTAATTCTTCTAATAGGAAGAAAAGACTTTAGAGGTTTTCATCTATATGGCACTGATAGTGAATTGCAGGCAGTGTATAGGTAACAGAACTGCTATTTGTAGCATGTCACAATTCTTTAATTTCAACTTTGTCATTGTCAGTTTACCAATCATTCTGTGGGACACTGAGGATGACTACCTTAGTTAGTAAAAGGAACAAAGCTGGAAGAGATATAGACCCACAAATGAGGGATCTGCAGTATTATATGTTGAAAAGAGGAGTTAAATCCAGCAAGGTGAAATTTTAATTAAGTCATAATCTGAAACAACATAGGAAGAGATAAAATTGAGATAAGAAGATATTAGTTGACTATAAGATCAACATAAGCCATGGTGTGATGTATTTGGATAACAGAGAATAAATCTTATGGTGTATTATTGTATGCAGAATTATAAAGTGCTACTTCTAAGGTACTCATTGCTGGCTAAACCATTCTGGCATATTGTATCATGTCAGTATCTAACCAACAAATCATAAGACATTTCATGGAAAGAATCCAAATCAATGAGTGGACTTGAAAACCTTAAGAGCACAGTAACCATAAAAACTAAAAATACCAAGCCTGCAAAGAACCTGGGAGGAAGAATAATGCATAATGTTGGAAAGTCACTGTGTGGAAATGCAATGAATTTATCCATATGGTGCAAGTCCAGACAAAGGAGAAATGTGTGGAAATTATAGAAAGCTGTACAATATTATGAAATATAAAGTTAACTTCACTGGTGACAGAGAGTAAAATGAGTTTCATAGAAAAATAGAGAATTCCCTATCACTAGACACTGTCAAGAGGAGACTATAAAGAAAACTCAAGTGTCCATCTTATGGGATGGAAAGTGATGACTTTCTATGTATTTTCAAAATCCAAGAATCTGCTTCAAGGAATTTCCTATCTTATTATGCAATATGTACTTTGCGCTCATAGATATGCTGATATCAAAAATGTATTCACAACACATCTTAGGAAATAGGGTAAAAAGAAAATTTTAAGGTTAGGGCAGCAAATTTTTTGTTTGTCATTTTCTTTCAAGATTAATTTGGTTTTTTTACCAAATTATTGTATTTAAGTATACATGCACATATTTATTTAAGTGCATATGAAACAGGTACAGGTATAATTACTCTACAAAATAGATAGAATTGAATACATTCGTCAGGACAGCTTTCCTAGCCAACAAGGAACACCATATACCAATATTGTTGTATGGACTTTCAGCTGCTTTTGAAAGTTCACGCTATTTAACGCTTTTTTCTTAATGTCTGCTGAAAAGACAACTTCCTCAGAGATTACTTATTATTGGTATAATTTGGGAGGTAAATTATACATTGCTCATGTGATGACTTATAATAATTATAAAAATATCATATTTAAAATATATTTTAAATAGTCTGAGCAGCTGTGTCAGATCTTATAGCAATGTGGGGTGACACTATAGGAAAGTAAATACATACAGAATATCTCAAAATAGATTCTAATATCATCCCTAGAAATTTTATTGACGCTCTACATAGGCATAATAAAGTAGACCGAATAACAGGAAAAAACACATAATTTTGCATTTTACCACTAAATAATACTAGCCCAGAATACCACATTTATAAAGGTCAGCTTGTTGAGTTTCTTTAATTCTGGTCTGCAGCTTGTAGATCTATGCGAGGGTTTTCATGAGTACATTATTGCAGGGAGAAAATAATGAGGACATCTAATGATTTTTATAATGTGACATGTAGTCAGTTTTTAAAGTGAGAAAATATCAATTTTTTTAATGAAATGCTGGTGAAAATAGGCATTAGTTGCTGTTGTTTTAAAAAAATGGTTGGTCACCTTGTTCCCATTTGCCCATTTGTAATTTAAAAAATTTATACAGTTATATGAAACCCCAAAGCCTGGCAATGCTCATCCACACCTACCACCATTAATTCTTAATTTTGCAGCTTGTAGGTAAGAGAAGTAGAACTACCGGAATCTCTGGACATTTCCTCAGCAACTTGAATGAAACAGTAGCATGAATTGAATGATTCATATAATGAACACCCAGAATCCCATCTCTGCCTCTCCAGGGGTGGGGGAGCATGTTAAGAGTAGAATAGACTAATCTTTGTTGGAGATGAGTTACTACATAGGCATTAATGAGCAGGCATAAAACCAAAGAAGCGTTCAGTTCAGAAAGAGGAAAAATCGTCCATGGGAAGGAACATGTCACCTCAGTACAGATGCGTGTCTACCCAATTTTCATGAATGTCATGAGATACGATTCAGGGAGCTGGGACACGTTCACAGTATAATCACCAAAGCAATTTGAAATCCAACTCTTGTCCTGAATTGTGGGTTCTAGATAGTAAATTACAATGATAAAAGTGAATTTGTAGAGTTTTAGATTTGAATAATCAGAAGACACTTTATAAAATATATGGCAAAATAATGAACAGCAATCAATGCCGGCAAAAATGGAATGATTTACTACAGTTCCTGGTGATTTCTCTCTCCCCTCACTTTTCCCAACCTAACTAGGGGACTGTCCACAGCTAGATTGAGGGAAGGCCAACTGATTTCTGTCTGCTTACCTGATTAAAAACCACTCTGCTTCCTCACACAGCCCTTGGATTCTCCCTATCCCGCCTGCCACAAACTTTGAGTGACTTGCTTACTCCCAAGAAGGCAGCAATATTTACAGTCACTTACTATTCATCCATATATGTATCATTTTTTTTTTTTTTTGTACTGGGGATCGAACCCAGGGGCACTTAATCAACCATTGAGCCACACATTTTGAGACTTTGAGACAGGGTCTCACTAAGTTGTTTATAGCCTCAGAAAGTTGTTGAGGCTGGCTTTGAACTTGCAATCATCCTGGCTTGGCCTCCCAAATTGTTAGGATTACAGGCATGCACCATGGTGCCTGGCCTCTCTATATATTTTGTTTCAAAAAATATTTTTAGTTGTAGATGGACACAATACATTTATTTTTATATATATATTTTTAATGTGCTGAGGATTGAACCCAGTGCTTCACACATGCTAGGCAAATGCTCTACCACTGAGCTACGACCCCAGTCCTATACCCTTTTTTTTTTTTTTTTTTGGTACCGAGGTTTGAACCCAGGGATAATTAATCACTGAGTTATATTCTCAGTACCTTTTTTGAGGGGGGTATTTTACTTAGAGATGGGGTCTCATTGAGTTGCTTAGAGCCTCGCCAAGTTGCTGAGGCTGGCTTTGAACTCACAATCTTCCTGTCTCAGTCTCCAGAGCTGCTGGGATTATAGGCATGCGCCACAGTACCCAGCTCCTGTATATATTCTTAGTCTCTTTCCTAAATGTTCCCATTACCTGTGCTAATGGAAATTATTTCCCTCTGAGAGTACATCATTCTACTGTGGGCCAAGACTGCAGTAAATATCCAATTTACACTTCATCTCCCCTGCCAGGCCCTCTTCCTTCCCCCCTTAAAAACCAAACAAAAAAAAACCCCTCAGCTCCTTTTGGAGCACGATCCCTCAAGTGATAGTACCTCACATTTCTCAGCAAAATGATGCACTCCTCTGGTGAATTCTTCATTTGCTAAAGATTTTAGCCTGAGCAACTTGAAATTGGGCTGTTGTCCTGAACAGACAGGTGCATTTTCTTTCTGTATTTATATTTGTGAGTGGGCTTTTAAAATAATTACTTTTCTTTGGCCAATTCTCACCTCCACATATGGAAACTAAATCTTCTACCTTCTCCCCATTCCTCCTATCCTAGCTGGTGATGTTGCTTCTTATTCCATTGAAATAATGCAAGAGAAGCATGCCCTTATTCTCCCATCACCAAATCTACCAACCTCACTGCATCTGTCACTAAGTAATCTTTCTCTCCCAGTAGAGTTGATTAATTGTCAGAAATTTTACCTGAAGTCAAGGGCACCCACATGCTCATACTCAAGATTTTGTTTCTTGACATTATCGCCCTTTTAATTAATTTCCTCTCTCTACTGGATCATTGCTACCAGCTTATAAAAAATGTATTATAATATCTTTATCTTAAAAGATTATTTAAAAAATTCCCTTAACTGTATATTTCTCACTGACAAATTTCTATGTTCCTCTTTAGAGCAGAACCCCAAATTTGCTCCTCTGTTCCTTTTTGATCCTTCCCCTCACATTTTTTTTGGCGTGGCTTCCATTTTCCCTTTAATTCATTTTAATTACTCTTTCAGTCCAACTGTATAGAAACAGCTTCTAGCAGTGCCAATGAACTTGATGGCTCCAGATCCAATGGGAAGTCTCAGTTTTCATCATACCCAGCCTTTCAGTAACACATGACACACTCGTTCACTGCTCAAACCCAGGCTTCTATGAGTGTCCTTCCTCATATGTCTCTATTTCCAACACTGGGTGGAACTCTTGACCATGATATGCAAGTGTTTTAGAGACCAGGTGGTGGTAGTCAGCCTCCTTCTCCACTCTAGTACACATATTGGGCTACCTCATACATGCCCCACCTCCAAATACCATCTCATGATGTTTCTCTATTTTATAACTCTAGCCATATGCCTCCCAAGAAAACCAACTTTGTATACATGACTGTCATGCAATTGCGTTTTTGGATGACTACAAGGCTCTTCTAATTTAAGATGGTCAAAATTGAATCCTTAATATTCTATACTTCTGCCATCCAACTTTTCCTGTAGTTCTTTGGTCTCAGAAAGAATGTTTAATTACTCAGCACTTGAAGTCATATTTGAATTTTCTCTGTCTTACATATCCTATATCCAGTCTACTTAATCATGTTGTCTTATATTCAGAATTTTTTGGAATGTAGTCATTCTTCACAAGATCTATTGCTCCAACTCTAGACTAAGCCATTATTATCTTTTACTTGAAGCCTTCTGTTTTGTCTCCTTGCCTCTACTGCCTGGCCACCCAATCTTCAACCCCACCTCTCTGTGCTCACCTAAAATCTATTTTCTACCCAATAGTCTCAGTGAGCTTTATAATTATAAATCAGACAATGTCAATCATCTGCTCCGAATTCAATAGCTTCCCATCACTTCAAAAAATATTCAATTTTCATACCATGGCCATGACCACTGGAACTTCTGAGCCCTCGCTTAAATTCAGTTCCTTTTATTCAATTCTTCTGGTTTTCACTCTGCTCAGTTGACAAAGGGCTTCAACCTATTTCTTGAAAAACTGGAGCATTTTCTTGACTCAAGAACTTTTGCAAATACAGACCCCAGTGGATAATCTTACCCATAAATTCAGATGATTTATTCCCAATTTTCCTTCAGGTCCCTGCTCTGTAAGGAATTCCTAACTACTTTATCTAAATAGTGTCTGTGGTTATTCTCCATCTACTTAACTTGCTGTACTTTTTTTTTTAATATCTATCAGTATCTGAATGTGAGTGTGAGTGTGTGTGTGTGTGTGTGTGTGTTTTATGTTTTATTTACTTGTTTGATTTGGTCTTCTCTACTAGTACAAAATTTCCAACAGTATAATGGCTCCAATAGGACAGAGAGAGAGATCAGACTTTTGTCTATTTTGTTCACAGGTAAAATTGCTCAGAATATATTTAGTGAATGCATAAATTAATGGATGATCGGAGGTAATTTTTAACTGCTACATTTTAAATACTGACATTATTATATCTGTGAAATATTGCTCATTAATACAGTTGATATAATAAATTATCTTTGTAAATACATATTTCTTTCTTTACAGGATTTAAATTTGAGTGGCATGATATAAGTCATGAAACACAAGCATCTACGATAAAATCAAAGTAATGTTTGCCTCAGTGGTATTATTATTTGACTTGTAAAACTGTTGCTTTTGACATAGAAAATTCTTGTACTCGAAACTGAACTTTTTGTGGAAGTAGTTTTATGGTGCTTTGAGATGGCAAAAGGATTCATATTTTACAATGCTTTTACAGTTCCATTTGGTCCTCAGCACTGCTGAGTATATTATGTCTTAAGAATATTATGTCTTACTGTATAACCTTTTCCAAAACCTATAGTGTATTAGGTTCACTGAATCTAGAAATGACTCCTGAATTGGCTTAGCAGGTCTGTTACAGATGCAAACAGAGCTTCTGCATAAGAGGAACACCCTCCCTTCAAGGAGCATGTGACTAATGAAACTACTTAATGCATTAAACATGTGCAATCAAACCCCAAACTCTTAGTTGTCCAGCACATCATGAATCTGGTTTAGGGGAACCATATTTATGGAGAACAATTTTAAGGATATGAAGTCTATTTTTCCTTCAGGATAGTTTATGTTTTGCCTAAACGATTTTCCCTGTGAATAAACCAAACTATCATAAGGTATATGCCCAAGCCAGCTATTCATGGCTTCCCATAGGTTGTCCTTTATTTAACTATGTACTTTGCTACTACAACTTTAAGTATTGTTGAAAGAAGATACTACATATTATTTTATGGAATCTGATAATGCATATGTTGTAGAGATGTTAATAAAGTCACTGTCCTTCCATTGTCTATTACATAAAGTCCCCAAGTCCCCAATAATGCTATATTTGAACTATATTCCAGGGTAAGTTTTTCTTTTCCTTTTCTTTTTTCTCCTCCTCTTCCTCCCTGCACCCTTTTGTGTGTGTGTGTGTGTGTGTGTCTGTGCGCATGCACAGACAAAATTTCCTCATATGAATTCTGTGAAATAATTTTTGTAAGAAAGAAGAAAGTAATAAATAAAAATATAGAAATTAAATAGACCCCCATCTTTTGGACATCTTCAATTTTAATTATTATTATTATTACTATTTTCAATAAAGGTGAGTTATTAAGTGAAATATTTAAATTAATTTAATATTAATATTCAAGAGTTTCAGTATAACTAATTGTCCAAAAATCAAAGTAAAGTTTTCAGATTTGTCACTTGAATTAGGATTCATTTTTTATATTTTATTAATTATGTATATTTTATTAATTATAGTGAAAATATTGGTAAGTGGCATGAAAAGCAAACAGCATTAATTAATTTCTTCAGTCAAGTAATATTTTCTTCTCCACATTTGTTATTGGTGCATTATAGTTGTACATAATGGTGGGATTTATTGCTACATATTCATATATGCACACAATAAAATAATATAATTTGGCCAATATAATTTCCCCTTTCCTTCCCTCCTTCCTCTCCCTAGTCCCTTTCCTCTATTTTACTGATCTCCCTTCAATTTGCATGAGATAGTCCAGTGGAAAAAAAAGTCTTTTTGAAAAGTGTATAAATCAGATACAATATTTGAGGAGGGTTATATGGAATCCCAAATCTCTTTAGTCAGAGTTATATCATTAAAAGCTCTGCCCTAAAATATTTGTGCATTTGGACAACAATGTATCTACTGCTAGGAACTAGTAAATCAAGATCAAGGCAGTAAACAATAAAATCCTTCCACCACCAAGAGCATCAGTAGCCATGTTAATAGAAATATAACCCTACACTCCATGACATCTGTAATCACATGAAACTGGGCTACCTGGAACCTTTCATTCCTGACCCTTCTATTAGCTTACTTGAAAGGAATTTGTAAATGTAGATTGCCTCCAATTTTTTTCTAAATTAACAAGTCAGTGAGCTGCCATTGTCTTTATAGCTTGTAAAATTTCCAATGATCACCTAATAATCTTTGTATTTTAATTTTTTTAGCTTAAAAAACTTGAATCAAGCTGGGCGTGGTGGCACATACTATAATCCCAGTGGCTTCAGAGGCTGAGGCAGGAGGATCTCGAGTTCAAAGCCAGCCTTTGCAAAAGTAAGGCCCTAAGCAACTCAGTGAGACCCTGTCTCTAAATAAAATACAAAATAGAGGTGGGAATGTGGCTCGCCAAATGCCCCTGGGTCCAATCCCTGGTACCCCTCCCCACCAAAAATAAAAACTAGGATCAAATTTAGAATTCAATCCAGAATAAAAATCAATAATCTTATAATTAATTAAGGCAAAAATCAATACCAGTTTTAAGTCATCTAGTTGTAAAATAAAATCTATTTTAGAAATATTCTTAGATACGCAATTTTTAATAATTTAACTGCAAGGAGCATTCACCTACACCAATTTATATTTGGCTTCTATTTCCTGAATTTCTGGATACTCTCACAATATCCTATGTGAAGGTGCAACTGATTGCTAGTTGTCTCTCAATATCTTTTATTTCCTCCTTTCACATTAATATCATTTATATGGCAGGTGCTCAAGCATAAAACACAGTTTTCCTGGAATAAAGTGTGTCCAACTAAGTTCTATTAGTGTAATGTGGGCAGAAGTGATTTGTACTATGGTGGGTCTCATCCTTAAAATAATGTATGCTTCCTGATCTCCTTCCCTTCCTCCTAGCTATGAGATGGCAACAGCACTTTAGCCCACAAGTGAATGCCACATGGTGAGGATGACAGTTACCGAACAGTCCCGGATTCCTTAGCTTCCACTAGACTATTATATGAAGAGAAATAAGCATAGGACTTCATGAAGCTGCTGATCTTTGGAGTCTTTTTGTTATAATAGCTAAATCTGTCCTCTAATCTGGAAGGTTTGGTGTAAATACTGAACACAGAATACAGAGCAGTAGAATACATTACTAGAATATACTCTATTCCCATCAGATAATATTAAGTGATCTTTGAAAATTACACTTATACATACTTTAAAACCATGGGAAAGTAATTATATATTAGGTAAGTGAAAATATTTAGGACATAGGATTACTTATCAAGAATGATCTGAAATATGCAAAAATCTTTTGAAAAACTGCCTTAAAGTAAATATGTATAAACAATACCCAAATTTTCTGTGGAATTGGGAATACAGGTGCTGTACCCTTATATTCTTAATATGTTTTTCAATTTAGAAATAAAGAATGTCTATTATTTCACGGTATCAATGATTTCTATGCACAGAATGCCATTTATATCAATTCTCCATCAGCAGAGACAGTACCTGCCATGAAACTTCCACCCACATCTTACAGTGGCATGCACACTGACCTTCTAACTAAAATTTTCCAAACGATTTACTTCTGATTTCTTACTTCTTGAATTCATAAGTAAATTAGAAAATCTATTGGGGTCAGGAACAATGTTACTGATAATGTAACTCAAGTGTAGCTATGGTTTCATGTAGTACAGACACAGGATCATGAATTTCAATTTCCATCTAAATAAAGTGTCTGATAGTTAAAGAAGCAATTAAGAATAATTCTTATCATTCTGTTAGGGAAAGAATGCCATATAACATTATAATTAAATTGGTTTAAAACACATACAAATGGTGTAGCTGCTATTTTAAGAGTTCTCCCAACAATGTCCCGTGCCACACCCCAGCCAAAACCCTCCCTTGAAAAAGGATAACTTTGACTTTGCTCTGTACACTTGTGTTATTCCTTCTTAATCTTAAGTGAAAATCGGACATTTCTAATGCAAATCTTTCAACTCTTCATCACTGGTTCAATTTATCTCACCTCTTCCCCTTAATTTTACATAACAAAATCCCAAGAAAAAAGACAAGAATAAGAGAGAAAATTCTTCTCAGGGACTGATACTGTTAGTGATTTTTATTTTCTACCTGGCCCTTAGCTCATTCAATCTCAGGATCACATAAGTTCATTAAATCCTAACCCTGTCAAATTCTTTTTCCTTAGTGCTCCTCATTAATTATATTAATTAACATAAATTCATAGCAAGAAGTTTTTATGCTATGTAACTTATGTTTAATTGAAATTGGTTGAAGCATGTTGAGAATGATTCTCAGGTTGCATTTTTTGGCAGAACGGGATTATAAAATGGCAGTAGGAAGTCTGTCACCAGCACAGGCAAGAAGATTGGGCAAATAGTTTCCCGAGATCATTTTACATCTATTTAATATTCTTTTGGTGCGGAGTATCAGGGATTGAACTCAGGAGCACTCAACCACTGAGCCACATCCCCAGCTCTATTTTGTCTTATATTTAGAGACAAGGTCTCACTGAGTTGCTTAGCACCTTGTTTTTTTTCTGAGGCTGGCTTTGAACTGGAGATCCTCCTGCCTCTGCATCCAGAGCTGCTGGGATTAGAGGTATGGGCCACCAAGCCCAGCTAATATTCTTGTACTGAATTTTAAGTGTGTATTTTCTACAAATTTACTTTTGATTCACAACATATGTCTCTTTTTTGTATGCATGTGGTACTGGGGATTGAACCTAGGACCTGGCTCATGCTAGGTAAGAGCTCTACCACTAAACCATATCCCTTGCTCTTTGACAATATAAAAATTTCCTTCAAATCAAAGTGTTCATCATAAATGTTTGCTCTGTATCTGTTTAACTATTTATTTTTCTACTGAGTATACAATTCAATTTTCTATCATAATAAAGTATGGCTATTGCCTAATTTGTGTTTCTTTTCACTTGTATTTTAAAATAATGTACTACCCATTTACTAAATTAAACAAAACTCCATGTACCTAATTACCCTATTCTGTGTGCTGTACAATACTATCCCTACAGCCTATGAAAAAGTGGTCAAATATATCAGAGCTAAAATGCTGTCTTTTGTTGAATAGTAAATGCTATGGGAGGGGAAGGAAGATAAAGGATATGGGTGTCATTGTTGAGTGTCAGGTACAGAGATAATGCAAGTCGGCCAGCTGCTTTTATAATAGCAGAGTGACATGGATAAATGGAAACAAAAATATACCAACAATAAAGGAAATATATTCCCTTCTTTGCTCTCTTGAAGTCAAACTCTCTTCTATGAACTCTCAGAACAATTTGCTACACCTGTCTAAACCCATATAACAAAACCAAGTTCTTTTTAATTGTGACATATTGGTGTTTAAACTCATTCAGATAAGGAGATTAGACAAATTCTTCCATCACACTGATGCTGTTATTAACTCCAAGTATATACAGTTTATATTATATTATGTCTATTGTAAATTTTTACCAACTCTCTTGCTCTTATGCTGATACAGCAAGCATAACGATCTGCAGAGAGGAAACTGTAATGTTGAAAATAATCTGAATCTCACTAGAAAAGTCATATACACACCAGTCACATAATTTTTAAGAAAAAGAAACCAAAGAAAACGCTATTGCTGATTAAAAATAAGACACTTATTTTTTTTTTTTTTGAAAAGAAAAAATTTCCGCGTATACTTACAACTCCCTACAAAGCAAGTTATAAAGCTTAGAAAAAATGTACTTAATGCATTCGAATTCTGAAATTTTAGCACCTCAATTTGATAAATATAGTAAAATAAGAAAGAATGGCAATAGCACAAAACACAGAGGATAGGTCTGCAGTAAAATTCATAAATGGAACTGAAATTCCAGGTTACTTCATAAAAGGATGGTGTAGAAAATGAAGGGGAAAAGTGTGTTAAACTTTTAGAAGGAGCAAGAGAGGAAGGCAGATTAACTCTACAGTTTGTTGAAAGAGTTTAAACTTGAAAACTGTATGTTCTAAATATATGAATAATTATTATTATAAGATTGTAAGTAGCATTTGTAACTTCATAATCATGAGAGAGATAAAGCAGAATAAAGATAGGTTGTTCAGTTTATATTTATTTCATTTTATTTTTGAGACATGATTGCCCAGGCTGACTTAAAACTCCTAGGCTCAAGTAATACTTCTAACTCAGCCTCCCAGAGTAGCTGGGGCCAGAGGCATGTACCTGGCTCAAATTGGTCCATTTAAAGAATGACAAGAAAGAGGCAAAAAGAAGTAACAAGAATCATAACCCCCCCCCAAAATTGTGAGAAATAAATTAAAGTTATCAACAGTCACAATAAAAATATATAAATAAACAATTTGAATTTCTCACACTGGATAAGTCGCTCTATACATTTAGCAAGATCTGTGCTCACCAGAACAGCAAATACAGTTGTAAACAGGGAATATACAAAGGTATACCAGAAAAATGCTAATAAAAACAAAGCACATTTGTTCATCTAAATATCATATTTTGGGGGTGAATTCTCAGGTGCCAACTCAGACCTACTGAAACAGACAGTGTGGGGTTGGGGCTCAGCAATCCTGTTGTAATAACCTCTCTAGGGGTGTGTGATATTTGATCAAGTTTGCATACTGCTTTATGTAGACCCTGAACTCCAAATTCTACTGCTAGGAGATGAGATGGATTAGAACAGAGATCATATAGTTACAGAAAATTTATTAAAAATGGAAAATGATCCTTCACCCTAATAAAATACTGCAAACTTTCACCAAATCCTTAAATAGCCACAGGAGAGTGAGTTCTGACCCCTCTAATTTCAACACAGTCTGGTTGCTCTTTTAAGTGACTGGCACAGGGACCTCATTACTACAAAACTGTAGTTGAAAACGCAGGCATAACATCAGATTCAAACCCCAGCCCTAGTCTTATGAGCTTGGGTGATGTAACAAATATCATTGTACCTTAGTTTTCTCACCTGTAAAAGGGGATTGTTGTGAAGATGAAATGATTTACCACAGTGCTAGTTAGTAGTATTTGATGCATTAACAACAACAATAAACACAGTATTACAGTGTATATGATTAATGCTGAAAGCACATACATACAGAAACTTCTACTTTATTCTTCCAGTAAGACAATTTGTTCCTTTTTCTACAAAATTTTTAACTTGACTCAACCATTTTAAATGTCTTTCTCAATCCTATATCACTACATATTTTTTCACATTCTGTTTTCTTTATTAAACAAAAGTACATAAAGTTTATCCAAGCAATCGTAACTTGAACATTTTTGTTGTTTTTTCTTACTTTTGTATTAATAAGGCACATTTATAAAGGTCCAAAGATATACATCTTCCTTTCCTTCTTTTCTTTAAGCAACAAGTACTTTAGATTTTCTAATATGTAGGATGGATACTACAACTCAAAAGATAGACCAAATACCTGTCTGCTTAGATGGTTCAAAGCAAACTAACACCAGTACATAAGTAAAATAAATATTGAGCTCAGTAGCATGAAAACTACTTTAAATCAAATAAAACTTTTGCTCTGATCTGAAAAAAACAATGAATGTTTTCATCCGGTCCAGTGGTTCTCAGAGCAGGCCATACTTGCCTTACTATGTGGTATGCAGAGTTCAAGGATATTTTTTATTTCATAATAAGAATTTCCCCTAGTCTTGCAAAATATTTAAATGTCTGTTGGGACATTCATATTAGTGAAATATCTGTTTCCATTTTCTGAGACTATGACCCAAATATAAAGTAGTTTTCCCTACAAAATTTGAAAATGCACTGAAATTTTCAGGACTGCAGTTCATGAGTTTTGCTCTTGTGATGGAAATTTACTGAGTCTTGTTCACCATTCTGGAAAATTGTACCACCAACCACAAAGTCACTGGAGCTATCTGAGTAATCAGTACAATACATCTGTATTAACACACATACCACAATCTGTTCTTGTTACTGTCACACTCATGATAAGTCTTATTCTAATATATTTTCACTTATATTTCACTTATAAGTTATGTTGATATTTCTTTTAATTCAGCATAAATAGGTAATACTTTACACTTCAGAACAGCATAGGACATGACAAAATATTGTTTTAAAGAGGGGTTTTGGATTTTGATAGACTTAAAAGTCACTGAGTTACTCAAATCAGAGGCCTGAAAGAGTCACTTAGTAAAAATTTAACTGGAAAGATGAGGGAAAGTGGTTCAGTAAGGTTAGTTTTATGCTGGTCTCCATAAAACCAAAAATGAGTAATCAAAAGCTGGGAGCAAAATTCAGTGACCTAATGCAACCTCTTCATTGAACATATGAAGAAACTGAGGACCACATGATATAACAAATACCAATTGCTTATTTGAGTCTGGATGTGAATCACACTTCAAAACCAGTGACAGTTCTGTGGGTAATCTTTTTAGAACACCATGATCACCTCAGTAATTGAGAAAGGGATTCAGAGTAGGTAGAATGGAGAAAATCAAAAGAGACAGGATAAGGAACTAATTTAGAAGCTGGGGGGGGGTCCTTTGGTGATTCATTTAGTAACTTGTTATATTTCATCCTCAGTCCTTAAGGCTTGCTAGTCACCAAAAAAAAAAAAAAAAAAAAAAAAAAAAAAAAAA
>NW_025999990.1:31193325-31233942 GCF_001458135.2 Marmota marmota marmota
AAAAAAAAAAAAAAAAGTAAAAGAAGTTTGAGAGAGAAAAAAAAAAACTGGATAAATGAATCCTGGAAAAATTGACCTACACAACTATGCAAAATATTTTTGTGTAACTGATACAACAACTATAATTATTTTTACTTTTCCATTTTAATTGTAGAGAGCTTTGACTTGGCACAATGATCAAGTCAATCAGGTCAAAGTGTCCTTCCCCTTACAACATTTGCATGCTTCAGGAAGGGGAATTTCAGAAGTCTTCCAATGAGGGTTGCTTCCGGCTGAGATTTGCTTTCAAATTTTTAAACATTTATCAGCAACAAATGTTTTATGTTAGATATGATACAAAAAGTTGACCTTCATTGTAATCTAAAGCATGCAATAATTAAAGATTCTCAAGATATATTTCATTAACTATCCACAATAGATAATGAATAAAATCCTATCATTTTTCCCATCTTCCAAAGTCTTATAACTTATTTCACTAACAAATGTATCCTGCATTCCTGCATGATGATTACATGCAAACCATTGTGTTAGAATGTGTGGGTTCTAATCCTGGCTCTAACTTGGTGGAGGTATGAATTTGGGTCAAGTATAGGTCCTCTGCTAGTCTCTATTTCTTCAGCATAAAAGAGGGGGTAATCATAATGTTAAATTTATTAGATTATTTAAGATCAAATGAGCTCATGCATGTATAAAGCACTTAGAAAAGCACTTGGCACATGTTATAGGTAACGAACAATTATTTTGTTGGTTAAATTCTATTGCTCAGAGTAGCCTTGACAATGATAACCACAGATTGACCACATCCAAATAGTTCATCATCCCTTCTGCCATGAGTCTCCCCAAAATCTGCCTCTCTTATTCTTTTCTTTAGCTAGCTCCCAGTGACAGTTATTAATATTGCTTAAAAAAAAAAACAACAAAAATTCCAAGTCAATTTGTTTCCTATTGCACACGAATGAATTCCAAATTGAGGAGTTGCAATCAGCTATTCAAACTCTCCATAAAGTGGCCCAAATGGAGCCCAAAGCAGCTTTCCACCCTCTACACGGGCTCCATTTGTATTTTCGGCAAAGGATGCCAAGCATCCAATTGCACTTTCTTTGTTTTCCATTTCTTGGTTCATTTTCTTCCCTGGGTCTAGAGTGGCCTCCTTGCCTTTATCACTTTTCAAGGAACAGCTTCATGCTCCCACCTCATCATGAACCCTGCTCAAAGGCTCTGTCAGAATCAGTGCCATTTGTGTTTTGTCCCCCATCAAGTCCTCCTAGGGAGCACTGACCCCAGCAAGCCGTGATTCTGAGGAGGATCTCCCTCTCCCATTGCACTGGGTACCACCAGGAGGCCAGTGCCAGACCTCATGATCTTTGCATTCCCCTTGGGGCTTTGACAATAGGGCACCTAGGAAGTGCTCAGCAAATGCTTTCTGAACTAAATTAAATTAAACGGTTGAAAAGGCATGCTCATTCTTTGTGGTCCTTGTGCGCTTCCCTGAAAGGCCCTCTAGTCAAAGGATTTAACCTTTGGGCTGAAGATTTTCATGCTCTTTTTCTCAACTCTAAGGGATAGGATTATTTAAAGAAGAAGAAAAAAGAATCCTTTCCATTTGATTATTTAAAAATTGTGGAAAACAAAGAAACATATTCTTTGTTTCAGGGGTTTTCAGGTATTTTTTTAGATTCTTGAAACCCCAGATCAGAAATGGTTTAAAATTCTTACCCAACTGAACAGAAAACAATGAATGAACTCAAGATTACTTCAGAAAACTGGACTTAAGCAAGGTATTCATATTGTCTTGTACTTTCTGCCCACAGTGAGTGTTTTAATTATTAAATATTTTGTGTTCATATTGTGCCAAGTTGAATAATTTATGTAGAATGAATGTAAATCTGTTCAATGAATGAAGTGATGGTACAAAAAAAAAAAAAAGAGCTTAAAGTTAGTTGTAAATCCCATAACAGATGTTCACAGGAAAGACAGAGTTAAGAAAATTTCATCCTCATTTACTTAGAGCATAAGGTAGTTTAAACCTTTCAAAGGAAAATTTAGCTTTTTTTTTTTTAATCAGGTTTTCAAAATGCTAGCTCAGCCGCAAGTCCTAACAGAGCTATGAATGCTTCTGTGAGAGAAAGAAGGAAACAATATCTGATTTAAAGTCACAGAGCAGCCAGCGACAGGGAGACCAGAATCCGCATCTCCTGAACCTTGGTTCTCTGCATATCTCACTAGTGTTAGGTTGTGAGGCCTCCAGCCCAACTTCACCTCATACCCAGGGTCACATGCAGAGTTTATAAGCAGAGGGAAAAGATTTCCAGTGAAACTTATGTTTCTCATGTGCCTCCTCCATGTTAATTCCCTCTTCCCATTCATGCTAATCTCTAGCCCAGTGACTGTGTAATCGCCTTTCCCTCACCAAAGTGGCCTTCCAGAAAAGCTGAAGCCTTCACTTCCAGTTCCTGTATGACTGCAAAGGAATATCCTCTTTGACACATAAAGCCTGCTGTAGATTGTGATCTGGGAGTGGAGGCGGAAGAAGAAAGGGGTAGGAGATGAAAGGACAAGGCATATTAGGAGAAGGGATTCCCTGCTAATTCTTTGGTAACACCAGTAAAATTAGAATAAAAACAGTAAGTTCCTTTAAAGTATTATAAAATGAGTTAAATGGCATAACATATGCAAAAGTGCTTAACCTAGATCTTGGCACTTACTAAATTCTGGAAATTTCGCTATTATTTTAGTAGTAATATAGAATTATTAATTTTGCTTTTCCACATTTAATATAAAAGAAAAGAGAAATGAGGGATTGGGTGGGGTTGGAGAAAAGGTAACTGGAAAAAAAGAGAACAGTATCTGCGAGAATGGACTAGAAGTAATATCAGAGACTGATTTCTGAGTGTCAAATGCTTCACAATTTCATGGTCTCAGAATGACTTCGTTTTTCATGTAGGAGAAGGAAAAAAATAACTGAATTAAATGTCAGAAAGGTCTACAATGATGTACTGAGAGGAGCAAAAGGATCATTTAAAAGACAACATTTTTATTAAAGTGTCCCCATTCATTAAAGTCCCCAATTAGGATAAATCATCCTTGATGGAGATGTCCACTTCTTCACTCTGAGGGTAGGCCTTCACTGACCACTGTGGGAGTCTCTGTGCCCTGAAGGAGGGGGGTTGTCAGACCAGCTCGCTCTCCTCAGCCAGGAGCAGGAACACAAATTGTCCCCACCAAGAGCACTTCCTCATGGATACAGTGGCCTAGAGAGGTCTATGCAGCTCCTGCCTCCATTTATACTCTCATAAAGTGAAGGGAGGAGCAAGGAAAGCCCTCATAATCATATTTATTAAGATCATTATATGATTCAGTGTCTCTAAATAGCTTCCAAAACTTGAGCTGAGAAACTGAAGTTCTTTCTGAAGCACAATCTCCCATTTGACTTTTCTAACTATCTTTAGCTCTGCTCTGGGTTAAACCAGATTCTCAAAAAATTATGAATATGCATTGAATCATATTGATGACCTATAACGTTGTTTTATTAGAGGGTCATTTTAGCCGGCTGCAGTAGCGAATGCCTGTAATCCCAGCAGCTTGGGAGGCTGAGGCAGGAGGATCACAAGTTCAAAGCCAGCCTCAGCAAAAGCGAGGCCCTAAGCAACTCAGTGATACCCTGTTTCTAAATAAAAGATAAAATAGGGCTGGGGATGTGGATCAGTGGTAGAGTGCCCCTGAGTTCAATCCCTGGTACCTGCCCATCCCCCCCAAAAAAGGTGTTAAAGGGTAATTTGGCCCTGTAACATTAGCATACACTAAAACAGGCCACGAAAAAAAAATATGTAAAATCTGTAACTGTATGAAAACAGTTGAAGATCTTGTTCATTGCAGCACACAATGACTACTTTGTGTCTATCCACGGGGAGAATGTTTCCATCATTTCCTAGTCAGTAGTCCTTGACTTCTGCTAAGCAACTGGCTGTTATCCTCTTATGGATTGTATAATGCCTCACTTGTACCCTTTGCATGGGATTGTAAAAAATTTCAGCCAAATCTTTGTCTTATTTCTAATACATTTCATATATATATATATATATATATATATATATAGTTATGATTTAGATACGGTGTTCCCTCAAAAGCTCATTTATGAGATAATGCAAGGAAGAAGGAAGTTTAGGGATAAAATGATTGCATTAAGAGAGCTTTAACCTAATCAGTGCATTAATCCTCTGTTAGGGATTAACTGAGTGGTAACTGTAGGCAGGTAGGGTGCAGTGGAAAGGGGGTGGGTCACTGAGGGCACGTTTTGGGGGTTTATATTTTTTTCTGTGGTAAAGGGAGCTCTGTGTGTGTGTGTGTGTGTGTGTGTGTGTGTGTGTGTCCATCTCTCTCTCTCCTTTCCGGTGTGATATTCTAAGCCAATTTCCTCTACTACACTGCTCTTCCATGATTTCCTGCCTTAACTCGGGCCCTGAGGAACAGGGTCAGCCATCTATGGATTTAGATCTCTGAAATCATGGTCACAAAATACACTTTCCTCCTATAAAATTGTTCCTATCAGGTCTTTTGATCACGGTAGCAAAAAAAAGTAAACTAACACACACACACACACACACACACACACATGAAAGTGTAAATATATATATGAAACTTTCAGGCATAATATTGTGTTCATTTAACTTTAGTTTACTTTTCCACCATTATATTCTCCCCACCTTATATTACTCATAAAAATTTATTTTGATTTTCCATGTTATATGCCAACTTGAATCATCTGTTATACCACAATGAAGGGATAGTCCTGATGATAAAGAAGTTATACAATAATACTTCACAGGATAAAGAACAGAGGGCATGTCAAGTCTATATAAATATAATAGAGTTCTAAAAATCATGAGAATTCTAGAAGTAGGCAGTTACCAATGTGGGTTCAGTTGTCTAATATGTTATATTTGGCATCACTCAGATCCTTGAGGTATTTTCCTCATGTTGTCATGATGGCTGCTACAGCTCCATTAGTTCTACTGTTGATCAAAGCAAGTTGAAAGGAATGGGAACACGAGCAAGATCAGTGGACATCCAACTACATCTCAGGGGCTAACCCTGGGTCAAACTGCTATCCATACTTAGAAGGCAAACTAGCAGGATCAATGTCCAACATTTACAAACTACAGAGCAGGGACAGGTCAATAAGTAGGGCTGGGATTGGGTCTTGGGTGTGCAATTAATGCCATTGGCATCAACCATGGAAACACTTTCAACTTTCAGTTATATTCTTTCTCCATATTCTAACTTTTCATAGAAAACATAGGCTCCTGTCTAAAACCAAAGCACTTATACAATTAGAGGTTTGGTCAAGGAAAGACATTATTTTACTAGACAACTTAGTGGACCCTTCACCCCAAGCCACTAATCTCCTTATGAAACATGGTACCTGGGCCTAGGTTCTGGGTAGTGCTCTTCTTTTAGAAAACATTTCAACCTGAAATGTTCTACATTTACAGTTATTCAAAGTGCAAATCCTCATTTACTTAGTATTACTCGGGTCAAAGCAAATATATGAATATATTTATATTATCAAAGGTGACTAATAGGACACTATCTCCATGGCTTTTGTTTTTAACTACAATTGCCATATTCTCTGCAGTGGCCACGCCCTTTGGCATGATCTAATTTGAACGACCGCGACTATCTGCTTGGAGAAGATGCTACAAGCCAGAGTGGCAATGCTGAATTTTCTAAACACTATTTTAAATGTATATGTGTATTTATTTAGTTGAACAAACTCCAAGTTATGAACTTAATGCTCTCCCTCATTTCAAGTAGCTTTGGCACTCAATTCTAATATTTTTGGCAGAAGTTCTCCGAGTTCAGTCAATTGTCTAATTTCAAGGTCTTGCACAATGCAGAATAATCATACAGAAAATTCAAGTTTCAAGGGCATGTTTTCATAGCAACCATGTATTAGGAACAGATGGGTTTTTTAGACAGACGCATGAAGATTCTAACTCATTAAAATAGGAAATAAAAAATAGAATGAAATTATAAATCAACCACAGTGGCAGGTATATTAATATTCCTGTGTACTACTCCAAGAAAAGAAAACACTCATGCTATAATTTTATGGTAAAGTCTGAGCATAAAAACCCTTTTTAGTGAAAAATAGAGATTTAAATAACTTCACAGTAAGAAGGAATTCACAGAGAATTTCCGTAAATAGGTGACTTTGTTGAACTTGATACAGGTTCAAGTAAAGTTTAAAATTCTGTTTAAACTGCAGTATTTGGACTCACTTATCATGGCTTAGTGGTCTAAGTAACAGTTTAATAACTGAAAAGTGGGTGTTTTTTCACCCTGGGTCTTACCAATGATTTTCTCTGACCTTGGACTAGATACTTGACTCTATGGAATTGCTTCTCCAGGCGTTCATATTAGTTCTATAAAATAAAAATAAATTTTAAAAAATGGTAGATCAAATATACTAGTAATAAACCTGGAGAAGTTAAGCAAGTAACAATGTATCTTCACTGATATCTCAACAGACTTTGGAACTTGATTTATTCTGCTACTTAAATGATTTCACCTTCTTTCTAAGAAGCACAAGTCCTTGAATAAAAACAAAATGAAACATTGTCTTGTTTTGCTGAGGCTCCTGCCTATATCTAGAACGTCTACTATTAAAATGCCATTCTTTATTAGCTTTTGGCAGCATCTGGCGAGCCACTAAAAATACTCCTTTGTATGGAACTAAAGGAAGATAACAAGTCCATTTCTTGATGAGCTGACAATTCTGTCTGGGTTTGTGGGAGGTGGAACTTGAGAATAAAAGGGTCTGAGTAAATGAACTCTTGTGTCCCTATCTTATCTGGCTTATTGCTGTACTACTTTATCAGAAAGATCTTACTAGGTCCTAATGGCCCCCTACGCCATCCTATGCATGCATATATCTGTGTTTTTGCACACAAGGTGAAGGACATTTAAGACATTACAGAAAGGACAGTGTAAAGAGAAGAGAGTGAGAGAAAAAAGAATGGTAGCCAAATGCTCAAAATATAGCAAGCCTGAGAAAAACAACATGAAAAACAAGCGGAGCCTTTCACAAGTATCTGCCTGAGATTTCACTGTCTTTTCCTTCTTAGCAGAACTAATAAATAGTCCCAGGACTGAAAATTCTTCCCTGTGCCTCTCACAGATGAAAACCAAATACACTTGTGAAATGATAGATCCACAAAAGAAAACAGTCTCCATAGAAATGACTTCTCTCAGTGAGACAACATCAAATTCAAACAGCAACTTTTGAATTCAAAGATGGTCAGAGATTAAAAATTGTTTATTCTTAATTAAGTAGAAGGATCAAAGTTTGATTCTGGAGAGAGACTCAGATATTGTTTGCAATAGGATCGACTCAAAACTATTAAACTTAGTATAAAACTATAAAAAATATAGTTCTAATCATAGTCTTATGATTAGAATTAGTGTTTCTGTGATGTAAATATAGGGATACAGCAGTTTTCTGTTGTTGATTAATTTTAATAGTAGCCATTCATACTTAGCATAAGGTATGCCAGGCACTGTTCTCAGTATCTCACATTCAGTCTTGGTCTACTCACTACAGCTCTTGATAAAGCTACCATTATTAACCCCATTTTCAGAGATGCAAATTTTTAATCAATCTCATCCTAAAGAGTGTAAGGACAGGAAGAAGACAAAAGTTATCAAATCACAGCATTTCTTTTTAAATCTCCCACTTCTTTTATGTAAAATACAGTGTTATAAAATTTTGCTTATGTTTAAAAACTCTAGTAAACAATGAACCTTTCTTTTTTTTGGGGGGGAGGTCATGAATCACCAAACATTTCTGTCTACTAGCAGCAAACATTCAGCTACAGAGCATGGCTCAGTGTTCCAGAGGGGAGTGCTGAGTTCAAGGACATGTCTACCCTTAAAATGACATTGACCTTGAGTAACCCACAAGAAAGAGGCCTGGGTCAGGCAACAGAGGACATGAGTCCAGCTTCAGACTATGATGAGGAAAAAACACTAACTTATTTACAGGGAGGGTAAATATATACATGAGAAAATAGACACATGGAAAATGTAAAATCCTTGGAAGGTACCTTGGCCAGTCAATCTATTTCCTTTTGGGTTTTCATTATGTCCAATAGAATTCCATAGGCATTATTATAGATTACATTCCCTGTAAAACCTATTGGCTCTTTCTAGATAAATAAGCCTGTGTCAAGGATGATTCATTTCTACTTCTCCCACTCAGAGTCAGAGGAATGGCTTTATTGGAACAGTGGACCTGCCTATGCTGAAACAGTATGACTGCAGCCTGTGCTCTCCTTTAGCAAAAGATGTGAGGAACAAAGGAGAACCTGTGTCTTCACTATGCTGTTTCAAAACCTAGGAACCAAAGATTTCAACAGTCCTCCAAATGAGGACAAATCCTATTTGGGATAGTATAAAATAGATACTGATGAACTCTGGCAATCAGACAGGAGGAACTGAAAAAACAAGAGAGGACAAAAGACAAAATGAAAACTGGGGAAAAAATTAAAAGCAAGAAGTGGCTTGAAGGATGGAAGAGTGCAGAGAAAGGAATGGGAACAGAAAACTACAGCTTGTATTTTCCCACTGTCTAGGGAGGCCACGAAACAAATGCTACAGATCAGCCTGAACCACTGGACACCCTGACGCCCTGGAGAGTAAAGTCGTTAATCACTCAGTTCCTGCTTCTTCTTCTGCTTCTGGAAGTCAGTCAGACAGACTCTGCAGGGTCCAGCAGCAAAGAATTCCATCTCAGCACCCATAAGGAGGGTTGCTTCCAAGTGTACTATAGAGCTGACACCGAATCTGATTCTTTTCAAAAATTTGCCACTTTGGGCATGTTTTTAATTTAATGGTCCTATTTTTTTTTTTTTATGAGTTAAGTAGTTTGTGGGTTTTAGAAATTGAATTTTCACCCAATCCATACTGCAGCTCATCTTTTATGGACAGTTCTACTATACCCCAAACTCACTTGTCCTTGGGTACCAGGCTCTGCACACACGATTAAATTTAGTCCTCTCTCAGACACAGATGACCCCACTGTTGCAGCTTCTTGAAATATGTTTCTTTTAGATTCTGAGAACTGTATAAACCTTCTTTTAAAAAAATTCTCTTGTGTCTCTACAAAGTTTTAAAAACTATGATTTTTCTGCAACCCACTGACAACAGAAAAGACACACTATCATTGCATACCAGAGCACCAGCCACCAGACAAAATAACTGCACTGGGTCCAAATCCAGTAACAGATATCAATTCCTTGGAAAACAGTTCGTAATTTAACTTACTGTTATCTCTTCAAACAGGCTATTTCTAATAGGAGACAGATGATACTGTACCAAGCTTTAGGAGGAGAGTGGCTTCCTGGGTTTCCTTAAATGAGCTCACTATCAAAAGATTTTTGATGGGTTCTCAAGAATGGGAAATTGCATTACCAGTCTCATGTCTGAAAGCAGAAGTCTGTATGCTTTCAGGGTAAATGGAAACAATGATTATCGCATGTTGTTTGCAGTATGCCAAAATAAGAACATAATATTTCCAGTTGGAAAAAATACATAAATAGGTAGATAAAGTAGTAAAAAATGAAAATGTATTGTTCTTTCAAGGATATGTTCATACAGAGGGTCCCCAGAGCATAGTGATTTATGATAGCATTCTACTTAGTGCTGCTATTTTGCATGAAGGTCACCATTTGTGTTGGTAAAAACCCAAATAAACAAACAAAACACCATATGGCTAAACACACAGTTCTTTAGAGCAGTGATATTGTTTTAATATCTCTAAGAGGAACTGATGGAGAATATAGTAAATCAAAGATCAGCAACAACCACCCTCATGATTATTCAAAAAAATTAACACATGCGACACAGTGCAGTGACTCTCTAAAAGCCCTGGAGGATCCAACAAGTGTCAAAACACAAGTAGAAGTCAATCAGCAACCTCAAAAGCTGATTTTACAGTTGCTTCCCAAGATATCTAAAACACTAAGAGGTCTCCTTAAATATCATTGCCAGATTTAATTGATAAAACCAATAGATTTTAAAAGACCATGGTTGTTTCAAAGCCATCACTAGATAATTTCTCACTATAGTCTGCAAACTGAAGTTAACCTGATAAATGACAAATGATCCTAAAGTATGAGCTGAGTCATTTTACCTGCATGATCCTTAGTCTCCTCAGTTGCAAAGTGAGACTCAGGTCTGTGTCTTTCCTATTCACAAGGTGATTGTGAAGTTCTAAGGAGGTAACAGGTGGAAACCGAGTGAGAAGTGAGAGGGGCTACACAATGTGAGGAAATTTTACAATGTATCTATGAAGTTGATGTAGGGCCTGTAAGGCCTTCACCTTCTGAAGTTAGCAAGAAAAGAAATTTTGTTCTTGTTCTCTTAAAAAAGAAAAAAAGTTTTAGAAAAAGAATAGTATTTTCAAATAATGAATATGTTGATAAAAAAAATTTCATTGTCTGCAGTGATTTCCTTCATCTCTAGAGCTGCCTTGTGAGTCTGCAAGGGAAAATTGCTAGAGGGACACAGCAGCCCCTTCAGTGAGGAGCGATTTGGGATTGAAGAGGGTTTGCAATGAGTCACTTCACAAGCTTTCCTCCATGAGACCAATGCTTCTCTTGAATACTTTGCTTGAATGTTTTAATTAAGGGCTGACGCTCCTCTTTTCTGACTCTCAGTTTGTAAGCCCAGGCTTTCTATTCAAGAATTTGTCTCCTGTAAATGAAAGACACAAATGATAAATATGCACGTGTCCGGAACGGACATGCGTGCTCTGCTGCCTGCCCCTGCTGGGCCCATCTGCTCTGATGGCAAGGTGCCCACTAGGCAAGCTGGCCCATTTCACTTCCGCAGAGCTGCCAGCTTTCCAAGGGTCTGTGAGTGGGTACACTGTGGTGACAGCTAGCTTTCCGCAAGAAGCCCTTCCACCACCCTGCATATGGGTCTGTTTGCACTTGACCACACTTGCTGGCTCTCATGGGTCATAAAACAAATGCTCCTTGGTGTGCGTAAGAAGAGGGCAGGCAGTGCTAGTATTTCAGGCATCAAGGAACATAGAACACATGTAGAACTTCCTGTAGGAAATGGCTCAGAGTGGAGGAGGAGGTCATGGCTGAAAGGGAGAGAAAAATGATCCATGTATCTATTATTAGTAGGAGAAGCAAGAATATTAGCCCGAAGGTCCCAGTGTGAGCATTTTATTGTCCTGCATAAAAGTCCATTTCTCTCTCTCCTATGGTTCTAGAAATATCTGGGCTAGGCAGCCGGTATACAGACAGTATTTCCCTGTCTACAGGGGCACTGACGACCCCACGTAGCATGCTCTTTTCTATCCCTCTTCAAACTAAATCCAAAAGCACCAGAGGAAAAGGGGCAGGATGCAAAGCTTGGAGACTTGAGAATAGAGGGGTACTAGTGAGGTAAAAAGGACCAACTGTTTAGCAATGGCTCTGTTCTTTATAAATATTAGTGTGCAAAAAAACAAAAAAGCAAACAATATCATGAATACAATGAATGACAGAGATCAAGACATGTCATCTAAATATACACAAATTTCATGTAAGTCCAAGGGGTGAGAATGGAAGGCACTGCCACAGGAAAATCCAGAAAGGTGACAACTACTATATTTACATATTCATTTATTCAACATATACTGAATGAGCAACTGAATATGTGCCAGTGCTAGGGCTAAACAGGTGAACAGACACAGATAAAACCCTTTCCCTCATGGAGCTTCCTTTCTAGGGAGTGGGGTGAGAGAGCAAATAGCCAAATCCATTTATGCCATGATGTCAGGGAGTAATAAAGACTTATGAGGAAAAGCAAAAGAGTAAGACGGCAAAGTGACAGAGGTGCCGTTTTAGATAGGACGGGCAGGGAAGGCCTCACCAAGGATGAGATGTGAGCAGAGATCTGTGTGATGGCAAAGAATGAGCCGTGGGAAGCTCTGGAGGAACAGTGATCCAGGTAGCAGAAACGAAGTACAAGGGTCCTGAGGTGGGCAACGCTTGGCTTATTCAGAGAACAGCAATGAGGAAGGAGGGAAGGCAAGGGACAGAGTGATATGAGGCAACTCGAGAGAACAAAACCAGGTACTTGTGGGTACTGCTTGTGAAGGCTCTGAGTTTTAATCGAAGTGTGAAAGGAAGCAAAGGATTTTGGATGATGAGTGACATTATCTCTGATGTGCACTTTAATATAATTGCTCTTGCTTCATTTCTGAAGGACTAACCATGAGATACAAAAGTAGAGGCAGAGGCCAGCCAGATGGTGCATGCCTGTAATCCCGGCTGCTGAGAAGGCCGAGACAGGAGGATCATGAGTTCAAAGCCAGCCTCAGCAACTTAGTGAGGCCCTAAGCAACTTAGCAAGACCCTGTCTATAAATAAAATATTTTTAAAGGGCTGGAGATGTGGCTCAGTGGTTACACACCTCTGGGGTTCAATCCTCCTCCGTTCTGAGGGGGGAATAAAAAATGAGTGTCAGGAAGCCAGTCACCCAGCTACCAAAGTAATGTAGACAATTGATAATATTGACTGGGATTGAATACGTCTTGGTGGAGCAGGTGAGGAATGGTGAGACTGGGTTTTGAGGACTCAGCTGACAGAATTTACTGATAGATTGGTTATAAGGTGTTGGGGGAAGGGGAAGACAAGAATAACACCTAGGTTTGGGTTTGAGCAACTGGCTGACTGTTGGGACCATACCAAGATGAACAAAGATGGGGGGGGCACATATCAGGGAAGGGAGGAATCAAGCCTTGCATTTGAAATATTGAGTAGGTAGTTGGAAAGAAGCCTCTACAATTTAGACTTCTGTCATCAGAAAATACAGTCAAAACACCAGGAACACATCTGTCTCATGTGGAATACTCAATAAATGATGGCTTTTATGCTGTTGTGGTTATTGTAGTTAATATCGCACCAACACCATCTTTTGCTCTGAGATGTTGCCACAGGGAAGGATTTGATGAATGGAATAGGCTAGTGGTTAAGACAGGGACTGTTTCAGGCATCTACCAAAACGTTTTCTAGATCTGAATAAGATGGAAAATCTACGTGATGCTATCACATGTTTAAAAGCAATAGTTTATCTAGAAAGGAAATGGCAGGGGAACCACAGTACCAAATTCCAGAGTCCTGTGCAACATCCCAGAGCAATGATTCTGAGATATTCCAGACACACCTGGGAAATATTGAAAAACGGAGCCAGAAAAGATCCACTTCAGGTGAACTAACTCAAAGTCTTCAAGAGTAAAATTGCAGAATACATCATTTCAAAGTGTTCCCTGGGGAACTGAACAGTGGTCCAAGGACACATTCTTCTAAGCCAAGACATGAAACGTTCACCAACACTGACTGTGAGACAGCAGCACAAAGATCACGGTCATCTTTTATATAAAGCAGGCACACAAAGCCCCTTTTTCCTTTTTTTTTCTTTTGTAGTGGGGGTTGAACACAGGGTCACTTGACCACTGAGCCACATCCCCAGCCCTATTTTGTATTTTATTTAGAGACAGGGTCCCACTGAGTTGCTTAGCACCTTGCTTTTGCTGAGGCTGGCTTTGAACTCGAAATCCTCCTGCCTCAGTCTCCCAAACTGCTGGGATTATAGGCGTGCACCATGACACCTGGTTCATTTCTTAAATATATCAGAATATGACTATCAAAAATAGGCTTGTTTTTCAGGATAGTTTTAAAAGCCATGAGTTAAAGGATACTACCATATCTTGAAGAATATTTGGACTCCAGTTTCTTCTGAGACTGTAGCCACAGTCACCCATGCAAGTCCATGTTACTATTTGAGTCATGGCATTTCAAAAAAAAAAAAAAAAAGTATGAGATAGGGAACAGACAATTTAAGGACTTTAACTAAAGCCTGCTTCCAGCAAATCATGTGACATGAGGACATTTTCTTTACCCCTTTAGATCACAGCTTTCTCATCTTTACATTTGGAATCTCACTTTCGCAGTGATTGTCAAAAAGCCCTAAGTTACATTCTACTATCCTTCCTATCCTCATATCCCCTCCCCTCCCTTCCCTCTCCTCTACCTACCTAATCTAAAGGAACTCTACTCTTCCCTAGTGCCCCCATTTATTGTGAATTAGCATGAAACAGACATTGTTACCTTATGTACATATATGATTGCATGACCGATGTGATTCTACAACATGAACAATCAGAAGAATGGGAAATTATCCCCCATTTATGTATAATATATCAAAGTGCATACATGAATTCTACTGTCATGCATAACTAATTAAAACAAATTAAAAATTTATTTTAAAAGATCCTAAGTTTCCATATTACTGCTTAACATAAAGTTTGGATAACCTTAAGATAACTCTGCTTCTAACTATTTCCAGATCCACATTAAGACGTTGCTATGGTTCAGATAAGTGTCTCTCAAAGGTCCACGTTTAAAAGTCTTGGTCCCATCATGGCCCTTTTGGGAGCCTTTAGGAGACAGGGCTTACTGGGAGCATGCTTTAAAAGACTATTCTGGAACCCTGGTTTCTTCCTCTTCCTTTCTTGCTTCCTGGCTGTGAAGTGAGCGATTTTGCTCTGCCACACACTCTAGTCACAATGTGCTACCTCCCCACAGGCCCAAAGAAGTGGGACCAAAAATCATGGACTGCAATCTCCAAAACTGAGGGTCAAAAATCAGGCTTTTCCCTTTATTTTATTATTATTTATTGTTTGGCAGTACTAGGGTTTGAATCCTGGTCCTTCCTTGTACATGCTAGGCAAACTTTCTATCACTAACTACATCCCCCACTGAAACCTTTTTTCTTTATAAGCTGATTATCTTGGATGTTTTGTAAGAGTGATGTAAAGCTGACTAGCACAGACATCATTTGGGGGAAAAATGGTTTTCTCTTCTTAAAAATTAGTTTGAAAAATATTATACAAATGATCTCAAAAGTATCTTTCAAAGGAAAAAAAAGAAAGGCAATATTCTCATGATAGGCCAAGCATTTTGGGCTTGTCATCTTGTTTGGTCTTCACTGGAATTTTGTAAACTCCAGGGTTATGAATACACCTATTTCATGAAAAAGAAATTTGAGGCTCAGAACACAATCTGTAAACACAACCATTACATTTCAGATTCAGGCTTAAAGTGCACCAAAACCTTCACATTAACTATAACATTTGTGTCTAAAATTGTATGATCTCTGTTTTAGACTTAAAGCAATATAACCTAAATTTATAACATCTTTCCTTAGCTCTGAATGATTGCTGACAATCTTCAAAAACTGTCCACCATAAAATTCTCCCCCCAAATTTGGCTTTATATGAGAAAACTATTAAAAGGGCAGTTTCTAGATATTTGTTAGTTTTCTCAAATACAAGGAGTTTGAAACAAATTTCATACCTTCCATCCAAACCTGCTCCTCTTTGCTATCTTTTTATATATAACCACCCATCTACTTTCCATTGTTCCTTCTCTCTAAATCATCCGTAAGACTCTGGTCAATTTTCCTCACAAGTATTTCTCTTCCTTCCTTTTTGTCTTTTTGTTCCTGCTTTAATTCTCTCTCATCTAAGCTTTCGTGACAGCTTACACCTACTCACTGGCATCTTCTCTTGTATCTTTCAATGTCTTGTCCTCTGTGCCTTCTTATAATTTAACCTACAAATTTGAAAGTTTTTCTCTGTGTAATTCCCCAGTTACACTAGAACTCTTTTAAAGGACTGTGTTCTACTAGTTTTCTTGTCTTTACTGCCTAACAGTGTCTCATACATAACAGCCTCTCACAAAAATGTTTGCTGAATGAAAGAAAAAAAAATTGACAGGTTGAAATTAAACACATTTTTTGCTGGAGAAATTGAACAACAACAAAAAAAAAAACAATGAATCTCAACCGAAACGTTAAACCTTATACAAATATTAACGCAAAATAGAACATAGATTTAAGTGTAAAATAATGAAAGTTTACGAAAAAAAATAAGAGAAAATCTTTGTGATGTAGGGTATAGCAGTGGTCAAACAGATTAGAGGTCAGAGGTTAGGGATGGAGGCTCAGAGGGGGGGTAGAGAAGTGGGCAAGGCTATAACAGGGCAGCAACAGAGATCCTTACAGTGATGGAACTGTTCTCTATCTTGACTGTGTTGGTGTTTACACCAATCAACTCATGATAAAATTGCATAAGGAAAACACACACACACACACACACACACACACTGCTGTAAAACTCGCAAAGTCCAAATAAGGTTTGTGGATCATGTTTGTGTCAATTCCCTGGTTGTGATGTTTTACTACAATTTTGCAAGGTGTTATCATCAGGTAAGCCAGGTGAAAATTTCATGGAACTTGTGCATAACATCTTAAAACTGCATGTGAATCTATTATTATTATCTCAAAATTAAAAAATCAAAGTTTTGAAAGTTGAAGACTTTTAAGAATATTATAAGAACTTAGGGCAGCTTCAGTGTGAGAAAATTTGACAATCTATTAAACAATAGCAGCTACTTGGTTAAAGGTTTTCGACAATCATGTAGATGAATAAGATCCATTATATTGTTAAAACTTCTGATGCATTTGTAGAAGAGGTTGGCTGAAAGGCTAAAGGGTCTTGTCCCTTCATCAATATTTGAGAGACTTAGTGTGTGGCCTTGGTCCATCCACTTCAGCTTCTCTCTGATGAAAAGATGGAGCTGGCTGATATTTATGCTCTCTTTTAAAGTTAATGTTCCAAAAGCACATCATGATCCTAAGCCAAGAGTAGAGGATAGGGTTTGAACTTTCTAGAATAAAAAGAGAAAAAAATCACTAAAACTTGATTAGAAGAAAAAAGGCTAAAATCTTCTCCTTTGGTAAGTGGTTGTAGGGTAGCTCTTGTTAATAATAAGAAACCTATCTCTGGAAGCAGAATACATCAAGCAATGTACAGTGTTTAAGAACACCTGACTAGGAAAACTGGAAAACTAACAGCACCATCCTCTTAAAACGTAACTAATAGAGAACGAGGCGATGTTCTAGTAAGCAGAGCAGTTTACAATACCGTTAGAGATGAGGATTATTTCACAAAAAGAGTTGTGACTATGAAATAGCAAGTAAGATGCTTCAAGAATGGTTTTGTTGTATGTATGTGCAAGTGTTTTTAAAATATTTGCCCAAGAAACTAACATCCTTTTGCATCACAATAGTAGTTTTCAAGGAGACAAGTAGAGATTTAAAACCGGAGGAGTACAAGAACATGGATTTCCTGACACAAGAAACCATGAGGATTAGTCAACTGATAGTCACAACAGTGATTAAGGGTGCTGTGGAGATCAGGCTGTGCTCTGCTCAGAGTTACTCCAGGATGTATAAAGGAGTTTTCAGACTATTCCTAAACCTGTGTTAGTTATTCTACTTTATAAAGCCATAGTTTGCCATAAGCTACTCCATTTTGGTTTTAAGGACTGAGGTGGAATGATTCTATACCTTATTTGTACAAGTAAGCAAACATCATCTGCTTGGCACAACTGTGAGGCATAAACTGATATATTCATTAATGGTGGTAGTAAGAATGACCACCTGTGAACTGATGGAATTCACCAGGAACACATGAAGCATGAGCATATCAAACTCATATTGGAAAAACCAGGTCCATGAGCTTATCAAACATACCAGACCATCAAATGATGCAACTGCCACACTCATGACCAACAAAAGCACTCCCAGCCTGAAACCAGTGGATTCTGACCCCACCACCTGGTCACTCGTCATTAGCCCTGCCCAGGAAAACTGCCACAGCGATCAAGCTCTGAATTTCTGTCCTCAGGCATTAGTAGCGTGCCATTTTTCCTGCCAGAGATGACCATGCAAGTCCCACTCCAAGCTGACATCTCAAGCTGACACTCCAAACTAACACTGTGAAACAGTTGTCCATTGTCCATTGGGACCTTGGCATAGAATAAGTTCCTGTGCTTTGATAGCTCTGCTTCCTGAACAGGTTCTTTGGCTGGTTCTTAATCTAATCTGCTTAATTTTATCTGACCACCTGTGGGGGTTCTTTGCCTTCATATCAGCTCTTTCCTGTGGCTCTCAGTTCAGCCTTCTGAATCCCTGTGGCTGCCTTAACCCTTTCTTAGCCTTTCTGATATGTGTGTGTGTGTGTGTGTGTGTGTAAATTGTGTGAAGTGTGATGTGTGACTTGAGTGTTATATATATGAGAAATTAAGATTGGAATAAAAGAACTTGTGTTTACTCAGTGAGTGGATGTCTGCCTGGTGACCCATGAGTATTCAGTGAACTGCCACTGGTATAAGGATGTAGCCTGTGAATGTATTGTTATTCAGTAAATTCTGACACTGTGGAAAGACCCAAATATGTTTGGTCTATTAATGACCTAGTACATTTCTTCATAGAGTTTGTCATCTAGGAAAGCAAACAAAGCTAGTGATCCTACTTACAACATAAGTGGAAAAAAAATCCCATTCAGAATGGATTAGTTAGAGCTGATCTTAGGGGAAAGTCAATCAGATGAAGTGAACTGAACTAGCTATTTTGTGGTATTTTGAGCAAAAAAATTTAAAAGGTATCCACCAAGAGGAAGAGTCTACTCTAACAGCAAAATCAAACAAACACCACAAAGCTTGATCAATCCATGAACATCAGTCTACCACAAAATTTCAAGGCAAAGTACAAGGATGAGTTTCAAGGGGTACAAAAATACTCACTCTGCTATGGTCTTACATGTTGAAATCCTAACCTCCAAGGTGATGAGGTGGGCCTTCCAGAGACGTTCAGGTCATGAGGTTAAAGCCTTCATAAATGGGGTAGTGCCCTTAAGAAGAGGCCCAAATGATATTTTTGGTCCTTTTCACCCAGCAAGAATGTACAATCTGTGAGCCATAAACAAAGGGGGCCCACCAGATGCCAAATCAGCCTTGATCTTAGACAACCCAACCTCCAGAATGTAGAAATAAATTTCTGTTGTTTATTAGTTTATCATTTTATGGTGTTTTGTTATAGCAGCTTGAACAGTCTAAGACACACTTCTTTGTATACACTATAGTACCTATTTCTTCCTTAAGACTGCCTTAGATATTATGTTTCAGTGACTTTTAATAAAGTCACTGTGATCACTATGAGCTTTACTGTCATATTAATTGTTCTCAAAATCTGGTCCCTGGATCAGTAGTGTCAGCATCATCTGATAATTTGTTAGAAATGCATGCACTTGTTTTTCATCCCTCATTTCTAAATCAGGAACTCAGAGTAGAACCTAGCCATCTGTGCTTTCAAAAACTCTCCAGGTGATTCTGACGCATCCAAAACCTTGAATCACTAATAAAGAATGGGTTCCAAATTTCATCTCTATGAGGTGATGAGCGAGGAGTTTGGACAAAGATCATATAATCACAGATTTCTTTAACAGTGAAAATTGATCCTTCAGCCTTATAAGATACATGGCGGGGGTTGGGAGAAGAGCTAATTTAGAGTCCTTATGTATCTACTCTCCACTGTGGAATGGATTCTGACCACCACGATCTCTAGACATAAGATGGACCAGTCCATTCTGTCAGTTTGCTATAACCAAGGCACCCTATCTAGTCAGAAGTCATAACCCAAACACTGGTATGTGTTCAAGGCAAAGTACAAGGATGAGTTTCAAGGGGTACAAAAATACCCCAGGAGCTCAGAATTCAGGAGCATCCAAGTAGGACTCAAGTTCTGTCTAGTTTTTCACTGCAGAGATAGGAGGTGGGATGCAGCATTAATTAATGGTGACAGCCATTTTTTTATGTAGTTGTTGATCCAAAAAAGGAAATGTTATTGCATACCTCTTGATAGCCTTCCTGCATCTCAGTCTGTCTATATATATTTTTTCTATTTTATTATATTTTATGCAACACAGTTTTGACTTCCTTTACATCAGGTTGTCTCACTGATGGTGTCTCTTCTTAACTGCATCTCCTAAGTAGAATTATAAGCTCCCTGAGGGTAAAAGAATGATGTTTTCTTCACTTGCTTGGTGTGGTCCAACCTTCAAGTTGACCTTGATGTGTGGACACCTTCATCTTCTCCTAATCCTACCCTGAATAATTTTGGCAGCTAGGATGTTGCCTTGCAATCCACTAATGTCATCTCCAGTGAGAACTCAAAACAAGTAATTTAATTGTCAGTTCAACATCTGGAAGAGCCAGAACAAAATTCCAGGTACTGCTAAGGAAAATAATGCTCCTCCCCAAACCACTACTTTTGAATATGAGCTCTGCCACATTTTCCTCTTAATTCATCACTAGGAAAAGATTCTTGCACATTATGACTATAACTCCTTAGTGCTACAACCATTCTATGTTAAATTTACCATTTGTAGATATTTGTTGCTAAGATTTGTTTGTCTTATAAATTTGTTATCAATCTCAACTAGTGTTTTCTGAGGTCCTAGACATAAAGGTTGCTCAACAGATCCAGCTGACAATAATGTGTGCCTTGGCAGTTTTATGAGATAGGAATTTATTTCTGGAAAATAAACTAACCTCCAAAAGCCACATCTGTGAAAACGCACAACAATCTAAAAACAACACCACGGTTACATTCACCACTCCTCTTAAGCAGCTGCTAAAGTATTCCACACATCCTTAGACTTATGCAAGTGGACTTTATTCACTGAAGTCAACTTGATTATAGCAGCAGCCACATCTAATGTGAAACTAGTATTCCTCTTCTATGCTGTTTCCCTCACATGTATGCCATAATGCAGCAACTAGTTACTTTTCATCACAGTGGACAATTTTTATTTATTTTATCACCAAATGCAACATCTAGTAAACCCTAATGTGTTTGATGTAAACAATTTTCACTTAAGCATTGGTGTTGGTCATTTTTTATGGCAGAAAGGACTGTTTTAAGTTAGCTTTTATTATTATTATTATTTCTGAAAGATGTCCATTTGGGGATGCATCTTGTTTTCCACATCTAGGGCCCTAAAGTTTTCTGCTCTTAGCAGATTATATACCCTCACAAGTACTTTTCAGTTAATAGTAACACCACTACTGTGGAGTTAGGGCTACTCACTCTGACTTAAAAGAATCTCAAAATATTAGCCCAAGGACCACACAATGTCACTGTGCCCTTCATCTGCTGGATTTACCACTGGGGGATGGCATGTTTGTGTATGGTGAGGGATTTTCAGGGACGGCTGTTGGCAGACATTTATTTCATAGCTGAGAAGGCCACTTGCTTCTCCTGAGAGAGTAAAGGTTACATTTCAATAGTAGCTAGAAATCAGAGAGGCAGCTCCGAGCAGACCAACTGGGGAAAACAGAAAGCCAGAAATATGATTTATTAGTGTTTACCTGCCATTTTGAGATGAATCTGTGCACTCAGAAATAACCCCGTTTCTCACATCATAAGATGCGGAAGCATAACTTTAAAAGATGAACTCTGATTTTTCAGAAAAAAAAAAGAAATGGTTGAAGGATTTTTAGTACTAGGGATATCTAATATCCCTGTCTTATAACTCAATTACATTGTCCCAAACCTACAGCAAAGTCTACTGAACATACAGCCTGGAGCTGGTGGTAATTTGGGAGTGAAGGGATCAAGGGCAGGAGCCAGGATGATCATCTAAGTTGGCACTGTGCTTTGGAAACAAAACTCAGAATGGCAATTAGAGACTCCACAGACGCAGAAACTTAGAACAGAGACACCGGGGAACTGGAAGCTTCACAAAATCCCCCCAAATAACAACAAATGTGCCTGAGTCAGAGTTAGTAGAGATTCAAGCAAATTTTACTCAAAGTTCCTGAGACAAGGTACCTTCAGGACTTGGGGACATTCAGGAGACTGATATCTACATACTTTATTATATGTCTCTATTATTTTTATTTATGACTTGATATTTCTATTGAGCTGTGATACATTTAACAAAACAGATTTAAGAGCAGAACTTGATTTTATAAATTTTGTTCTCAATCACAATCATGGAGAGGCTGGTAAAATAAACAAATAGGTTGTGACCACAGTGTCACTCTGCCTCCATCCAGGGCTATTCCTCCTCAAGGCCCGTGACCTGAAAGCATCCTATGCACATGAACAGTGGTTTGCAGATGCCTGTCTTTGCTCTGCCCTCATCTGACTGCTTTATTAAAGGGCAAGGCCCGGGCAGTGCTCATGTTGTCTAGCAGCTTCTGTCTTCCTTCACTAATAACTCAGTCACAGAGCCCAGAAAATTCTGCTGTATCTTGTGGAAGCTCTATTTTGTTGAACAAGTCAGCTAGTTTTTCTTTCCCTATCCTTTTCTGGCCTAGAAATTAAAGCTAATACTACTACCAAACAGGGTTACTGAGAGAGATTAAATGAAATAACATGGGTGAAATGTTTAGGACAGTTCTAGACACATAGTAAGTCTTCCTAACGTATTTACTAATTTTATTCAGCTAACTTCCTTCAGTCTGGTGCCAGTGTCATCGAGAAACCTGCTGGTGGTAGCTTCTCCTGCCATGGATATCAGCGTACAGGGCAAGAATGCTCCAGTCACTTTGGTCCTTGTGACAATGATCATTCTATCTGTGCATAAGCAAACTGCCATTCTTATTTATAGATCAGTCTACATAAGCTTGGTGAATTTGACTGTGGCCTTTGAGAAAAAGACCTGGTTTTTAATTTACAAGTGAAGATCAATCCATGGACTGATGAAATAAATGAAGTAACACTTCTCAGTCAACACCAGCCTCTATTCTTTCCTTTTGACTTCCACAGCTCATTTCTGATTGCTGATGAAGACTGCATGTTTTTAAACTGCATGCCAGGCTGTTTAAACTAGTATTTAGGGTGGATATTCATGCATTATGATTTTTAAAAAGCTACCCAAGGTTATGAATTGCAAACCTGGATTCATCTGTATCAACAGTGTTATTCTTTAAATCTTAAGAGTCAGAAATAAAAATTCTGATTCAGAAAGTAGCGCTAGGATGGAGTTTGGGTACCTGTACTTTTAACGAGCACCCCCCTGTGATTCTGATACTGGTGGTCCTTGAAACATACTTTGGAAACACTGCATTAAAAATGTGGTCAGTATCAGAGCCACATTGAGCCATAAGGTCACACAGAAGATTTGGTAAGTACCATCTATGCAAAAAGCGCATTCTCCCACAGAATATTATAAAATGATAAAACTAAGTGAGTAAAGATAAAGCTAAGGAATGATTGATGGAACAGAGAGAAGGGAAAACTTTAAAAATGCAGTCTTCCCATGAGCTTGGGGAGAGCTTAGAGAAGCACAAGGAAAGGACTAAAATGTTCCTGGTTTTACAAGGCTAGGGACAAGACTTCTTTCATGCCCATCCAACTGATCAGATGCTGGCTAGAGGTATCAAGGGAGGAAAATTAAGAGAAAAACAAAGCAAGACAAAAGCAAAGGAGGCCCTCAGTAGTACAGTATGTGTTTGGCCCTGGGTTCAATCACCAGCACCAAAAAAAAAAAAAGTGTGTGTTGGGGGGAGGTGATTGCTATAATTTAAGTGTGTCTACGGGTTCTTGTGCTGGGAGCTTAGTTCCCAGGGTGGTGATACAGAGAAGCAGTGAAACGTTTATGAGGTGGGTTTAGTAGGAGGGTATTACTGGCTCCTTTCTATCTTCCTCTGGTTTCCTTTCTTTCAATGTGATCTCTCCATTTTATGCATGCTCCCACCATTCTGATGCCATCTACCACGAGGTCCATACTGTAGCTGAGTTGATGCTGGTACCACGCTCCTGAAGTTCCAGAACTGTGAGTTACATAAACCTCTTTCCTTCATAAAGTCAACTTTGGTTGACTTTATGGTCTCCAGTACTTTGGTATATAGTAACAGAAAACAGACTAATAAGGGATGCACAGGGTGGATAAGTTGATAGGAAAAAACAAGGACAACTGGTAGTGATTATCATCTGTCCACACACGGGCAGAAGCAATTGAAGCCTAAGAAAGAAATGAAGCACTGATAACTGCGACCTTCATCCACCTTGATCACTAACCTTGGCCTTAACAAAACCAAAAAGCTTTATACACACTTGCTCAAGTGAAATCACAAGACTGTTTTTCCCTTACACTATCGTAACTAGGGGAAATTGGATTATTTTGCCCTTTTAACCAATCCCTAGAAGATGGGTGATAGAATACCACTTCCTTTGGGTTTACTTTAGCTGCTATTCTTGCTTTCTCCACAGGCACTCCAACTGCAGAAATATAAAGCCAACCTCAAAATCAAGTCCACACTCAGTGTAAATATCAGAGGAAGTTAGAAATCCTGTATTTTTTTTGTCACAGGCTCCCTAAAAATAAGGCATGAAAACAACATGAACACGAACTAACCAATGAAAAGCATAATAAAAGAAGATTTAAGCACTCTATTGACATCGGGGAAAACATAAAAAGAACAACCAGGTGCTATGAAATGTTTTTCTATTTTGAAAACCTGATTCATATTTACATCAGATTTTAAAAATCTGACTCATATATAACTTCCGAAAAAGTGTTTAGCAGCAGTAGCAAAAAGTATTATTTTGTATACATTTTAATGGTATATAGTGTTTAGATTAAAAGAGGCAGAATATATGAATATATCTGCATGTGGTACACTTTGTATTTATAAATAGAAGCTAACTTGGTAGGGGAAGATCTGGACCACTACCCACAGAAGACTCAGGGGGCACTTTCTACTTTTCTAAATCTCCCTCTTCTTGCCCTGTATTTACTGTAAGACCTGTGGGTTGTTGTTTTTTGTTTTTTTGTGGGGTTTTTTCCAGTCTTATTTAAGCATTGTGGTGATGATTTAATCACCACATTAAAGAAATGCCAAACAAGTAACTACTTTAAGAAAGAAAACATCTGATTAGTATTGTTAAGGACAGGCCTTCATTTTAGAAAGAATGACTCCGTGTGTGAAAAAAACATCTGTTGCACCATTTAAAAATCTGTTCTTAAAGGGATGGCTCCTCCAACCTGCCCAAATGGTGTTACTGAACAAACATTGTGTAATGATGGTTTGAAAAAGTCTTTCCCCAAAACATTGCAGAGGCCCACAAGCATTTAAACCCACAAGCAAAATGAATAAGTGAGAAATAAAATCAGCTTGAATGTACACCAGAAGGTATGAAACAAACATAAAAGAACTTGTGGTGGAGAAGAGCAAAAGTAAAGAGAACAATATTTTTACAAACCAAGAATGTGGAACATCTTAAATGAAAATCAGATAAATTGTTCATAAGCTATTTTTCTGAAAACGAGACAACTTTAAAAAGGTGTACGGAGGGGCTGGGGATGTGGCTCAAGCGGTAGTGCGCTCGCCTGGCATGCGTGCGGTTCGATCCTCAGCACCACATACAAAACAAAGATGTTGTATCAGCCAATAACTAAAAAATAAATATTAAAATTCTCTTTCTCTCTCTCTCTCTCCTCTCTCACTCTCTCTTTAAAAAAAAAAGGTGTACGGAATAGAGAGTACATGGAACTGGAATTTATGATTTATGGAAACTAAAAATTGCACCTTAAAAATTAAACAATGTGACTCCCCAATCAAACAGCTAAACTATTAGTCATCAGAAGTGGTAGATATTAAGTAATTGCAAATCTTTCATGTCTTATAGATTCAGTGATTTGCTAATTGACAGATAAAATTATGGAAAATACTGTCCTTAAAAATAAAATGGAAACACATTTAGGGCTAGTGTCACAGACTACTTCTCTAATCTGCATGCATCTGTATTTTACTACAATGCCCAAAACATTTTAAAACTTTTTAACCTCTTACTTCTTGTCAATTTTGCCTTACCCCATTCTAGGGTTTGGAACTATACCTCAATTATAAAAGCACTATTCAGAAATGCAGTTTCTCTTTCCTCAGGACAGCCTTATAGTCAAGATTTCCTTTAATCTCACATGACCCAGGGAAAGCGCCTGAGTGCGGGAGACTGGGAATCCCCCATTGTGGAGCTGATGTGGCTATGACAATGATGAGTTTGGACATCTGCATATGCATCTGCCTCTAACAATATCGTGTGACAAGATCTTCTAAAAAGCATCTTCTTTAAATGATGCAGAGACGCCTCTACCCTCACCTCCAAATACCTTCATGACTGGTGTCAGCTCATGAGAAGGGCAAAAAAAACAGCAAGAAAACCCAAAGACTGGGCAATGACTCGAACAAAAGCAGGGAAGTGTGGGAATGGCTCCCCTCCCCCTGGCATGTGTCAATTATAATCAGATATGGAGTAGATGTAGTAGAAGGATAGAAAATAATTTTGTAAATCCTTAACATATATTTAATCAAAGAGATTAGGTAATGCATTTTTAATTTTTTTTACTGTATTTATTGGAGAAAGCATTTATCTTTACAGCATATAAAAAATGCTACATATAATAAGTAAATTTTTCCAAAACATAGATGATGAAATGAGGGTCATTAAAAGCACAGCTTTCACGAATTCTACAATGGTTGAAGGATTTAGTCTAGTCCAGGGGTTTGCAGCTTCGCAGCTATCAGAGTTTGCTGCAATATGCATTGCTGGTCTCTATCCCTGAGGTGGAGTCTAGAATCTGCATTCTCGGAGTTCCCAGGTGATGCTGATGCTGCCTCTCTGAGGAGCTCACTTTGAGAACCACTGCTCTCTAACAGTGAGAACCTCAACATTAGCTACAATGTCAACAACTTGATTTGTCTCTTTGGAGAATTTCCTCAGGCTGTTGCTTTTTGTGATCTGCTTTCTGTCATCTGTCTTTTCTCAGCATACTGGACTCAAGCAGAAAATTCTTTGTCCCACCTTTCACATTTAATCTAACAAGTAGTGATCAAACAATGTGACAAATCAATATTTATTTTTAATGTATAATTTTTACATCAAAAGAAATGAACAAGAATGCTTTGCTGATAGGAGCTCCTTGGAGTTTAAACATGGATTTTGAGTCCACTATTTTCTTCCAAGCTCAGGAGCATTTTCCTGCATATTTACTGTGCAGAACTACATTTAAGGTGGATGATGTTCCTGGTAATGAAGAACACTTAGTGAGAAAATAAGAATTCCCCTGGTGTAGTACCAGAATTTTGCCAGTAAAGTACATCTACTCTAGTGAAGGAAATCTCCAACCTTGCTTCAGCTTGCAGCAATGGCTTTCCAGGAGGGGAGAGGACACTGATTTGCAGGGGAGGGTGAGAGGGGAGGATGGGAGTACCTCCAGGTGCTCTTAGATTGTTCTGTGGTCTCATCTGCATCATTTTCTAAAGACTCACACACTTCAGGACCTTAGTGTTGATTATTTGGAAGCAGATCAGGAGTAACCCTCTGAGATTCATTCTCTGAGGATCAATGTGGAGTGATATTTTTCAGTTTAGACTTGCAGAAAATATATGGATTGCCTTCTGCTAAGACAGAGAAAAAGGAATTTTCCTAAAGAAACTAGAAACTGAGAAATTCTAACAGGCACAGATTTTCAAAAGATGCCATCAAAAGCATGCCCTCTCCAGCCTTAAGGACCAGAGAGGAGCAGCACAACAACAAAAACAAACAAGAACTGGTGGCTGAGGATGTGGCACAGTGATAGAGCACTTGTCTAGCATGACGATGGCCCTGGGTTCAATTCCCAGAACCACAAAGATCAGTGAATAAAACAAAGCAAAATAACTGTTTGCTCCATCCCAGCCATACAAGACAAAAATAAAAACAGTGACTCACCAGATTCCTGCCAACACAGGCTGTGTAGACATACTAGACTTTCACCCTTGTGATAAGCTGCTCCAACTTCCCCCACCCCCATCATGGTGATGCCCAGAGGGCAAGGTAGAGAGCTGGGGCTTTTACTCCCATCTGATGACAGTAAAGGTTCCCCACTCCCAACCTCCCCATACCTCAGTGGACTTCACTCTCACCTGGCAGTACCAGGCTCCTCTCCCCATATCTGCTTGGTGGTGTCACAGGACACCCAATAGAGAATCAGGACTATCACGAAGGCCCAGCAGTCATCAGCCACCTTCTATGTCCCCAAGGAGTCATGGAGACCATGCTGGGAACAGAAAAGAGACACCTCCAGCCAAGGAGCATTGAGTGAAGACCCAGTGGGAAGCCTAAATTTTTCAGCTTGTCCCTATGTCAAGGACAGACTGAGGAGCCTGTCCTTCTACCCACACATGACAGTGATGAAGTGAAATAACACACTACTTTGCTCACTGGGTGATGTTAGTGGAAATGAGCTAAATTAGAAGGTTTAAGTAAGACCCAAAGTCTCCTAATATGTAAGGAAATATTCAGGTTTCAATTGAAAATCATTTATGATACCGAAAACTGGGAATCAAAATGAATGACAAAAGACAATTAACAGACACCAACAATGAGATGAATAGCAATGTTGGAATTATATGACCAAGTTCTTCAAGCAGACACAAGAAAAATATCTCAGTTAACAATTATGATTGTGCCTAAGACAAATGAAGGAGTGGAAAGCTTCAGCTAAAAAAGAAAACCAGAATGTCTAAGGAAGAACTTTTGGAAATTTTAGAACTGAAAAAACATAATTACTAGAATATAAAATTCAGTGAGTATGTTCAGTGACAGAATGGATGTGACAGGAAAGAATTGAGAGATGGGAACTAGAATAATAGAAATGACTCAATTTGAACAATAAAGACAAAGCAAATTGGGGAAGAAAAAAGAAAGAACAGGGTCTCAGGAATGTGTGTGTAGGATGAATAGTGATTTCCAAAGATATTTAGTAATTAGTTCTAATTCTTGGAAGCTGCAAATACTGTCTTATATAGAAAATGAAAGTCAGGCATGGTGTAGCACATCTGTAATCCCAGCGGTTTGGAAGGCTGAGGCAGGAGGGTCACAGGTTCAAAGCCAGCTGCAGCAATTTAGTGAGGCTGTAAGCAATTTAGTGAGACCCTGTCTCAAAACAAATAAATAAATAAATAAATAAAAAGGAGAGATTGCTCAGTGGTTACCCACCCTTGGGTTCAATCCCTAGTATCAAAATAATAACAATAATAATAATAGTAATGATAAAATAAAAACAAAAGAAAAAAATGGAATTTCGCAGATGTGGTTAAAACACAGATCTTGAAATAAGGAGAGGGTCCTGGGATTATACAGTAGGCCGTAAATGTAGTCTTTCTTTTTAAGAATTTTTTATTTGTTTTAATTAGTTTTACATGACAGTAGAATGCATTTATGCACGTCTATATATCATACATAGGTGGGGTATGATTTCTCATTTTTGATTGTACATGTTGTAGAATCACATTGGTCATGCAGTCAGATATAAAGTACTAATGCCTGCTTCACTCTACTATTCTTCCTATCTCCATATCCTCTCCCCTCCCCTCCATTCACTCCCCTCTTCCTAAGCTAACTCTAATCTTCCCTAGTGCCCACCTCCATAGTTTTAATGTCCTTAGAAGAAGGAGGAAGGGGAGACTTTACTACAGATAAGGTAGTAAAAGACTGAGGACAGAAGCAGGATATTGAAGTAATCCAAGGAAGTGACTATAAATGAAAAATACAGGCCCCCTCCAGTACATAGAAAAAGCAAGGAAACAAGTCTTCTGGAGCCTCCAGAAGGAAGAGGCCCTGCCAACACCTTGATTTGAGTCCCATGAGACTACTGTCTGACTTTTGGCCTTTACAATCATAAAAGAATAGATGTGTGTGATGTGGTAGTTTGTTTTAGCAGCCGTAGAAAATGAATTCTTTGGGATTATGACGAGAGACTGACGTTCATGTTTTGGAGGCCTAGAAGGAGGAGAAAATAGGTGAGGCTAAAAAAGGCAATAAAAATGTAATGACTGGAAACTTCCTAAATTTGACAAAAGATATAAACCTAAAGGTTTAAGAAACTGAGTGAAGCTAAATGCCACTCTCAAATAGGTTAAAAATTAAAGAAATTATACATCGGAGTCAAATTTATGAAAACTAAAGACATAAAAAAAGAGAAATTTTGTGTACAACAAGAGAGAAATGACACTTTACCTATGGGAGAACCCAAATGACAGTGGATTTCTCACCAGAAACCATGGAAGCCAGAAGGAAGTGACATGACAGTTTTCAAACATTCAAAGAAAAGAATTGTCAACTTAGACTCCATATCCAATAAAAATGTCCTTTGTGAATGAAAGAGGAAAAGGAGACCATTCTAAGGAAAACAAAGATATTTTTGTTACCAGTAGATCCGATCTGCTCTCAATGAATGACTGAAGGGAATTCTCAAAACAAAGAGGAAACGGTAAGTAAGGAATGTTCAAGCATCGATGATAATAAAAGAACCTGGCAAGAAAAATATAGATAAATGTAATAAATTTCCCTTTTCTTCCTCAACTTTCTAAATTAGTATTTGACAAAGGCAAAAATTATGACATTATCTGATGTAGTTCTAAGTGTATGCAGAGAAAATATTTAGAGAATTATAAGTAAAGGAGCTAAAAAGACATGAGATTTGTACATTCACTAAAATTTACAAAATGATAATAGCAGTAGGCAATCAAAAATTATATATATATGTATATATGTGTGTGTGTATATATGTGTGTATGTATATATATATATAATGCAATACTTATAATGATCTTTGACTATACAAAGTAATACACAAAGCACTGTATACTGGAATTCTAAAAATGTTCAATTAACTTACAGAGTGGTCAGGAAAACCCCAGAGAAACTAAAACCAGAGAAGAAACAAAAAAAAAAAATAAAGTAATAGACTTAAGATATGACATGAATATTTACAATAAATGTGAATAGTCATAATAATATATCAAGACACAAGGCTGACAGAATGAATTCAAAAACATGACCAACTATATTTTGTTTACAAAGAAATCAAATAATATGTAAAAACATAGGCAGGTAGAAAGTAGAAGGATGGTGTGTTAGTTAGCTTTTTGTGGTTGATCAAAATACTCAATGAGAACAACTCACGTGAAAAAGTTTATTTGGGGTCATGGTTTCAGAGGTCTCATTCCATAGCTGGTTGAGTACATTGCTCTGGGCCCAATGTAAAGGAGAACAGGATGGTGAAAGGGCATGGTGGGGGAGTACTGTTCACCTCATGGTGACCAGGAAGCAGAGAGAAAGAAAGGGCAAGGGGTTAGAGGGAAGATGAACTGTTCCAGGGCATGTTGTGCTGTGACCCAGTTCCCTCAGTCATGCCCCGCCCGCCTACAGATAACACCCTGTTCATCCAAACTAGAACTGATTAGGTTACAGCTCTCACAATCCAATCATTTCACTTCTGAACATTCTTGCACTAACACAGAAGTTTTGGGAGAACACTTCACTTTCAAACCTCAACAGATGAAAATAGAGACATCATGAAAATGTGAATTAACAACAACAACAACAAAAAAGAGTGTCTACATTAAGATCAGATAGAACTCTGAGCAAATAAAATTATCAGATATAGGAAGCAATTGATATGTAATGAAGGAAAAGTCAATACACCAAGAAGATTAAGCAGTCCTAAATAAGCATGCAGTAAATGATGAAGCTGCAAAAATTATTATAAAGTCAAATTGGTAAAAGTCAAAGGAAAAATGAAATGAATAAATTTACGGATACAATTAGAAATTTTTACAGACTCTCTGACCAATAGGACCAGTCAGAAAATCAATGAAGATGTTACAAGCACCTAGCAACATCAATCAACATGTTTAATCAGTATTATAGAACACCTTACTTAAAAATAGTCAAACACACATTCTTTTCGAGTGCATGGAGCATAGGCCAAGATATACCACATATTGAGATGCAAAATAAACCTAAATAAACATGCATAGATAAAACACTGTCCTCATGTGACAATGGCCGAGTGAGACCTCAGAAGAAAAAAACTATGAAAACATCAATACCTTGATCTTGGACTTCCAACCTCCAGAAATGTGAGAAAATAAATGTCCATTGTTTAAGCCACTTAGTCTACAGTATTTTGTTATGATAGTCCTAGAAAACTAATACAAATATTAAAGAAATATTACCACATTTCTAAAGAAAGATTAATATTAATTGTGCATATCTTTTTCAGAAAACAGAGGAGGAGGAAGCACATCTCAATTCATTTTATGAAGCTAGTGTTATCCTAATAGCAATTCCAAAAATGAAAACTTCAGGCTAATAACACTTATGAACATAGATATAATTTTAAACAAAATATCAGCAAATAGACTGAATGATGCATACAAAGAATTATATACATAATAACCAAATTAATTATTGCAATCAGTGTGCAATGCTGCCTTAATATGTTTTCCATCATAGTTCAAAAACAAAGAAAAAATAAATGATCATATACTTTGGGGGAAAAGTATTTGATAAAAATCAATACCCATTTGTGATTTTTTTAAACAAAAGTTCAGGAAAAAAAGGTGAAAGGAGATAAAGTTCTTCAACTTGACATGTACAAAAACTACAGATGACATTTTACTTAACAGTCTAATTGCTTTCCTCTGAAGATCAGCAGCAAGGCAAAGATGTCTGTTCTTTATCATTCTTATTCAAGTACTAATAGAAATGCTAGACAATATAGCAGAGCAAGAAAGGACCCAAAAGGCACACATAAAAATAAGACTGTTACTCTTTTTAGATGATTTGATCTATATAACAACTCCAAGAAAAAAAAAAACAACAGAATAAGTGAATTCAACAAGTTCTCAAGATATAAGACAAAAGTACATGAGTCATTTGAATGCCTCAGGTTACAATTTGAATCTATAATGTCACCCCAAAAGTTCACGTGTTGAAATCATGATCTCTAATGCATCAAGGCTCAGAGGTGGGGTTTTAAGCCATAATGAGAGCTATACTCTCATGAATGGATTAAGTCATTTGATGAACTAATAAATTGAATGGACTACTGGGTGGTAACTGGAGGCAGGTGGGTTATGGCTAAAATAAACAGGTCACTGGGGATATACCCTTAGGGACAAAATCTTGTTTCTAGTTATCACTCACTTTCTGTTTCTCTGCCCCTCCCTTCCACTATGATGCTTTGCCTCACCTCAGGTCCAGAGCAATGGAGCTGGCCAACAATGGACTGAAACCTGAAACTGTGAGCCAGATTAAACTTTTCCTGCTCTAAGTTGTTCTTGTCAGGTATTTTGTTACAGCAATGAAAAGCTAACATAGCCAAACACTGAAAAAAATACATTACATTTAGAAATGCTCAAAAAATTAGTTAGATATAAATCTAGGAAGACATGTACAGGATCTGCATCTTGAAAAATCATACTACTGATAAAAGTTAACAAAAAGAATCTTAATAAATGGAGAGACATACCATAATTATGGATTAAATATCAATTCTCTTCAAATTGCTATGTAAATTTAACATAATTCCTTTCAAAATTCCATTCAAAATTTTTGTCAGTATAGGAAAAATCATCCTAAAATTTGTACAGAAATGCAAGGGAACAAGAATAACTAAAATCATTTTGAAAAAGAAGAATAAACTAGAAGGAATCGGTCTATATGATTTCAAGATTTATTATATTGCTACAGATTGTGTGATGCTGGCTAAGGGTTATACACAGAAAAGAACAAGGAACATAGAAACATATTGAAACAAATATTTCCAATGTAAATCACATATATGACAAACGACTGTTATTTAGTACATATTAGAACACACAAAACGTAATAATCCAATCCAAATATAAAATGCCCTAAAAACACGAAGTGATATTTCATCAAGTGAAATACACAAATGACACATTAACACATGAAAAAAATGTTCAATAGCATTACCTGCTAAGGAAATTAATACTAAAGTCCTGATGAAATATTACTACAGAATTATAAAGATAGCTAAAGTGAAACATAGCAATAACACTAAATGCTGGTGAAGATATAGAGAAACTTAATCTCTCATCCACTGTTGATGAGAAGGTAAAACAGCACACTCTGGAAAACTCTTTGGCAATTTCGGATAGAAATACACATGTAATTCTTGCAAATTTATCCTAATTAAATTAATAATTACATTCAGACAAAAATATTCACATGAATGTTCATGTCCATTTTTGTTATAGTATCCAAAAACCGGGAGAAAAGTCCAGATGTCATCCAGGTGAATGGCAAAATAAACTATGGCACATGTATATCACAAATTACTATTCAGAAACAAAAAGTAATCAAGTATTGAGACAGGCAACCACTTAACTATCTCCAGAGAATTACACCAAATGCAATATCAATGCCCAAATCTTACATACTATGTGATTTCATTTGTGTAGCAGTCTTGAAATGGCATAAGTGTGGAAATGGAGAAGAGATCAGTGATTGCAAGAAGTTAAAGGGGCAGAGGTGGCTAGAGCAGAGTTGTTATGTCCAAAAAAGAGCAACAGGAGTCATCCTTATGAAAATGGAATTTGTTTTTCACTGTATCACTGCCAATGCCCTGGTTACAACATTGTATTATAATTTTTCCAGAATGCTGACAAATTGAAGAAAAATGGGTAAAAGTACCATGGGATCTCTCTTTTTTATTTCTTAAAACTGCCAATGTCCAATTATATCAAAATAAAAAACAATTAAAAATATGGATTGGAAATAATCTAACTATGGAGATTATGTTTGACAAAATAAAACAAACACATAGTATGATTCGTCTGTTTATCCATATTCCTTTTTACAATACATGATAGCACAAATGATATTTTTTTCCAATACTGGTCAAGTGACAAAATCATACCCACATAGCTGTTCTGATTTCTATACCATGTCAATTATATCAAATCTGTTCAGAAAACAGAGATTGGGTGCTGTGTGTAGGTCTTGCACTATTCTTAGCTCACACTTGCTATCAAATAGACTACTTTATGCATTCACTCAAAATAAACCATAGCTTTTATCCTCATTCTTTAACTAAACAAAATTCCTGCCAGAAAAAGTTGATAGTATCAATTTCATAAGTTTAGCCTCTGATTTCCTTGCTTTTGGCTTTTTGAAAGAAGAAACTTTCTTATTCTGAGTTCTAGAACACAGATGTTGGTACTTTTACATTAAATAATAAGTAATATTTTAGTGACAAAACTATTTAAGAAGTTTGTTAATTTTATGTTGCAATTATTAGGTCGTTTTACTAATGTAGCTGACTTTTTTCTACCTGGATGTGTGATACGATTATATTGTCTTATATCTTTAGGTGAAGTGTAGCCATGTGACTCGCTTTGGAAAATGAAATGGGAGATATGAAATATGAAGTATGAAGTGGGAAGTGCCAGTTCCTGCAGAAGACTGTAAGAACTGGTGGTGATTAACCATGTTTTCATGTGCCATGATAAACGATGAAGATGTTCTGGATGCTAGAGGCTTTACCAGCTTAGATCCCTGAATAAGCAAGGTACAGAATAGAATCTTTCATTGACCAAGATGAGAACAAAGCATTAGCAAGAAATAAAGTTTGTTTTCTTTTTCAGTTACTGAGAGTTATTATCACAGCATAACCTAAATTATTATAACTGATTGATGCATTTTATATTTACATTAAATATGCAAAACTCTGCAATAAGACACTGCACTGTGACATTAAATTATAAATGCAAGTTAATGAACCACTCATGGGTCCGCTCAATGACATTTCCAGTCTAACAGATACATGCTAAAAGAGTCAAATAAAAATCAAGTCTTGTGTCTTTTTGCTTATGAAAAAATCAGGAAGATAGTTTAGTAGCTACTTTATGATGTCAGGCTTTGTGTGAAGCTGACCATACAGAGAACGATGTATCACATTCCTCATAGGGAAATATGAGTCACTGAAAATATATTTGCCACCATGAGCAATTCTAAGAACTTCAAAGAAAAGCTGTGCACATTTGCACATGTGTTCTATGGATGAATTCAAGGTTAATATTATTACCACTCATATAAGCTGCACATTACCCATCATTTTCAGACAGAAAAAAAAAAAACATTTACTGACACTTATCATCAGAAACTGAGCAAAGTTTTTTAATGCCATTACCACAGTTAACTCATCAGTATTTCACTTTGTCAATGACATGTGCCATACGACTTAGTTAACATTATCTGCAAGATATAAAACTACCAAATTATCCTCCATAATTTTTATTGTAACAATTACATTGATTCATGTCAAAATATCCCAATGTCAAAATTAGCAGCGTCTTTCTAATTGTGTCAAGATAAATCATCAGGTTGAGATTAGACTCTACATCTTCTTTTCAATGCATGCGCCAGACAAAGAAACCAGAAAAATGTAACACAGTAATTTAAAATTCTTAAGTTTATTAAAGGTCATAGAACCTGTAAGTATTCAAAACATTTCCCTAATTATTTGGAATTCTAAATGTGTTTACTGTTCATTTTAAAAATTTTAATTTTTTTAAAGAGAGAGAGAGAGAATTTTAATATTTATTTTTCAGTTTTCGGCAGACACAACATCTTTGTTTGTATGTGGTGCTGAGGATCGAACCCGGGCCGCACACATGCCAGGCGAGCGCGCTACCGCATGAGCCACATCCCCAGCCCTAAAAATTTTAATTTTTAAAAATGGTACTCAAATGACCATTTCTGCAAAATATATCATATATAATTAGGAATTTCTCATAATATAGTAGTCACCAGTCCTTGTCCAGGTATTCACATATCTCTTTTCTTGTTTTATATGTTTTTGTCTATAAAACATGGGGCAAAAAGCATTGACATAAAGCATGTTCCATTTTTTCCACAAATTTTTATTAAGGAAAAAGAATCAAAATATCAGGTTAGGAGGTGTCAAGATTTTCAACAATAATGGGAATTTGGTGCAGAAGTAAATTTTTTGAACCAGATGTTATTCATCAATAGTACTATAAGTTTAAAACCCATCTCTAAGAATGTGACAATGGTCATGGTTATAGTCATGCTTTTATTTCAGTTCTTCCTGCTATAAAATAGAAGATAATAGATGATGATAATTCAGGCAAACCTCATATGGCTATTGTGAATTATACATCAATGAATTCAGATAGAGTCCATACAATGATATCCAGTACACAGTAGTGTCCAATAAATTTAGTCACTATATTGCTTAACCTTGTTAATACCCATCTCCTCAGCATATCCAATATTCAACCTCATCCCTCTTACTCTGAAACCTCTTCTTTTCCCTTGGGCACTTCAGAGAATCTAAGGGACTATAGAATAAACCCACTAAAATTCTGCTGGAGACATTTTGCAGCCTTAACAACAACAACAAAATACCGTACATTCACAAACCTACAATTTAAAAATTTTGAAAGTTGCTAGTGCAAAGAAAGAAAATGACTATTTTTCATTAAACATAAATAACTTTTTTGAAAATTGGATGACAACCAGAAAAGAGCAGTACATGCTCTCTGTACTTTAAAAAGTATTGAAAGGAGTGTTATAAACCTCCCCAGGTGTACAGGTGGATACAGAGGAAATAACAGGACTCCTGATGAATAGGGAAGTAAAATGATAATTGGAAAGAGACTCTTGTCCCTGACTCAGAAAATAATTCAGAAAATTAACATTCAAGCATTTAGGAAGATGACTAGACTTGACAAACTCCTCCTCACACATCATTCCTCCACAAATATGTGACTTCTCGCTTACTTTGTGCATCCTGTTCTGACCTCAGTGTCTAATATACAGTCTCCTATTATATATTTTCATAGAATTCCTTCCTTTGTTCAGAAAACTTACATTAACTTCAAAATAATCTCTTATTTTTATAATTATCTTGTGAAAACTTGTCCTTTGAACTATCAGGGCCCACACACTTTTCTGCTCAACCCTGATGCCCAGTTCACTGCCCAGTGTCTGGAACTGATGGACTCTTCAGAGGTAGACAAGATATAGTTCTCCCCAAACCAGAAGGGTGAACTTGAAAGGAAAAAGTCAGGTCAGAACCACCATGTGAGATCAAACTAGCAAGAAAATGCTGTCTCTAAAATAAGAAACAGAAGCTAGAAAACTGGAACAGTTTTGAGTCAGTTAAGAAAGGGTCTATGTATGTATCATGGGATTTAATAACAATATTAAATAACAATATTTTATGCAACATTGAGAAAATTCAAATTTAATTCTAACATCAAAAACGCTTGTTCTTGATGGTATATAATCACCGTGACCACTAGCATCCCCAAGTAAAGATGTGGACACAATTCAGATGTGTTCAAGGATGGGGCACAGGGAGTTAACCATTGAAGAGCAAGATAGTTATTCTTATGCCTCCAGGTCATGTTTATGATAATTCAGTTGGATTTTTATCTCCTATGAAGTTGAAAATATGGTTTGAAAAATTATGTATATTGGGTTTAATTAAATGGAAAGATAAGAATGAAAGGAAATTTATGAACGTCAAAATAAATTTGAAATTAATTATATGATGACACAATTAAGTTTACTTGAAAAAATAACAAAGACTTGAGATGGGGGCTGTGGCTCAGTGGTAGAGCACTTGCCTAAGTGTGAGATACTGGATTCAATTTTCAGCACTACATATAAATAAATAAAATAAAGGTCTGTTGACAACTAAATATATTTTTAAAAATGATTTGAGACATCTGTCCAATAAAATGAACATTATGAACACACCATGTTAAGCTCAAATGAAGAGTAATTTTCTAAATATGTAAAGTTAGAGTTTACCCTAGTGAGACCTTTCTTTACATCATGGTTCATTTAAAACAAGAGGAGATGTTAAATGTATTTCAACTTAGAACTAATGAGAAAATTTGGTTTCAGTCTTCATTGCTACACAATTTTGCAGAAAGGACATAAAACTGACTAAAAGACATGATGTACATGAATGCCCTCAAAATATACCCTATTTTTTTTAATCACTGACAGTTGAAAGAGAATTGTATAATTCTTCTTTTAAAACTGCCTGAACTCTTGTCAGAGTGATTGAATTAATGATAATTAAACTTGCTAAAAAATTCTGCAAAATAGTGTTCTGAAGGAAATGAGGGTCGTGTTTTGAACAAAGAATAGATTTTAATAACTTAGGAAGTTTAAAATTAAGTGTAAACAAATACATAGCTTCAGCCATCCATTTTACAATAATTTTTTGCTGATAAATGTTAACTGCTGAACATCTTTGCTGTTCAATGTGACTTTAATCTATAATTATTGTAGGAAATTGTGGCAAAGGAAAACTACTCAAAGAGTTTTTGCCATAATCATAATATTAAAATTGGAAAAAGAGTTCATTGGCCTGAATGTGTAGCATGTAGTCAGTTAAGAGGTTCAGCTCATAAAAAGAGATGGAAAATATAAAGTATAGAAGAATTTAGGTAGGGCGAATTGTAAAAGGACACACCAAAGGGTAACTGGTTTCCAACAAGTAATAACTGTATGACCTTGGCTATGTTACTTCACTCATCTCTGCCTGGACTTTTCTCATTTATAAATGTGGATCACTTTATTTTCTCCCACTCATGGTGGTGTAAGAGTTAAGAAAATGAATAAAGCTAAACCACATGGAACTGTGGAACATGTGGGGAGATGTTTTGTTCTAAAGTTTCTACCTTTAGGACAAGAATAAAAGGCATATTTTTGCCAAAGAAATTAACCCATTGAGTTCCAAATTTTCAATGTTGCCAATATTTCAATGAAATTGACACGGGTGCATAATAAGTTGGTTGGAAATCATAATCTAGAGCTTCTAAATCCTTTTTACGTATTCATATATGTGGAAACATATTTACATTTTCAAATGCTCTAATCATTCAAAAGAATAGAACTCTAGAAACATTTATTTCAGCAGTTGTCATAGTGGTATATTTATTTGTTGCTTACTTTTTTTAAATAGGTGTCCCACATCTGGGAAGATGGAACTTAATGGGTTAATAACTACGAATACTACAACAATAACAGCTTTTTCTTTAAAAGGAAACAAACACATTAAATATCAAGTGACCATGACGGGTAAAAGAAAAATGTGAATGTAAATGTCAACTTTAAAGACTTTTTTTTTTTTTTTTTTTTAGAGTAAGAATGAAGTAATCAGGGATATCCTTTACTGAAAGTTTACATCTAATATCCCCATACACTCACACTTCGCACTTCTGTTCCCAAAGCCATGCCCCGAGCCTTCCAAACAGCAAAGTTTTACTGTCAAGTACCAGTAATGGTACCACTGAGTCCCAGCACCCTTTAGTCCCTCTTCCTCTTTGGCTTCTGTCTTCTGACAGACACCTCTCTTCTCCTCCTCACACTTTGGGTACCAGAATAAATGCCTTCTGTCCAGCCAAAAACTCGGAAATGGGCAACAGGCTATAAAAGCTGAAGACACTGGAGCACCGCGCCCACCCGCCCCGCCGCCCCCAGTCCCCATCGCCCACTCCCACTCAGCCCTCCGCCCGCACCGCGGTGCACTGCAACACTCGCAGACGCCACGGGCTGGAAGAGATCGCGGATTCCCTGGTCAACCCGCCCCCACCACCCCGACTGTTCCCAACGTGAGTGTCATCCTTAATGGAGGTGGCCACGCCACCTCCCAGCAGCTCAGCCCACGAGGACCACCAAGAGGACAAACCCAACAAAACAACTCAACCCGCGTTACGAGGGAGTCGGCTGCCATCGCCACCCCAGGAGCATTGCCGCCGCGGACAGCAGCCAGGGGTTGCTGCGCTGTCGGGGCCGTTG
>NW_025999990.1:31233965-31287268 GCF_001458135.2 Marmota marmota marmota
TCTCTCTCTCTCTCTCTCTCTCTCTCTCTCTCTCTCACATACACACACACACACACCCGCGCGCGTGCGCGCGATCTCCCTCTCCCTCTCTCTCTCACACACACACGTTCACACTGCTTGCACTACCCTCTTTCCTGAACCAAAATATTCCTCCAGGGAAATAGAGTGTTCAGGCTCCTCATTGAAAAAAAAAAAAAAATCCAGATAGAGATTTTTCTCTTTAAAAGCTTGAGTTATGTGCTTTGTTTATTTCCTAGTTTTCCCTTACATGTGCAAGGGAGACGAACAGAACCTCATATTAAGATTAAAAAGAATCTTACTCTTAGGTTGACCCAGATTTTGGTCAGAACTCAAGGACTCAAACAGTGCAATTTTCATTTAAAACCGTAGGCAATAATATACCAGGCTCAAATATGGAATAGTAATAATATTTAGATGTGTGTATTGGGTTTCTATTCCAAGCTGCTAACATTTCCCAAACATTACTTCATTCATTTGCAGAGCATCATTGCAGAGGAGGTGGATGAGAAGGCAGAGTATTGTCACTTCAGGGACACAGAGGTTTAGGTAAAATAACATGACCTATCCAAGTACACATAATAAGTCAATATCTCACTATAAATATTAATTGCACAGCTATGCATAGGTTACATGTTTACTATAATCAATTCCTGGAAACTTGGGTTAGTGAAAATAAGGGAAAAGTATTGATTGTTTTTTGTTTCCTGCCAACTGAAATTGTAAAACAATCATTTTTTCTCTATTTATATCTTCATAGGTTTTTCTTTTGTGTATCTGTATAAATCTCCAGTTTCATGTTTATTTCTTTGTGGGGAGGGTAGGTGTTTTGTGGGTGAATTCATACTCCTTTGGGTTTTTTAATTCCCTGGATCATAGTTTCAAGTAATTTTAGTTAATGTTTTTGGTGTTGTCACCAATTTAATGATCTGTGTTGTTCACTCAAGCCCCTTGTAAGTGCCTGGTGTATCTGAAGAGCTGGGCTATGTTTTGAAGGATATAGAGAATTTTAATACATGGTACCCACTCTCCATTAGTTCATATCTATACATACTGACTGGCTACAGATGAATAACTTTATTATTTGGGTGTTATGAATTTCTTACTTAACTTTGGTTTCATGTTAAAATAATTTGATTTGTCTGTGTCATTCATATTTGTCTGTCATTGATGCCCCTATCTTCTAACGGGCCAAGATTATGTGTTTAACTTTCCCCTCTACCTATATGTGGACCACACTCACATAAACACCAAATGAGGATTATTTTAAACTATGAAAGTTCTCAGGAAGAGCACTCCTGGGTAGTCTCTTTTCAGGTACCAGTAAGAAACTTTAGCAACTAACTAGAATTTTAATAATCCAAAGAGAAGAGAAAAGGTGTGTTAGAAGGAATGGATCAGGGAAGATGGTAGAAGAAAAGACAGTAAGAAAAAAGGGATCTAACTTGCAAGAAGAGTGAAAAAACAAGAAAACAAAAGGAGAGCGACGACTATCGTGTGAAAGCTAATACTTTTCAAATTTTACTCCATGGAAAATAAAGTCAGGAAATTGTGGAGTTTCTTACTGCCATCAAACATTTTTGATAAACTTAGAGGAATTCGGTGGCAAAGACACAAGGTCTCAGTCTTCCAGAGTCTTCACTGAATAATCTCAATTTCTGAAAATTCAAGTATAAGTCCAGGATCCACTAGAAGAAATAAATAGACTAACCTATCAATAATGTGTAATATTGAAAATAACAACAGAAATCAAAGTCATATATTTAATGTATATTTAATGCATACATATTTCAAAGAAGAAGAAATTAGTACTGAAATTCAGGGAGGTAAGTGAGAAACCAAAGGCACAGATACATTCAAATGAATAATAAAGAATCAAGCTTGCATCATTTAAAGCAATGTAATACTACTAATAATATTTTATATTTTTAACGTACTTTCAGACTTTTAAGTGCTTTTCGTAATTTTTTTCTGAACTTAAAAAATGATTAGAGGTAGGCATCTTTGTTTGGGGTCTTCATTTTTAAATATGATAATTCTCCCTAACTTTCTACATGTTGTATGGAGAAGTGCTGAAAATATTTTCTCATTGTTTTGAAAATATCATGTATATTTTCTAATCAGTCAGCCCTAAACATATTGTTCAGCATACTTTTCTTCAGTCCTTCTCATGAACAACATAAATAGATGCACAGAATGTAACAGTGATTTATAATCCAGGATATTACACAGGCTATTGGAGTTCAACCAGAAGCTTTAGCATGTAGCCGACTCTGATGGTTTTGTAGTATCTCTGGGAGATTTCTGCAAAAAAAGGTGAAGGCCTAATGTGAACAGCAATATATCAAGATAATTTTCCTTTTGATCTGCGTACTCATGTCAGCATTTGTTTTAATTAATTAACGATGTATTTAGGCTTGATGATTATAACATGTTTCAGAAATGCATTACAACATCAGTGGGCTTGACAGTCACTAGCAGTTCATATCAGAATATCTTCATTTAGGAAAAATATTTTGGATGTGGTTATGAATAAATATTTATGGCTTATATTAATTTAGGCTTATCTTTACCAAGGAAAAGAAATTATTAATGTTTACTATGTTGTTCTTACAATTTCTTGATTTTTAAAAACAAGTCATAGTTCCCATGAAAACGGCCATTGGTAAAATCAGGATGTCTTCTAGGTTAGAGCAAGACTTGGTATGTGCCTATGATTTAATATGTGGTATTTGATGAGTGTATATGTACCATAGGTCAAATAAAAGGATTATTCTTATTTGCATACTGGTAATAGTTTGGGAGCATAAGGAACAAATAATTTTGGAGTATTTTCGAGACTCACATGATAATAATAAAATGAAGATGGATTCAAAAGAGTTGAGGAAATAAAGACATTGCTATTATATCAGTTAGGATCCCTCTATCCCCTGTGATTTAGGGATAGATGATTTGCGGGTTGAATAATGCAAAATAAACAAATTCTATTCTGGGTAGATTTTTAAAATACATTAACATTTTAATTTAAAAGTACATTAACAGTGCAATAGATCAAGAAAACGGATCAACTGAACCATGGCTTAGGAAATTCATGGTTAATTGTCCCCCCCCCCACCCCCTGTGTGAGCTACAAAATTCTTAGTCCAAGGTGGCTTCTGGGCATTATTATGAAGTAAGATTAATATTGTACTCCTTTAAAAAAATTAATGTTCCCCTCTTCCAACGTAAGCCTTAACTTTTCTGACTCCTCAAACATTCAGCAACCCTCGGCTATTCTCTTGCTTTTCAAGCTACCCCTATCATTGAATTCATCAGCCTCAGGTGGGACATTGTGTTCTACCCTCACTGAAATGTGCAAACTGTATCCCAAGCATTCATGAAACCTGAGAAGATGTAAATATGTTTGTATTAATAAATACCAAGGTCCATTCAGTTTGCTTATGCATCACTTCAAGACACATATTTTTAAATGTTAAAATACATTTGCCTAAGAAATTCTGCATTGAGACATGGTCTAGTCAATTTTTATGGAATAGTTCCCAAGTCCAAGAGAGCAGAGGTACACCTGTGTCTCCTTATTCATGAGAGATACCTTCCAAGACCCTTCGTGGATATTTGAAACTGTGAATAGTACTGAACTCTTTCTATATGTACTATGCTTTTTCCTATACATACATGCCTCTGATAAACTTATCTCTTTTCACCTAAGGAAAGCACTTTATGACTTCTCTTTTACATATCTGAATTGCAAACATCAATACTTTTGCACTTTGGGGCCATTAAAAAGTAAAATAAAGTTTACCTGAACATAAACACTATGATGCCTCATCAATTAATCATGTAACTGAGTGGGCTACTATGTGATTAACAGGCAGGTAGCGTATACTGGATGGATACACCTGGACAAAGGGATGATTCACACCCTGGGCAGGATAGAGCAGTATAGTACAAGGTTTTTGTCATGCTACTCAGCATGGCGTGCAATTTAATACTTATGAATTATTTATTTGTGGAGTTTTACATTTAAAAATTTTGGATCATCTTTGACTGGAGGTAACTGAAACTATAGAAAGCAAAACTATCGGTAGTACCCAGTCTTCCTTACATCACACCTTTGCTCTGCCCCCTTAGGCTGACACTTTGTGCACATGTACAGTGCCTCATGGCTCAGCTGTTACTGTGGTTTCTATTAATGTGCTCAGGCAAAGTATCTCATCTTTGATCTTCCTGTCTGACTAATGCCCTCAGGAGAAATGCTACTTGCACTTTCCATATACTCCTTGGACTGAAAGGGAGAACCTAATGTAAAGATGGGTGTATGTGATCAAGTGTATTCTGTTTCCTAGTGCTAGAATGAATAAATATGTTGCCATTTTAAATAGCTGTGATTCCACTTTATATTGGCAATTTATTAAATACATATTATAGTGGTTCACATCTCTCGATAGCATTACACCAGCATGTCTTTTGCTCCTGGGAGAATTTATTTTCTCAGTGGACCATAAACAAAACACAAATATTTTAGATGAAACTTTAATGCGCTGTCACAATGAAGGAAGAGAGAAAAAGTCAGTGGACGAATCCAGCTCTTCAGAAGATGATTATAACCACTCATTGCTGCCAAAAGTGTTTTTAACCATATTTTTCATTGCTTTTGGGTTAAATTTTTGTGCACAGATACACAGGAATACAGAGCTTATTGATATATATAATCAGGAATAATATTGAGAAAATCAGGAAAGTTGAAGGCAAATAAATTTCATCAATGTAGATGACTCGCTCATGTAATTAAGGACAAAAAAGAACCCCTACTCTTTATTACAGATTAATTCACTGAATAATTATCCACTGACCTCAGGGAAATGTCAAAATTTTCAGTGATTATTTCTAAATAAAGACCTAATGTTTTAAAATAATACCCCAAAAATGGGTACAGGGTGAAAAGCTTTGTCAAAACATTGTTATATGAAACCAGCTTGCCTAACATATTTTTCCCCCTGAAATGATTCTTTACATATCATGTAGACACAGCTCAAATCTCGGTAGACTGTCAGGAACTATGTTAACAAGCACACATTTTAATTTGAAAGTTAATTCCTACAGTAAATACCATGCAATTTACTTTCTACTGAGAAGCTCTATATTTTATGAAAAACTAGTTGAATGAATTAGATGAAGCTAAATTAACCAAACTCTAATCTTTAAAAATGTATAACAAATGTGAGTCAATCCACACTTGAATTTATTGTTGAAAGTAGAGTAAGTTACCTTTTAGGGAATATGTTTTGAGATAATTCAGAGTGTATTTATATGAGGTGATAATGTGTCTACTAGCATGTAGATTTTCTGGGGTAATCAAGATGCTTAGGTGTGCTATACATATCATGTATCATTGTCTTGTTTTTTTCTTCCTTTTTTCTTATCCCTCACCTCTTGCAAGTGCTCTATCACTGAGCTGTATTTAAACCCTCCTTTTATTTTATGTCAATCACTAATCTGAAAGAAACAGGAATAGCAGGAATTTTATATGATTTATCATGACACAAAGCCTTCCTTTATACTCAGTCCCTCATCTATGGTCATAATCACCTATGCTATTTTCTAAAACATGAAAATATCCTATTTTGAAATTGCTATTACTTTTTGTTTGTATGTCTTTCAAAAAATATGCTAAGACCCTCAAGGACAAGGTCCATGATAATAACATTCTTGGTTTTTGCCTCCCTAGAAAATCAAGTATATTTATTTCCTAATGGGGATGCTTAGAAAATACTTGATAGTAAGAAAAATTGAAACATTTTTACCTCTGGCTCTATGTAGCGTACAGAAATAATTCCTTTAAGCTTGTGAGCACCTTTGACAGACTATTTTTAAGTTTCATGTGAATAAGCTGAATTGGACTTGTTTCCTCTATTGGGGTTCATACACCTTTTTCTTTGTGTTTTAAGCAACATTTGGATGAAAGAATTATGTATATGTAAGGGTAATGATTTAAACATTTATATCATATAAGTCTGACAATCTATTTCTCCTTGTAATGATAATTCTTCAATTTAATAGTAACAAGAAAAAATTGTAACTTCCCTTGTCCTGTACTTGTGTCTAAATAATTAAAGAATCTGAACACAAAAATAAGTTTATAATTTACATTAAAGCAAATATTAGTTATGTGAAAAAAGTTTTGTTTTTTATTTCATAAAAAGTAAAAAAAAATTTACTTGTTTTACAGAAGTGAAGAGACTACTTTCAGGAATATGTTCAGGGTATAAATAAGGGAATCCACAGCCTACCATCATTCAAAGTGCAGTCTCTGGCCTAATGTTGTCCATTCTCCTTGAACTTATAGGAAAGACTCACTCTTGGACCACTATTTTAAAACCTATTCACATAACATATTATATTATTACCTAATAGTTTCCTGCATATTAGACATCAAATCTGCAAACTCCCATTCACTTGTTGTACATGTCACAGCATCTAATGGTTATTCCATAAATACTTCCTGATTTCATTGTTGATTAAGTGAAAAGAGATGATGGTTTTGACAGGACATTGCCCTAAATAAAGAGTAACATCTGTGTTTTTTTATTACTAATCTCTGCAAATTTCTGAATTTTTAAATATATATTATGAGTGGAACACTAGAGTTATTTATAATAATAGTTTAAGGTCAATAACAGAATTTCTCATTCTGTGTCTCTAAATAAATAAATAATAGTCAAATCAAAATCACTTTGTTATTGAGTTTCAAATAATGATTAGGACCTATGATTTCTTAAAGTTCTACTGTAGTATCATTCAGTTGGGTAGTATAATTTTATTTCTCACCTTGGAAAACTTCTACAAATGAATCTAGAGGCATTTAAGTAGACATACTTTTCTCTGATATTTTTTTCTTAGTGGTATAAGTTTTGGGTAATCTAAAAATTTAAACTGATTTTATTTTTTACAATTAGATGCTCAGCATATTACAAAATGACTTATATTTGTTCAAAGAAAATTAGCAAATATTTCAATAACTGAAAATATTTATTGAATGTCAAGTATGTATTAAATACATCAGCTTAAGAAGAGGTCATATCGAAGAAGCATGGTTATCTTCGATTTTCTTCAAGAAATTGAAATTTATCAACTTGGGTTTTAGTTCTAAAATAAAAATCCCAATTATAACTTTCTTTGCATCCTGAATAGAAAACAAAAATATACTGGAGCCTGCTCACTGCTTCCTTCCCCCCATCTGTCCCCAAAATATTTCCAGTCCTTTATCCTGTTAGTTGGGATGCTCCTTACTGTGCAGTGACAAAGGCTTGATTCCTTCACGTCACTTTTATAACCACTGCCCCCTGGGGCACCTTTAAACTGTGAAACCATCCGGATATGAGACAACAGGAACAGAGTCCTCAGTCCAGCCAGGACAGCACGGCCCAGTAGGTGCCCTGGGCACAGGCTGTTATCATTGGCAACAGGAGTGCTACATTTCTTAAAAGCTATTATTTTAAGTTTCAAGGTAATTATTCCTGAAAAGTAAGTAAAAACCTCTCTGTTCTTGGCACATTTATTTTATGGTTAATATGGTTTTCTTTGACTTTCTTTTACTGAGAATTCTAATAAATATAATAATAGTACCCATTAGCCAGCTGTAGCAACTGGTCATCTGAAGCCAAAGCCTTCCACATACCCAATCTTCCCATTCTACTCCTATTATTTTGAAACTTGTATATGCCTATCCACCCATCCATCCATATTTCAGCATATGGTTAATGCAATTTTAGTTTGGAATTAGGTAATGGAGTACATAAGGAAGAAAACCATAATGCTTTCTGTGTTCTAAAAGTTGGCTCTTACTGCAGCGTTTTACAGGTGCGTACTGAAACCCAGTGTGATTGTTTAGAAAATAGACATTGCACACACAAACACATCACAAGTGCTTAGAGAGAGTAAATAACTTAAAGGACTGTTCATCCTTGAAAGATCCTGTCTCTTCTTTAGAGACTGCTGCTGCTTACCTTAGTGTTCACTTCTGGATTTTTCCAAAAGGTCAATCTTGTTTTGTAATTATTCTAAGCCTTTATACTCAAGATCCTGTCTGGATTTTTGCTTCCTTCCTTCCTTGCCTCCTTCCTTAGATCCTTCCTACTTTCTTCTTTGTCTTTTTCTTTAATCCTTTCATAGTCATTCTCTCTTCTTCACTGATCCCCCTCTCAGATCTTAGGTACACAATCTGACAACTTCGAAAAATGTAACCCACATCAATCAAGATGCAGAGAGAGCATCAAGATCACCAAGAAAATTTCCTATCCTTCTTCATAGGAAACCTTTGCCTATCTCCTCCACCCAGAGGTACTGACTGTTTAATATTCATTACTAAAGATTATTTTTTGTATGTTCTAGGATTTTATATAAATGAAATCACATAGTATATGCATATGTCTCTCTTTTAGCTCAGCACCGTTATCTATGAGATTCATCAATGTCAGTGTATCAATAGCTTTTTCTTTTGCTGACTTCTAGTTCTTCATATGAATATATCACAATTTGTTTATCCATTCCTCTGTAGATTGACATTTGAGTTTTTTATAGTGTTCAGAACATCAATAAAGCTGCTGCAAATATATTTGTTCAGGTATTTTTGAGATTCTGTTTTTTCATCTTTTGGATAAATACTTGATCAGCTTTTTTTAGACCTATAATTTCATTTTTATTTAGTAAATACTGAGAAATCTGATAAAGGTTATTGATTTTATTTATTAATTCAGAAAAACCAGCTTTTGTTTATATCGATCTTCTTTTTTTTTTTTGTTTATTGATTTCACTCTTATTCCTTCTTTCTGCTTATTTGGGGTTTATTTTTCTTTCTCTCATTTCTTGTGGTGGGAGCAAAATGAACTGATTTGAAATATTTTTACTTTTCTATTATTACATTTTAATGTGATAATTTTCTTTCTAAGTACTGTTCTAGCTGCATTCTACATATTTTGAGATGTTGTTTTCTCCCTTATATTCAATTCAAAATTTTTTCAGGTTTTCCCAATGATATCTTTTTTTATACAATTTATTTGGAAGTGTGATTTTAATTTCCATATAGTGAGTGTTTCTAGACATTATTCCATGATTGATTTCTTATTTAATTCCTTTGTAGACATAAAACATGCTTTGAATGATTTTAAGCGTATTAAATTAATTGAGGATTATTTTACGATCCTGAATATGACCTATCTTAATAAAATAATCTATATTCACTTGAAAATAATGCATTTTATTCTGTTGTTTAGGAAAGCATTCTCTAAATTTGATTTAGGACAAATGGGCTGATAAATTTTAGAGTATTTTACATCCTGATTTTTCTAATTGGATCTTTCTTGTTCACACAAGAAAAGTAAATCTCTCCTTTGATAATTTTTTATTATGATATTATGATTTTTTTCTTCATACAATCTTTCATAATTCACAATTACTTAATTTTATGTCAGTTTACCTATTTGTTTCTACACTGTCTTGTTAAAATTATGTAGCAAATAGATAAGTATGCATGGAATAAAAGAATGGACTATTACATGATTAAATGATATTTTTCATGATGATAACACTTAGGTTGCAAAACGATTTCAGTTACAGTCCCACAGACACTTCCAGAGACCACAGTCAATTAAGCAACATCATCATAGGGGCCCAGAAACTTCTCTTCTTTAAGATCTAAGACAGTGGAACTGGGGATATAGCATAGTCATAGAGTGCTTGCCTAGCATGCACATGGCTCTGGGTTTGATCCCCAGAAACACACATACACAAAATCTAATCCAATCCAATCCAAACAAAACAAAATAAAAAGAGATCCACCATAGATACTTTGAGAACAAGTTCACCTGAACTTGACTTTTATAGGAAATTTTCAGAATAATGCCTGATCAGAGTGATGAGAAAGGCTAAAAATATTCTTATTTTATAATAAAGAAAAGTCTAAAATATAAACTTTTATAAGTTATCAAATAATTAGAAATATTTATTTAATAGATATTACAGATTACAATAATACCATATTTTCTATGATTAATGAATAGGTGTCAACTTTAACAATTTAGGACCCTGGTTCTTTGTGTAAAACATCCAGTATAACAGAGTAGATGCTCAAGCAATGTTTATTTCTTATTGCTTTACCCCTCTCTTCTCCATATTAAATCAGTCAAGTTCTTTCTTTAATCAGTTTAGTTTGCTAGTTTTCCAGAATACATTTACTTAAATGTTAAAAAATTACCTTTTGATAATAAACATTCAGTTTGACTTGCCAAATTATACCATCGACTTGCTCTGTCAACTTAGGTAGCATTTAGGATATTTACCCCTAATTCCTCCCTTTTAAAATTGTGATTACTGCAACCATAAAACTCTTTGTTTCATGATTAAAGTTTCCTAGATAAAAAAGGGAGCTAAACTCTTGTCAAATTGGAAGACATTGCTTACAATGCTCTTGCAAAGCACATACATGAAAGAGACATTATTAAATTCAGAATATAATTAATATGTCAGAATAATTAAAACATGATGTGTAAAATGAATGACTCTGTCTTTTCAGTTTTCAACTGTGTTATCCAAACTGAAACCTTAATATTTTATGTCTATTTTTTTTCAGTGACATTTTATTTAATATTGAAATGTATATATCCCTGATCTTTCACCCGGGTCTGCATTTTTCACTGCACACAGCATATTTTCTCTTCTATCTATTTATACTTCAAATTAAAAACTTCCAATCTCTAGATGTATTCCATCTGAACTAAGTAAAATGATAATTCTCCCAATATAAAATTGGAGTTGTCCTTGACTCTCCTTATCAGCCCTATATATCATAGCCGATTTGAGTAATTCTTTTTTCCAAGTGCTTTTTTTACTCTATGAATCTTACTGACATCACCTTGCTCAAGCTATCATTAGCTCACACCTATTTTAGAAACCATCCCCTCTATTGATTTTTCTTCTTTCAGGCCTGCTCTCCTTTAATTCATCCATAATGGCTAGCACCAGATCTTTCCTTTTAAAACCATTGGTATGCTCACCTCAACCTGTATCTCTGCAATGGTTCTCCATATCTGTAGAATGAAACATGAATTCTTTAGCTTCATATTCATTCTCTTTATATTTCAGCCATATCTTACCTTTCAAGTTATACTAATTCCAATGTAAATCTTCCACTGTAGCTAGATTTCTAGACTCTATCAAACATCCATGTGCTTTCTGGATTCTAAGATTTTTGCTATTTCTATAGCCTTGTAGGCATGTACTCCCTTATTGTTCATGTGGAGATAAATTTAAGGGAAAACTGAAAATTTTGATACTAAAAAGCTTTAGAGTTAATTTAGTTTAACCTCTCACCTCTTCTACAATTTTTAACAGTGAAGACAAGAATCAGAAAAAATTTATGTTCATATTTTCTAATATCTAATGAGTACCATTTTGCTTAAACTCGGTTATTTTGGGAAATTACATGATTACCAAATTACCAAGGTTATTAGATTAAATTTTTATGAAGACCAAAAATTTGCAAAATTCAATAATCATGAACTATCTCGAGGAAGTCCCAAGTGAAGCCCAATTTCCGAGATGCTAGATGAACTGGTTAGAGACAAATCCTGAACTGACTTTTCATTGCCTAAAAGATTTTCCTGGTTCTGAGAAAGAAGTGCTCACCTATGCCTTGCGAACATAAAGGTGAATTAATGTAAAAATTCAGAAGGTAGTCATTAAGTAGTGTTTTTAAATATTTCAAACTTTATTAGTGTGTATGTTGGGGAGAAATCATCTGATTACAAAAATTAGTTTAAGTTGTATTTAGTACAAATAGCCCTTTGTAATGAATGGAAGAGAGGAAAAATTAGTCTCCTCTATACTAAGGATACATGGAATCCGCCACAAACAAGTTCATATTCATAAGAATTAAAGCATAATCTGTATTGACCTTGAAATAATCTATTTCAGATGACTTTGTTGGTTATATAATATCTTATTAAGCACATGACACTATCGTAAAGTGAATCATCTGCAGGTATTCCGATGATTTTCCTGATGATTCCAGGTTAGAAGGAAAATGATTTCCAGGCAACTGATGTGGTAGTGTATTTTTAAATGCAAAATAATTATAGATATCTGATAATAACTTGTTAGAATTTATGGAGATAATATTTTTAGTTGACAAAATATAATAAAATAGCATGTGAATTTTCAAAAAAGAAGGAACATAATGAGATAATGATACTTGAAGGAAATCGCTCATCTCAGCAAGTGTCAGCACAGTGGGACACTTCAAGGTGCCACGTCCCTGCCACTATAATGCCACTATATATCTCTCTGAGCTTAGAATTAAGGCGAGAAATGGCAGGGGAACTAGGGTGGGGTGAATAAAAAAAAATATATATATATTTTTTGGTACCGGGGATTGAACTCAGGGGCACTCCATCACAGAGCCACATCCCCAGCCATATTTTGTATTTTATTTAGAGACAGGGTCTCACTGAGTTGCTTAGCACCTGGCCATTGATGAGGTTGGCTTTGAACTTGTGATCCTCCTGCCTCAGCTTCCCGCAATGCTGGGATTACAGGCATGCATCATCACGCCTGGCTAAGATATGAAATTCTTATCAACAATGTGAAATCCTAAACCAGTTTACTTGGAAATGACTAAGTTTGCATATGCTGAAAAATAATGACTCAATAGAAATGTAGTTTTAGCAAAATAAGAAACTTATTTTATGTATTCTTAAATTCATAGCTTCTGCTACAAGAAATGATGATTCTTGGATAGGAATCTACCAATAGTAAATTCAGTGTTCTACTCAAATCTGTTTTCTGCAAAGAATGTTCAGTTGCTTAGTGCCTAGTGAGTTACAAAATTGATTATGCTCTGGCAATTTACTTACTGTAAAGAGGCTCAGCTACATATAGGTACATTTTCATGGAACAGTGTTTTGTTTGGATCTTGAATTGTTAAGGATTGATTTTGTCTACCAAAAAAAGGAGTTAAAAGAATGTTCACAGTGGTTTTATTCTTAATAGCCCCAAAACTTATAATAATAGAAAATCATAAGCAGGAGAAGGAATAAACAAACCCTGGTGTATTTACACAGTGAAATAACACTCAGCAACAAAAAACAATAATCTTCTTGCTTATTCTTCCTGTTATAGCTCCAACATATAAAACACAGAGAGAGTATTTGCTATGGCTTGAAGAAGAGGTGTCTCCTAATAGCTCCTGTGTTAATGCAGGAATATTTAGGGGTGAAATGATTAGGTTATGAAAGCTGTAACCTAATCAGTCTATCCTAGTTTGGATGGGCTCAATGGTGATATGATAGGCAGGTAGGGTGTGCCTGGAGGAGGTAGATCACATGGAGCAGGCTCACAAAGGGCTCATCTTTCCTGTGGCCTATTCCCCTCTTTATCTGCTTTGTGACCACCGTGTTCTGAGAATTTTTCCTCCACCACACCTTTTCATTATGCGTAATACAATTGGACAACCATGAGACAATGAGCTCAAAATAAGCTTTTCTCCTCTAAGTTGTTATTGTCAAGTATTTTCACACAGTAGTCAAAAGCTAACTAACACAGAAATTGATACTAAGAAGAGGGGTTTTGTCTGTGACTAACCTTATTAAGTGTTTCAGAAGTCATTGGAACTGATTTTCTGGAGGAGTTGGAAAAGTTTGGAGAGGCAGACTAAACAAGCCTTAGAATATTTTAAGTGAAGCTTAATGTGCAATTCTGGTGAGAATTCAGAATTCAGAATGCTGATAGGAATGTGCATAGTAAAGACTTGTTCATGAAGTTTCAGAGGGGCACCAGGACACTATTAAAATTGGATTTGAGGCTATTCATGTTACAACATGGCAAATAACTACTTTTTTAATATTTTCTCCATATCCTGAGATTTTCTGTGAGGCTAAACTTAAAGGTGTGGACTAATTAATCTGGCAGAAGAAATTGAAAGCAGCAGAGCATTCAGCCAGTGGCACTGATATTGCTGTTGGCCTTTAGCCAGGTTAATTCTGAGAATCAGGAGGAAAAAAGTATATCAAAATTTGCCATTTGGCCAAGAATGTGCATGTAAAACTGGGACAAAGGAAGGCATAGTGATTAAAGAGATTATAGTCACTAAAGAGATGCTAAGTACTTTGCACAGAGACAATAGGAATGATTCCTAGAGGGTATCTCAAAAATTTGCAAGACCACATGTTTTATAGACTCAAGGATGTTGAAGTAAAAATTCCTTTGAGAAGAGAGGATAGGGACCCCTTTTGACACAGGGTGGTGGGGCTAGGAAGTAATTTATTTGTGTTCAGTCACTCAGGCACTCAGAAGTCAATGAAGCTATGGTCCTAGGAGGCCTGGATACTGCTGAAGCTGACTGTTGACCTTGGTGTCATTGATGTGGTTCTGGTTCTGCCAGAATGCAGGATGTTGAAGTTAGGTGGTCATAGAGGCTCCCATCAAGATTTAAAAGGAAAGCCTAGGAGGCCAGGCAAAAGTTAGCAGGTTGGAATCCCTGTGGGCAACCCCTGAAAGGGCAATGGGTTAAACTAAGAGAAGGAAGTCAAACTTGCTATGGAGAACTGCCCCATGTTAATAGATACCAGTAACATGAACTGTCCACTGGGAAAAGTTGCTGTCTGCAGAGATCCATGTCAAGAGAGAGGCAAGAGAGACCATAAGCACTGCAACTAGCAAGGCTAAAGGTACAGGGCTATTCAAGCCTTTTGGACCTTACAACTTTACAACACGTGCCCCAGATTCTGGATGTGGAGTTACAGAACCTAATATTTATCTAGCTGGGATTTGGTCTTGCTTTAGTCTTATGTGTTGTTTAAGACTAGGAGGACTCTTGGAGATGGAAAAAATGGATTTTGCATTATGAGATGGACATCATCTTTTGGGCTCAAGGGGCAGAATGTTTTTGTTTGAGTATGAGGTGTCCCCCCAAAGCTCATGTGTTAATACAAGGAGATTCACAGGTGAAATGATCAGATTATGAAAGGCAAGCAGTCCATCCTAGTTTGAATGGACCATCTAGGTGATAACTGTAGGCAGGTGGGGTGTGGCTAGAGAAAATGGGTCACTGGTAGCATGCCCTGGGATAGTTCTCTTTCCTGCAGCCTCTTCTCCTCTTTCTCTGCTTCCTGACTACCATGGCATGAGCATGTTTCTCCCACCAGGCTTTTCCACCATGATACTCTGCCTCACTTCAGGCCCACAACAATGGAGTTGGCTAGCCATGAACTGAATTTCTAGAACTGTGAGCTTAAAATAATTTTTTCATTCTCTAAGTCGTTATTGCAGTTATTTTGATTCCAGCAACTTAAAGCTAACAAAATACTGAACAAATGGAAAACTGTTGAATTTTCTTTAATCCATCAAAAAGCTTGAAGTTGCATCTAAATATCTATCAATGGATGAATGAATAAAGAAAATATAGTATACCTATACATTGGAATAGCATTAAGCCTTTAAAAGGAAACAAAAATATTGCATTTGTGACATAGATGAGCCTGAAGGACATTAAGTGAGATAAGTCGTATACCTGATAAATGTGGTCTTAATATGCCACTGCTTGTGTCAGCATTCAAACTGTTTCTGCAGTGTTAAAATGTGCAACAGGTTTTACAGTGAGAACAAAAGTCTTACTAGATCAAGTTCAGAAACAATCTCTGGTCCAAGGGCTTAGCATTCATGAAATGCTGGCACATACATGATGGTTTTTAATTTCTTTTCTTAAAATAATCCTATGAAGTAGATAAAAATGAGGGTCCACCCAACTGAGACAGTGATTGGCAGAGCTTATACTCAAACCCTTGTCCTTTTATGGTGCTTACTTCATTGGATGATTTCCAAGACACAATCCACTGGGCAGTTACATTTTGATAGGCCTTTCTCACCTACTGCTGAATCATTTCTTTAGTGGCTGCATTTGAAGTCTAAAACCTGTGGGTCTGTTCAAGCTATTAGAGATGCCATCATTTCTAATAGCACATGCCTAATCTTTGTTTTTAGTTGGAACTCCTCCTCTCTGTCCATCATTTGCTGCTTTCACTGTAAGACATCACCTTTTCTGAGAGCTCTCACAAGTACTCTAGTTTACCTCTGCCATAGTACTTATCACCAGACATGCATCTTCTCACTGGAATTAGCACTGGGCCAAGTAGTCAAGGAATGTGTTGATTAAAGACATGGCTATTTACCGAAGTGTGCATTGCTCTACCTCCTTATTTGTTTCTGCTTCCCATTAGATTGATTTATTTTACTTTCATGTAGCCCATTGATCATTACCATTGTACCTTTTGAGCCTTCTTTCTAAGCTGCCATAAGTAAGTCTCTTTTGCTCACTAGAATATTCCCAGAGAACTAGAGTTAGTAGGTAAGATGTGATGCCAACAGCAGAGGAAACAGAAGGTGTTCTTGTTTAGTAACTACCCAACTGCAAATTAAAGCCTTATGCATTGCCAAGAGGGAATGTGATGTCAATGCTATTGTATTTTAAGGTGTCAATAAATATTTGCTGAATGAATGAACAAAGGTGGGACATAAAATATTCTCAATGATGAGGGTAACTAGGCAGGCACAGAATCCAAAGTTGTTCTCTTCCCCAAGTGTAGCAGAAACAGAAGGAAAAGGTAGCTATTGCCAGAGGCCACATAATTCTCTGAAGACCAGTTCACAGATTTAAGTAAATGGGGGAAACCTGGTAAAACTTAACCAGTCCTCTAACAGCTAAAATTGAGGGTGAGAAATGTTTTTTGAAAAGTTTTTTTAATAAAAATTTAAATTTAGTTATATATATTAAATATTTATTTAAATACATATGCTATGTAATATAATAATATGCCACTAAAATGATACTTGTAAGTCAATATTTACATGAATAGAAAATTGCAATATGCTATGTGAATAAGTAAGTTAAATGAAAAAAATGTTTCTGTGTTTATTAGAAAGGGATGAATGTATATAATTCATATATGTATAATAAACTCTCTGGAAAGATATATACCAAAATACTGATTATGGTTGGCTCTCTGCAGTAAGACTAATGGTGGTTTTTACTTTCTTCATCGAGCTTTCTTTTATTATCTTCATATTTTAAAATGAAATAATAAATTTATTTCAAACTTTAAAACCAAAATTATACAGTGTGACTAGTCTCCATAATTTATGATGTGTTTCCAATACCACCTGTTGCAAATATTCAGGGGGACTAAGTGTTGTCTGGGGTTTAGACAGGAGGAATGACAGACAGACAAATGAAAATGAATTGATTAAACACAAAATACTCTCAGAAATATTTAAAAGTCATAAGTTCCCAGGAAAGTCTTTCTTTAAACCTTAACAATTCCTCTTTATCAGTAGTGCTTTGAATAGGAGCAGTTATAGATTGGGGCCCTGACACTGTGACATCAATGAGAAAGTGCTGTACTCATGGTAGGAGTCGAGGAAAGGAAGACAAGAAGATGATCAATTAGTCTAGAATGGTTCTCTTTGGCATTTATCAAGTAAAGTACCACATAATCTACTTAACTGTTTTTTAAGTTTGAAAGCAAAGTGGAATCAATTATTGTGAAATTTGCTTACACCAGCTACTCAGAAGTTGTTCAGTGTCTTTCGGCAGATTAAACAGATGTTAAATTAGGTCAAATATCTATTTTTTAAATATATTTGACCTCTAAAGAAATTAGTTCTTTTGAAGAGCATGATGATTATGGACTGCAAAAATTAATTAATCACATGTTTAAAATATATTAAATAGTGCTACCCTATTTTAAAAGTAAAGTGAATCTGAAATTATTAGTCCTCAAACTAGTACTTTTTTTTTAAGAGAGGAAGATTATCTGGGGACAGGGATACAAATCAAAGGAAAACTATACTTTTAATGGTATTGTTGTTGACAAATATAAAAGGACTATAATGAACAGGAAAACAGAATTAAGAAATCGTGAAATTTGAAGTTTTACTCTTTCTATTATTAACTCTACAACACATAGTACTATCAAAGTAGACACATATGACAAATTAGATATATATCTATTGAATGATAAAATTGATTGATGTCAAGGTCAATGAATAACAAATAATATAATATATAATTTTCAAATGGTTACATTGATATAGATAACCAAGGAGGATATCAGCATTCAAGGGATGGTTTGGGCTGACTGGACATACTGATGACATCGGATTTATGGATTTTCCACTTGATCTCCTTGAATCTGTGTGAGGCAATATTTTTATAAGCTCTAGGACTGCAGTTTGGGTTGTTTCCTTCAGATGACCCTAAGAACTAGCTTGTAGTTGTGTTCCCCAAAATATGCTTTCCTTGATTTGGAAAAAAAATATGACAAACATAGCATAAAATCATTTTCAGCTTTCTGCAACTTATTTTTTAAAAACTAAAAAATAATAATAACTCTATTTTCTAACACATTTGTACACATTTTAATAGCCATATTGTTCAGAAACTTGTTAAACGAATTTGAAACATCTAACTACAATCTGCTATTTTCCCCAGCGAGATCTTTACCCGCTTCCCATGTTGCTTCTTTATTTCAACTTTCATCTCAAAGCTTCGATAATCATTCACTCTGAATTTTTAATTGCTCAATGGTATTCTGTCTCTATGTCGGATTTTGAATTCTGTATCCCATATTTTAAGTCAAATTCATAACTTTTCAGAGAAAAGGTAAGTTGTTTTGTAACACCCCTCTTATTTAAACGACAGTGTTAACTGTAACTGTATATTAGTGTTAGTTCCTGCCATTCTTTTTTCAAGAAAAAAAATGATGTTTGAAAGGAACAGATGGAAGAAATAAAGAACACTGAAAGTGACACAGACCATTGCTACCATTCATGCATTTGATATGACTCACATTTAGTGGGAAATAAATGATTAATGTTCAAACTCTAGCAATCCGGCGTGTGAAAACAATTTTAAACATGATTATAATTTTATGGTTTGAATGAAGGAGTAGCCACAGAGGAAAGGCCTTCCTTGTAAAAGAGATTTTTCTGATGTGTAATGACTACATTGGTTTTTAAAGTCAGGTGAACCTGAATTATTTTTCAAAACTGTATTCATTTTTAATCACCAAGTGCCCATGAATATTTTTTTCTGATACTAATTCAAAAACAATACATAATCTGAAGCTCCTTTGATTATGTTTCTGCACCCCAGTCCCAGTCACTTTACACAAATAACTACCATCAGTTTAGATATAACCCCCCAGAGTTTTTCCAAAACTTTTATATAGATATACCTATAAATATATTATAGGTGTTAGCAGACTTAAATAGACTTACATGGAAAATATATCTTCTTCATTGATATTTTATCCACTCAACATTTTGCTATAGAAATTTTTCTTTCTATAGCTAACAATGAACACAGTGTTGGTTTCTATTTATTTGCTATAATAAACAGTACAAATAATAGTGGAATAAATATTCAGCATCAGCTTCCTTGAATAAATATAGCGGGAGTGAAATTGTAGACTCATGACGAGAGGACATTTTCATATTTTCAGAGCACTTACTTGCTGAGCACTCATGTGAGTGTGAAGTAAACTGCTATTTCCCCATTTTTTAGACACAGGGAAATTGACACATAGAGAGATTAAGTATTTTTTATAAGAAGATGGGAACTAAGGCCTGAGAGGTTATAAAGAAGCTGCTGAAGATCAAGTGAAGTAAATGGCAGAGCAAGGATTTGAACCCAGAGAGTGTTTAATAACTTAACCATGTTATGATTCTATCTTTGGAGTAGATTCCACCAAACCAAACCAATGACTAAACGGATTTGCATTCTCCCTAATAGTGTGTGTGACTTCCCATTACCCTTGGCCTTCACCAGTACTTAACATTACAAAATGCTTCAATATTTGCCAATTTGATGGCAAAAAAGTATCATGTTGTTTTAATTTGTAATTTCTCATATTTCTGATACTGTTGAACATATCTTATAGTTGATTAGATATTCACATTTCCTACGAATTTTTTTTCTTATTTTTCTTTTGTTATATGGGTTGAATCCAGAAGTGCTTAACCACTGAGCCACATCCTCAGCCCTTTATATTTTTATTTAGAGACAGGGTCTCACTAAGTTGCTTAGGGCCTTGCTAAATTGCTGACGCTGGCTTTGAATTCAAGATCTTCCTGCCTCAGCCTCTGGAGCCTCTGGGATTACAGTCTTGCACCATTCGTACCTGGCTATATGGATTATTTTTAATCCCTAACAACTAAAGGATCAGATGTAAAGATGAACTGAATCTAAATGCTGGCACCTTTCTCTCTCCCCCCACCAAACACGTGATTTGGCATGTGTTTCTATATGTGTAAACACAAGTATATGGCATATAAATAAAAATATAGAGTTAATACGTGCACACAAGCAAGTAATTTTCAGATTTACAATGTGGCCTTGGAGTAAGTGAGCAATACATTACACACTTGTTATAACTGTCAATTTGTCCTTCTCCAGATCTATCATCTGTCTTTTTGTGTCCTGCACTAGGAGAATGATCTCCAAGGACTGCACCACACTTCCTTCTTCACCCTGTGGTTTTACTTGGGCTGATCCATGGAGGGAACTGCAGGAGATCAGAGGGCAGCAGGAGAGAAGCTCAGTGACTCCTGTGTGCCTCTTCTCTCCACTGCTCTCTCATGGTGATTCTGACAGTAGATGCTTACTCCACACCATATCTCCTGTAGGGTGCACCTCTTGTGTCCTGTAATTCAGGTCCTATAATTCTCTCCCCTTTGTTGATTTTGATTTTGAAGATCTCATCTGTTTCCTTCCTGGACACTGCCAGCCAGGGCTTCTAATTAGAGTACTAATAACATTCTAATCTCAGAGCAGCTAGGAAAATGCCTGTCCTGATTTGGGTCCAAATCCTCTTTTTTAGAAAATCAGATTCTAAATAATCTACTTATTTTTTCCACATTGAACAAATTCAGTATCAGTCAGTCCTGTACTGAGTGAGCACTTGCATGTCTCTGTGGCATATTTTAGTGAGAATACAATCTGAAATTCAAGCTGTTGCTTAAATATTTGCACCGATTATTTCATGTAAACTAATCTTCTGCCCTAAGTAATTATATATACATGTAATTACGTATGTGTGTGTGTATATATACACACACACATATATATGTATGTATGTCTATATACATATATGCATACATATATATACAGATATGTGTGTGTGTGTGTGTGTGTGTATATATATATATATATATATATATATATATATATTTANGTCTTATTTTAAACTCCACCCACCTTCTCCTTTACCACATTATCTTGAAGCAATCTTAAAACATTTTAGTAGATTTCTCTAAATGACCAGAGATCTTTTAAAAATGTCTAGTTATGTATCACTGTTACAATGACAAATAATAATTATTCCTTAACATCATGAAATACATACTGTTCATATTCCAGTTATCTTGTATTGTATTTTAATTAATCTTGATCTAGATCCTAATAAGCGTCCACATTTCAGTTCATTATCTTTCAATTCTCTTTTGATCCACAGGTTCCTCACTCATTGCTCTTTTATTCACTTTCCTTTGCGGTTTGTTGAGGGAATGAAATCAATTGTTTGAGGAATTTCCCACAATTTGAGATTTGCTGTTTCCATTTTCCATCCTGTTCTCTCTCCAAACTATGTATTTCCTGTCAATCAGAGTTGTAAAGAGCTAGGACTTCGGGAGAAAGTAGTTTCGTTTTTTTCTTAAGGACCGTTTCATAGGTGATGTTGGTATATTCTTTCATCAGGAAATACCTAATCTTTTGTTGCCCTTCTTTAGGGGATATCAGTAGTGGTTGCTTCTCAAAGTCTAGACCTATTTAGTGACAAAGTGGCAATATCTATCTCTATTATTTCTTCTTTATTGACTGGAATACTTAGGTCACAAAGTTTAAAACCTAAACTTCTCCTCATTTGCAATTTAGTTATCCAGTGGTACAGTTCATATTGGAGAATGTTTTTTCACCACTGATACCAAAAGACCTGACAAGAACAATTTTGGAGGAGGAAAAGTTTATTTAGGGCTCCTGGTTTCAGAAGTTTCTGTCCATAGGTGGCCAACTCCTTTGCTTTCTGCCAGAGGTAAGGCAGAAGGGTGTGTGACAGAGGAAAGCAGCTCAGGATATGATAATAAGGAAGTAGAGATGTCAGCTTGGCTCCTAAGGAACAAAATATATACCCCCAAGGTACTCCTCCAATGACCCTCCTTCTCCAGCCACACCAGGCCTGCCCAAATTTACCAACCAGTTAATCCATTCAAGTGGATTAATGCACTGATTAGGTTAAGGATCTCACACCTCAAATTATTTCACTTCTGGTTTTGTCTGCTTTTTTGCTGTTGTGATGAAAACCTGACGAGAACAGTTAGAGGAGGAAAAGTTTATCTGGGGGTTCATGGTTTCAGAGCTCTCACTCCATAGAAGGGTGGCCCCATTTCTCAGGGCTAGGTAAGGAGGAACATCATGGCAAAAGAGTGTGGAGGAAAGTATCTCAGGACATTGCACCAGGAAACAGAGCTCTGATTAACAAGGACAAAATATATAGCCAAAGGCATGCCCCCAGGGAACCACCTCCTTCAGCACACCCTACCTGCCCACATTCAATTAATCCATATCAGGAGATTAATACACTGATTATGTTAATATTTTCATAACCCAATCATTTCACCTCTAAGTCTTCTTGCATTGCCTCACACATGAGTTTTGGGGAGATACCTCATATATAAATCATAACAACTTTCTTACTTTGTCTTACACTTGATCTTTTGGGGGGATACTGCATGTCTAAATCATAACAGATAAGAGAAATGTTCAGTTCCTTTGATTAGTTTCTTTACTACTTTCCAATTTGGAGTTAGTTTATTATACTATTCAGTGATGACCCAACTGGTTTACTTTAGTGTAACTTTGAAGTCATGCATTTAAATATATTGATGAGTCTCAGTTATCTTTACTCAGAGTCAGCTTATCCTATTTTGGCTAGGGGGGCCTTCTACAAGTTGGGCATCTTATGGGCATAATCTAATAAATGGTCTTGAAGATCTTTCTTGCTATCTGACATTCAAACTCATTTTGTTCGTTTCTGGCCGCAGATCTAGAATCAGTTCTCTTCTGAATATCCCTATTTCTTTTTTCCCTAATTGGGAAATGGTTTTTTAATCATAATCTGGGGATTAATGGTGTTTGTTGCTATTAGTTTGCTCATTGTTTCTAGGGCTTTCTGGTGGCAGAATGCAGGAGGAAAATAGGATAAAACAAATCATGAGTTGTTTATATCTTCAGCTCAAATTCAAGTCTACATTTGAGTCATTTTTCTCCCACATAGAATTCAGGTCTTGAGTTAACTGGGAATAAGAATTAGAGCATCATATAATTTTTAGTTGCTGTCCAAATGTCAATTTCAGAATACTAATAACAGCAGCAGCACCACCAATATGTTTATAAAACAGTTAATTTATTGCAGTTAATTTTGTCTCCTTTTATAGCTTTGTTAAATTCTTAGTCTTTGCAGTCATTTGGAATTGTGCTTCTCTCTGGGTGATTATGCCTCAAGTTATATTTTCATTTAGGTTCAGTTGTTTTTATAATGTTCATTTTTTGGTTTCTTTGTTGTGATTTAATTTAGTTTTGTAATTATGTAAAAATATTTACATTGTTCCAAGTTCAAATCACTAATTCTTGTGTTGATATCTGTTCAGTGCTTTTGGTTATCTGAAGCTCAATCCATAGTATATTTCTCAGGAAGGATTCATATTCCTTAAATTCTGTCATGTTCATAAATACTTATGGGATTTATAGTAAAAGGTGATTATCTGATTTTTTAACTAATATGTAGAGTGCTGAACAGTACCTTTACAGAACAGACCCCTGAAAATAGTCTCTTCCTGTATGCAAATGACACATCCCTGTAACATCTACATGACTATACTTGTCTAATCAAGGACTGCCTGACATGAGTTTTAGCAGTTTTTTTCTAATTTCCAGGTCTTTCTTTTCATATTTGCATAGAACTTGAATATATGTGTCCTGAATTCTGTACATAACCTCAAAATATTAAAATCTAACAAACTTTGACAGGTAATTCATAATCTTTTACAAGTTTACTTTAAATAAAGTATATTTTAATTTATGCAAGCAGTGCATATTATCTATATATACTGTATATACACACACATATATACATGTGTAGGAGACAAATGATATAAAATAGAGTATGTACCATGCATACGTATTTGTGTGTAGCTTGTTGATTTCTTGTGGGAGAGGAAGCGAAGGAGTAAGATGGATTCAATTTTGGCTATAATAAATTTAAGTGAAAATATTCTTAGACATTTACAAATGTATACACACATATATATTATAATTTGTATATTGTTATACACATACAGTATATGTAATGCCTATATATACATACATATATATACACACACATATATATATACATATACACACACACACATACATACATATATATTTTGACTGTTCATCCTTAATGGTATATCATCTAAAGAAAACACACCCTTAAAAACATAGCTATAGTTTTCTTGTAGTCTAAATCATAAAAATGATTATGAGATCCACAGATATCAATATTATTAATTTCTTCCAGTTAAGACCCTGTGTTAATTAATCAATATTATAATTTTTTCCAGTTAAGACTTAAGTTAAACTGTGCTTCCAAATAAGTATTTTCTCTTAAATATTTTAATTTACAAACTTCTCTAAAATATTTATACTTTTAATTGGTTATAGCCCAAATAGAGTCTGTCTTCCCATTTACCATTTGTCCCACCAGCAACCCATATACACACCCACATGCACCAAACTCTCACCCCAAAGTTTTTCTTCAAATTTATCTTTTGGTCTGGTCCAGTCTTATATAATCTGCAAGGCCATAAACTTTAGCACCTTCTGATTCTTCCCTCCCCTCATTTATGTCTTCAATATCTAATCTGTCATATTTACCTTGGGAAGAATTTCTGAATTCACTCCTTAGTTTCCAATTCCACAATATCCTTTCCAGTTTTTTGGACACCTTTGCAGCATTTCTGACGCCAAAGCCATGCTATATCTATAGCTGGAATGAATCTAGGTTTTGAAACTACAGAGGCTTTGTTTCAAATTTTGCTTTTGCCAGTTGCCATTTATGTGATTTGTCTGATATTGAGTTTCTTTACAAGAAAATCTAGGTAACATCAGTTCCTTGTAAGGCTCCAATAAGCACTAAAGACAGTAAAAGTCCTCACAATAGCACTCTACCTGGCATATAGTAGATACTAATTAATGTGGAGCTTTTTATTTTCTCAACTCTTATTGTCAGGCTGGCCCAGTTCAATTCCCAATATTCCTTTACATCTTTTTTTTTTTTTTTTTTTTTTGAGAANAGGAATACTAAAGAATCTGAAGACAAGCCCTGCTAGGTTTTCCCACCCAGTTTGTTTGCACTGGGTCATAGCCACCCATTTTTTTTGAGGTCGGGGTACCAAGGATTTAACCCAGCGGCCCTTAAACATTAAGCCACATTCCCAGCACTTTTTATTTTTTATTTAGAGACAGGGTCCCACTAAGTTGCTTAGCACCTTGCTAAGTTGCTGAGGCTGGGTTTGAACTCGAGATCCTCAGCCTCCCAAACCTCTGGGATTACAGGCATGCAACACTGTACCAGCTTCCTTCACCTTTTATAACATCTCTTAGCACTTAATCAGTAAGCATAGCTGGTTCCAAGAATACTTTTTCCCTCTAAGAACTCATAAGTGTTCATTTTCATTTTAACCAAGGATAAATATAAAAAGTCCAGCTATTCTACACTTATTTCCTTTCTCCTTCTGATAACATGCCCTGATTCTGTATCTTTTATATCTTTCCCTGTTCCTGATTTTTACATTGTCCCTCATTAAGTAAGTGAATATTGGTTTTACACTCTGTCCTTGTGCCTACACTACAAATCTGCTTAGTGACCCTGTCCCTCCTTGACCAGGATCCCTGCTCTGTATGTGGCAATGCTTCCTAAGGACAAGTCCTTCTCAATGCTTGTATATGAATTTGTGCTTTTCCAATAGCTGGTGGATTCCTCTGATAGGAACCAGTAGTGTTGGTTATCTGTATTTTCACTTTTCTCAACGTCATACATTCATGAATTTCTCACCATTTCCCTTGCATACCTCATTTGATTGCTTTTGAATTGATCTGATGCTAACTGCTTCATGAAATTTCTTTCAATACCAAGAATCTCACTCCCCCAACCCCCCAACACACACACAACATATGTTACTGGGTTTATCTGACCAATGGCTGGTCCTTCCAAATGTATGTTTTTGTTTCAAAAACTTGACTATCTTTGTTATTCCTTCCTAGTTAATGGGCGAGGAAAGGTGTCAGATCTGTGACATTATCACCTTGTCCTCGGAGTTTTGAAAAAAACTTATCTTCTCTTTCTGTGTCCAGAGATCCTTTCTGTGCTCAAAGTACCCAGCTGACTGAAATAGACTTATAGTGTCCATTGGCCTCTTTCCAGCCTATTCTTTCTTGTCATTCTGCCATTGTTCTCACTGTTCTGTTCAGAGGAAGCATCCTTCCATCTCTTGTAGTCAGATGCCACCAATTCCTGAGTCCTAAATCAAGTTCCATCTTTTTTTTTTAACAATTTTTTTAAAAAATTTATTTTATTTTTTTCCACTTCAATTTTTTATTTTGCAAGTTCCATCTTTCTTAAAGGTATAACATCACACTTTTCTTTTTTTCTCAGCTCATACAGTATTTACATGGTATCACTTACCTGATAGTATGCTTGATTATGTACCTAATAAAAATATATTAGCTAGTTCAGTTACTGACAATCCAAGAGTGAGCCAAATCAGAAACATGGGAACCATTCGGGAACCTTCTGCAATTTCCCCACACCATATTCTTTTCAATTCTCCTGCTAACTCTCTACTGAATCTATTAACTTGCTATGAACACTCCCTGCTAAGGCACTCCCATTTCTTCATGTGATTGACCTCCCACCTGATAGAACTCCCTTCCTCTAGTCTTGACTCCTAAGCATCTATCTTCCACACACCAGCCTGAGCAATCTTTCAATTGATTCTAAGAGTCAAATTCCCATTTAAATCTTTTAATAGCTTTCTGTTGCTCTTATGGTAAAATCTGAACTCATTAATATGACTTGGAGGACATACATATTCTACTACCCCGTTTGCTTCCCTAGACTTATTTTTAACGTTTCCCAAGTCTCTCATCTCATGTCCTCTGTACTGCATACCATGGGAACTCTGATATTCTATAACTCCTTCTCTGAGCATGCTCTTCTGTCCTCAGGAGCTGTGAGCCTATTAATCTCTCCTCTCTGCTAGCATATATGTTTTTTCTCAGGCCCCTTGTCCTCTTCCTTCAGCCTGGGCATCAGTTGCTTGAATAAAACTTCCCTAGCCAACTTTCCTTTTTTCTTCTCTACTGTACTTTATATTCTTTGTCAAACTGCTTGTGAATGCCCCTTTATACTTTCACCACTATATAAAGGGTGACCCAGATATAAAGAGTCCATGTAATCAGGTCAGTTCTACCCAGATAGTCAACACTTTGAGAGGAGTGGCCATGTTCATGTTATGCAGTATTACATCTCTACCTCCTAGCATATTCTTGGCACAAAACAAGCATATAATGCATACTAATGGAAGGAAAGGTGGAAGACTGGAAAGAAGTGTGGAAGAAAGGAAGACGGAGGGGGGGAGTGAGTTTTTCTTGCATTTGAACTTTAAAGTCTGTGAATTAGGCAGAATCTATACCTCCTGCTTCATTTGAGTAACCTACAGCCTCTGTTGATTGATTGCTAACATCTCAGACATGTCCCAGCCTTAGAGCATTTTTGGATGGTCTCATTGCTAAAAGCTTCTTCTTTTGAATATATATAAGGCTGGTTCTCTCACCCTAATCTACATTTGATTCAAATTTTTCCTACTTTTCATATTTCAGTGTCTCCCACTCTAAATGTTTTGCTTAGTGTCTTTCAGTGCTGAAATCAAGGTATTGCCAAGGCTAAATTTTCATAAGGAGGCTCCAGGGAAAATCTGATTTGGGGCTCCTATGGTTGTTGACAATTCCTTGTAGCTACAGAAATGAAACCCTACTTTCTTGATGGCAGTCAACAAGGGTCTGTTCTCTGCTCCCAGAGAAAGTGCTCAGGTACTAGCTGCAAAGCCCCTTCATCTTCACATCAGAGACTCTTCCTCACCTTGACCTCATCACTCTTCACCTCTCTGACTTCCCTGTTTCTGACTCTCAGACCCAGATTCAAAGGATTCATGTGATCAGCTCAGGTCCACCCAGAGAATCTTATTATTTTAAATCCAACTGATTTGAGATCTTAATCGTGTCTACAACCCCCCTTTTTTTTCCATGTAATCACAGGAATGATATTTTATCACATTCATAGTTTCCACCCAACTGAAGGTCAAGGGAATCACGTAAGGACAAGGGTAACTAGGGGGCACAGGTATCTTAGAATTCTGTCTACCACAAATACCATACAGTTTCCTTGTTTGCTTTCCTTTGGTGTCAGTCTCTATTAGAAAGAAAACTTAATGAGGACTGAGACGTCTGCATGTTTTATTCATTGCTGTCTTCCAGGGGTGCTTGGAATGGCCTTTGGACTATTGTAGATGCTTGAATAAAGATTTCTTGAATAAATGAATTTCTCAGATTGACAAGGGTGAATTATTCCCATAAATTTTGAAGATATTTTGGGAAACCTTTGAGATGCAGAAATGAATTTCTAATATCTAAGTGGATATCAGTGAAACATATATTTTTGTAAAATCAGTTCTTTACAGGAATGCAGTATGCTCCTGTTCACCTTGAACATGAAGTAGCGGTAAGTCCACCTGGCAAGGAAACATTTCATAGTAGCTTTCATATAATGTCATGTTTCATCTACTTGGATCATTCTTCCAGGCCTTGATAGAACTTGGAATCCTTGCTTCTCCTCCCACCCCTCTCTTTTTCTCTACCTACTACTAGGAAACTCATAAGAGCTCATTTTGCATGGCATTTAGCTCAGTCATCTAAACTTGAACTCTTGTTGGTCTAATGAATGAATTAGCTATGCATGTAGGGTGAGAGATCGGGTTTATATATAGCACTCTAAGGTAAAATAAAAAGTGAAATTATAGCACAATGTACTATTAGAATGAAAGGAATATATTAAGTTGTGCTATTCTGGTAAAATAACAGGTTCTACAAAAGGAATGGAATAAATTAAGAAACTTGCACCTAAATATGATGCAGTTATGTACCATTATAGAAACAAGTTTTCAAGAATGTGAATAAATTTTTTCATTTATCATATGCTTGAATTTTTCCTACTCACAATTATTTTAAATTTTTATTTTGAATATTGTGAGTGGAGTGACTTTTTAAACTTATGGTGAATCAAGGAATATATATATATATATATATATATATATATATATATATAATATATACAACATGCATATATATATATGCATGTTATGTTATTAACACATGGTTAATGGCTCTATGATGATAGAAAAATAATAGCTAGACCATAATATTTAAATTGATTTTGTTTTGATTCAACTGTGAACATAAGCAAGTGCTTTAAAATTCTAAAACCTTGTGCTGTCATTAAGACAAAGAATAACTACAATATATTTGAAGGACATGTAAGGGTTACAATATTTTTCAAATTTTAAACTCACATACTCTTTGAAACAGAAAGTCTATGAATTTTTCTTGTAGAAATTCATGTGTATGCCACTAAAGGTATATAATAAGGCAAGGATGTATACTATATTTTAATAGATCAAAAATGAAAATAATCAAAATGCAGTTTATTCAAGAATTGGGTGAATTAGAGGTGAGTAATACAACAGATTACAGTACAGCCATCTAAAATTGAACATTACAGCTATATATTATTAAATAAAATTTTAGGGGCTGGGGTTGTAGCTTAGTGGTAGAGCACTTGCCTAGTATGTGTAATACACTGGATTCGATCCTCAACACCACATAAATATAAATAAATAAAATAAAGATATTGTGCCATCTACAACTAAAAGTATTTAAAATTTTTTTATCCAGTTTCACTTAGATAAAGAATAAATTTCAAAAGAGAATCATATTTAATCCATTTTTATAAAAACAAATGTTATTTGTACACACAGGATTATTTCAACCTAAGAACAAAATTTCAAATGATATGCCCTAATATATATGCCTCTGGGTACATATGTTGGGGGAGAAAAATTTCTGCCTTTTAAAAAATTTATAATATATTCATGAACATATTTAGTTTCACTATGATTTATGCTTCTAGCCTCAAAGAATTAATGGATATGGGATTTATTCACAAACTACACAATGAGAATAACAACAAAACAGACAAAATATTGAAAACAATGATTTTCAAACATTAGACAGGAAAGAGCAAAAAATAATCATGAATATAATTATTGGAAGAAGGGAAACAAATGAAATTATCCCTATAACGGACCCCAGCTACTGCCTGGAGACAGTTTTCAAGCTGTAGTTTAAAAGGGGAATGTTGGCTAACGTCAGCAAACGTCCTGGGTTAAGAAAACAAAGCTAAATATTCAGTGGGGGCCAGAGCTATCTGCTCCAGAACATCATAGAAGTTGGAGGAACACAGAAAAACAAATTGAAATGTAGAGAATAAATTGGAGAGAACCACACCATAATCAGATCCATTGTAATAAAATTGCTGAGAATAAGTGATAAAAGGGAAAAAATTAAACATTTATTTTAATAAAGCATTGGGAAGGCCTACTGAAGGCACAATTGTGGCACTTACTCCAAAGGCAATGCTCTGCAGTGATGGGGTGACATCCTTTAGTTCACAGTACATGCAGTAAATTTCAGACTTCTATTTGTCTCTGTCTTCCCAACAGGAAAAGTTCATGGGTCTGGAAGCCAAGAAATTCAGGCCAGCATAGCTCACTTATCACTCCCAATGATCCCCTGGAGTGCTGTGCACTTCTCATCCCCGCAACTCTGGGAACCACTTGGTTCAAGGTCTTGGGCCCCAGAGAGGGTCCCCTGTTGATAGGGATGTGGTGTGGATATGTTTGAACTATCGGCTACAAATTCCAGCTTGTCATAAAAGTCTAAAGATAGCTATCTAAATTTTAAGAAACTAGAGAAATAACAAACTAAACCCAAAGTAAGCAGAAGGAAATGAATATTTTTAAACCCCCCAAAAGAATGAGACACAAAAAGCAGAAGAACATCATTGAAACTAAACACTATGAAAAGGTCTACAAAATTGAGAAGTTTCTAGTCAAACTCGTTAAGAAGAAAGAACAAAAGAGGAAACACCATCATGAGGCATACATGCATTTAAAGATAATAAAGAATTAATCTAAGTAATGCATGCCAATAACATCAGCACATTCAATAGAGTGGAACAAATCTTGAAATACATACTACCAAAGTTCGCTCATGTAAAAATATTTAACCTGAATAATTGTATACTTGTTAACAAAATTTAATCATAGTAGTTATCTAAAGTTGAAACTAACTTTATGAGGCCAGCATTAAACTGATATAAAAAACAAACAAAGATATTATAGGATTAGAGAACTCCAGACTAGTATCCTTTATGAAAATAGATGGAAAAATTCTTAAATACCAAAGATCTAATTCAATTCAGCATTATATAAACTAAGGGAGGTGTGTACCAGGAATGTATTATTGACTTAATGTTCAAAAATCAATCAATGAAATTCACCATATCAACAGACCTCACAGTGCTCTCTTTATATGTAGAAAAAATATTTGGCAAAATTCAACATCCACTTCTGATTTTAAAAAGTATCTTAGAAACCCAGGAAAAGAAGAGAACTTCCTTAACCTATTAAAAGGCATTTATGGGAAACCTCTATCTACTAACATTCTTTTTTTGAAGGAGGGGTTCCATCCCCAGCCCTATTTTGTGTTTTATTTAGAGACAGGGTCTCACTTAGCATTTCACTTTTTGCTGAGACTGGCTTTGAACTTGAGGTCCTCCTGCCTTAGCCTCCCCAGCTGCTGGGATTACAGGCATGCGCCACTATGCCCAGCTCTAATAACATTCTTAATGATGGAGGATTGAACTTTTTCTTCCTAAGATCAGGAACAAGGAATATTTGACTGTTTCTTCTCACCACTTCTCACAATGTTGTTCTGGAGTTTTAGCCACTGTCATGAAGCAAGAAAAATACATAAAGGGAAAAAGATTGCAAAGGAAGAAGAAAAGCTGGTCTTAAGGTTCTTATTTTTATAACCTAAAAAATCCAATACAATTGGAAATGGTGGGTGAAAATAACTATACCAAATTTTTACTGCCTTTGTCTAGTTTTCTGCCAATGAATAGCTGAAACTACCATTTTTCAAAAGACAAACTGTAATTCAAAGGGAACTTATTTCATTGGAGAGAATATATGTGTTAGACCCATATTATTTTTAAATCATATAGCATAAAACTACCAGAGGGTTTAAATAAATTATTCTGCAAAGTCAAAGAGTAATTAAAGAATTAATCAAAAATAGCCTGATTGGTGAAGCATAGTGAAAATTACATATAAAAATATGGAATGAACAGGGGTGATGTTGTTTTCTCCATTTAAAGTTACCCATATAATTTAAGCATTAATATCAGTAGATATTCAAACAATTTAAAAAACTGGGAGAAAGTGTCACATCTTTTATATTTATTTTATAAAACAAAGGAAGAGGAAATACTATAAACATACTTATGACTGTTTGGTTCATAAATCAATTTTAAACAAATTATGCTATATTAGAATGAAGTAATGGGTACCTACAGGTAATGACCAATCACAGAAGTGAGTCCTGTATTTTTAGCTTCAATTCTCAAAATTACTTTTGTAATAATTGAGGTTTATAAGTTCTGTTCTAAAACTTTATTATGGAAATAATGCAGTTATTATAATTTGGGATACAAAATTACATGTTTTGGCACCAAGTACTTTCTACCTGGGAATTTTACTATGAACAGTCCAGAAAATGCATTGCCTTAACAAATTGATAAAACATGTTATACTCTAAACATGTCAAAGAATTTTTTTCCTAATTCTTACCTTGCAAGCTGTAAATAACCTTCAAAGTTTTACGGTAATTTTTCATATTCAGAGATTGACTGCCCATGTTTTAGAGATTGAGAGCTCTATCTGCACAGTGCTTTCCTACTATTTCGGGGAAGTGAATATGAGAAAGCACTTTGTTTCTCCATGTCAGTCCTAGTAACCACTAGGGTACTTGTTCACATACATCCAATAACCTCCATCATTACGGTTCATACTGCAAAGTAGAGAAGAGATGAGAATCATGATACAGAAGCTCAAGTATTTTTAACTTATTATGTTATTAACTTACTTTGTATCTATGGTATTTTAACTCAGGGTGTGGGCTCTGTTATCCTATCATTAAAAATAAATAATGATAATTATTCCATATATCTCAAATATTAAATATATAAAAATATTTAATCCATGTAAATGTATCATTTAGTAGGCAATTTGTCATTTAAACTTGATCGACAATACCGTTAGGCTCTGTCACAAATTTGTAACTTAGTAACAGGGAACATATAGTAGTGAAAGAATAAAGTTTTTCAAATAACATTCTTATTTGAATACTTGCCCCATCACTCACCAGCTGTGAAATCTTAGGCAAGTTACTCAACCTTTTTGAATAAATCTTTAAAATAAAATTGATGCATTCTTGTGGAATTTAGGATATTAGAGTTGATATACAATGTACCTGGTGCAAAATAGACGCTTTAGTGTAGGTGCAACTTTTGTTAGATCCATAACCCGCTTTCCTACATGCTACAGGGAAGCATTTCAGATCTGGAAACAGAATTATGGGTATCTACCTCATCATTTCCTATTATTCTGATCGTGAGGCAGAGTAGGGAAGCAGTATCCTGAGGATTTTTACCTCTGTGTGGTGATGTCTGCATGTCCTTGGGCAAGATCTTCTACTCCTCCATTTCCTCGCCTGTAAAAATAGATAATAATGCCATCTTCCAAGGGGGTTGAAGGGAAGATAGGCAGCTAGAAAGATAGAGGTAGATAGAGATAGAGAATCACTTGAAAATATATCTTTCTCACCAAGTACTATGCCTACTACATAGTAAATAATTGATATATGTGTAAACATTTGAATGAATTTGCTAATTATAGAAAGTAATTTTTTTTTTCTTTTTACCACTGCCCATTAAACTTGCCCTGTGAATTCATTCTTTCTCTTTCCTGCAGAAGATCGCTGTTGAGCCTCATTGCTTTTCTCATTGTTTTTACTCACAAAAACAAATCTAGTCTCAGCTATTTAAACATTTGCTCCGATGTAATAAGAAGAATTTTTGAAGTCATTCACAAGTTTCTTTTCTTTTTCACTCAGGCCTGGAATCCTGCAGTAGTGGAAGGGGGCAGAACCCATTGTTCTGCTTTTGGGGATTTTCCACTTTCTATCCTAGTTTTCACAGTTGTTCTGTATCTACTAACCATTAGAGGGAAAAGCATCATATTACTTTGGGGGCTCATGAACCACTGCTGATTCTTTCTTCCTTGGATACTTCTTTCCTTATTTATTTATTTATTAGAGATCCTTCAACAGCTTCCCTTATCCATGGAAACGTCCCTCCTATGACTGGTCATTTTTCACTTTCTTTGTACCCACTGGTGCTGTGGGTTCTTACTCCTTATAGATCTGTTAGAATACCTCTTTATTCTCCAGACAAGTAATTCATTTGAGGAGAATCTATTTTTAAATGACCTCAAGGTTATATTTTCCCAAAGAGTAACTTGACCCAAAAGAAGATTCATGCTTCCTTGTCCCCCTATTTTGTTGCAGTATAGCTCTCAGTGTGTTACACTTTGGATGTGAGGTGTCCCCCAAAAAGTCACATGTGAGACAGTACAAAAAAGGTTCAGAAGAGAAACAATTTGTAGGAGTCTTAATCCAATCAGTTATTTAATCCCCAGATAGGGATTAACTGAGTGGTAACTGAAATGGTAAGGTATGGATGAAGCAGGTGGGAATTGGGGCATGGCTTTGGATATATTTTTGAATCTGGTGACTGGACTTTCTCTCTGCTTCCTTATGTTGTGAGCTCCTTCCCTCCCCCACACTCTTCTGCTATGATGTTCTGTCTCACCATGAACCTGGAGGAGTGGAGCCGACCTTCTACGGAAAAAGACCTCTGAAACCATGAGCTCTCAAATAAACTCTTCCTCCTCTACAGTTGTGCTGGCTGGGTCATTTAGTCACAGCAGCAACATAGCTGACTAAAACACAGTGCAATCCTCTTTTTTCCCCCAACTCCTTGCTGTTTCAGGCCAAGATTCCATAGAACACCCTTCAGGTCTCAAAATGAAGGTCCACTTTCAGTTAATATTCATGGTCCACTGAAGGGAATGGTTGGAGTAGAAGATACATGCAACCTGTTATAGTTTGGATCTTGAATGTTCCATAAAGACCTATGTGTAAAAGCCTTTGACCTCAGCCTATGGCTCTATTGGGAAGCTGTGAAACCTTGAAAAAGGTGCAGCCCATAGAAGAAGGCTAACTCATTGAGGATGTGCCCTTGGAAAGGATGTTGAGACCCCAGTCCCTTCTCCTCTTTGCTTCCTGGCTATGATTAAGTGAGCAGATTTCTCCACCATGTGCTCCTGCCATGTTGTACTGCCTCACCACAGGTCCAAAGGCAACATGTGGGGCAGTGCAGCACCATGGACTGAAACCTCAGGAACTGTGAGCCAAATAAAATTTTGCTCTTTATAAGTTGATTATGTCAGTCATTAGTCAGAAATAGAAAGCTGACTATCACACAGCTTACCAACAGCTCTTCCCAAGCTCACTTTCTCTTGGTTTCCTTACTTTCCAGGCTCTTCTTGCCTTAGTTTGTAGTGAGATGACAGCTTTAGACCTCACAAACTCTCTTCAAATAATTTTCTTCTCCTCTCTTAAAGTTGGATGGAGATGATTTATGAAATTAAAGGTTGCAGAGACAGTTTCACAAGTGAGCAGTATGTTTTGCATATAATCTCTGACTTTAAGATCTCACTTCTATCGTTCTCAAACTTTGAGGTCTCAGTCTAAGGCAGAGTATTTTCCTTTCTGTATCTGTTAGAGATACGGGATATTATAACTCTCAAGTTGGCTGTCTCATGCCCAGAGATAGCATAGTTCCTTAAGAGAAATGTGATGCTAACATCTGAGAAAAAGCATTATACAGTAATTTTAAACTTTACACTTTTGTTCTCATCTAAAAATTCTGAGGTTGAAATTATAATACTCTGTGTTATCACATTATTAGCAACCACCCTATTAGCAGTTATGAGAGAGTATAATTAGCAGAGCAGTTCATTTTTTAGTGTTTATTATAAAAGAATGTGACAAAGGATGTAGAGTCAGAAAACATGAATATATATGACTTTCTTTAATGAATGCAGAGTCTACAGTTGTATGATAGTCCATGGATATTTTTTATGACACAGAATGCTTTCTTTTTGATTACATAGCATTCATTTTAAACATTTATCTATAAAAGCATTTAAAACTCTTCTCTGTTTGCTGTGGTGGGCTATGCCACAAAGAGACATTGGTATTGTTCCCCTGATGTAGATTGGTCATAGAGACATTGTACTTACTTATTGAAAATGTGTTCCTCAAAGCATGAATTCCTTTAGAAAACTAACTAAACAATCAAGCAACAAACAAGAAATCAAACAAGAAAGGCATTATTGTCTTTTAAGTGGATAAACAGGATATGTTTCATATTCTAAGCATTATCCAGGTAGATGAAGAAGACCTGGTACCTACGCTCATGGAGCTCACAGTTCAGTCAAAAGTGATTGGAGTAAAACTTGTCAAAGCAGTACCAGAACTGGCAGGAGATATTGGTCAGGATAATAAAAGAAATTAGAAGCTTGAATTTTCAATAGTTATAAATTAGAATTTAGTAGTGAGAGAAAGGGTCTCATATGAGGCAAAAACAACGGCTGAGGATTGATTATTCTTGTTAACTTTAGACCTTATCCATGGAGCAATAGACACTTAATAAGAATTAGGTAGAAACCTTCTGTTTTGACTCCTTTATACATTGTAAATTCCTTGATGTCGAGGTCCATTTTTCTATGCTTTCCATTATGTAAGCATTTAGCCTAGTATTATGCATATAGCAGGTGCTAAATAAGCATGCTCACCAATGATGAGGAAGAAGATTTGCTCCTAGAACCTTAGTTCTATGAGCATACATAACTAAAAGTAATCTCAAGAGCTATTAAATTTCAGATTAAAAGGGAAGGATCACATACTGTTAAAGATTTAAAGTGTTATTTTCTCTGTATATAGCACTTTGGGAAAGTAAGTGTGCCATTGATGGAGAAAACAAATACTTTAAAGCTTAATACACTTAGGTTTTTAATCTCTATTTGCTATGTTATCTTAGGTCTCAGTGTTATTCATCCATATAGCAAAGGTAATAATACTTGATTTATAAAGTTATTGTGAAAATTAGACAGCAAAATGAGTGTAGCAAATTCCTGATTCATGAAGAAATAGTGAGATCATATACATAAATAATCTTTTAAGTATTTTTGTTTCATGACTTAGTATAACATTCTACACTCCTAGTGACATTTGTTCAGAAAAAAACTATTTTTTTCTTATTACAAAATAGCATATGCTAACTCAAATTGTGGTTTTTTTTTTCAGAAGTTAATTTTAGTCAATTTTTTCCATGGCCAGTAAGCAGTCAAGTGTCGAGTAAAGCACATGTGTGAACCATCTGTGGGAGAAAACAAAACCAACAGCTTCCAGTGAATGAATGAGAGGGAGAGAAGGTCATGTGGGATAATAAGATTGTTTGTGTTCTGAATAAAAGTTCTTAGTCAGCAAGGGAACTCACTGATTTAAGGTGACCAACCCCAGGGTTCCTTTGAAAATGTTAATAGCAGTGTGTCTAAATTTTGTTTTGAGAACGTTTAGTTAAAACAATTTTAAAGTAGTTTCTGCACTTAACAAAATTTATGAGCTAATAGTTCAACATCAGTAGTGAAAATTAAAGGTAGAAAATAGATTGCAACCTTATTTCTTCCAAGATAAAAACAACTAATAAATACAGTTTTATGGTCAAGAAAAAAAAGGAGAAATTCCTAATTGCTCTATCATTTATAATGCAGTCATATAAGGTATAATCCAATCTTACCTCACTGTTCTAGTCAGCTTTTGTGTCTCTGTGACCAAAATACCCGAAAAGAACAACTTAGAGGAGCCAGAGTTTATTTGGAGCTCACAGTTTCAGATTTCTCAATCTGTAGACTGCCAGCTTCCATGCTCTGGGCCCAAGGGAGGCAGCAGATCATGGAGGATGGGCCTAGAAGAGGAAAGCTGCTCAGCTCATAGTTGGGTCAGGAAGCCAAGAGAGAGACTGACCCAGAGAAAGAGAGAGACAAAGAGAGACGAAAGGGCCGCAGGAAGAACAACCCTTTTAGAGTATGCTCCTAGTGACCCACCTCCTTGAGCCACGCTCCACCTGCCTAAAGTTATCACCCAATCCAGTTCATTCTAGTCTGAATTATGAGGTTACGGCTGTTGTTATTCAATAATAGTAACTCTGAACATTCCTGCAGAAACAACACAGGTTTTTTTTTTGGGGGGGGGGGACATTGCATATCAAAACCCCAACACTCACTCTAAACCAGAACTTTAGAAAAACACTACCTGCTCCTTAACCCCTTCACTGTGATTGAATTGTCTCCCACCCCCACCCCTGCCCCAAAGGTTAAAATGAAGTTCTCATGCCCTAATGAAAGAGAGATTTTAGAGACATAAAGACACACAAGGAAGAGACCTTATAATATGAAGAGGTTGGGATGATGGAACTGCAAGTCAAAGAATATCAAGGATTGCCAGCAACTGCCAGAAGCTAGGAAGAGTCAAAAGACTTTTCCCTGGAGACTTCAGAGGAAGTATAGGACTGTCAGCACTTTGGTTTCAGACGTTTAGCTTCCAGAACTGTGAAAGAATGAATTTCTGTTGTTTCAAGTCATTCAGTTTGTGGTTGTGTGTTATGGAAGCCCTAGAAAACTAATATATCCCAGACTAGATCTAATCCTGTTATAAACCTCCATGAGATTTTATTCCTGTTTCTCAAAGCCCTTTCAAAATTAAAATGAATTCATGTGTAGTTTTAAATGTCTTTCTTGCTCATGTGAACGTAATAAGGATATTCTGAAGAAAGGGGCCATACATGTTCTGTTTATACCTGTTTCTTCAGCACCATATTACCTAGAATAAATGGATGCCCAATAAATATTTGTTAAATGCAGAAATGAATTTCTCTGCAGTGTTTCTTCTTAAATGCATGTACATAACAATGCCATATAATTCTGAAGCTGAGTTTGCCGGTTTCTATGTCAGTGAGAAGTCATTTGATTGCATTCAGTGAAAAAAAATCAAGCAATTAAAACCTCTAAATGAACAATAGTTATGTACATTGGCTTTATATTTTAGAAGCCCAGCAATACAGCTACTCCTGGCTGAGAACTGATTCTGCTACTTCAAAAATATCACCAAGATTGAGATTCTCTCTGCCTCTGGGTTTTGCCTCCAATCAGGTGAGCTCAATCCTCAGCTGTGTGTAGCACTTCTCTGCTGGCCACAAAATGCTTGAGGCGTCTATAAACCATACATACTTAAATTGTTATCATCCAAAAGAAGAAATATTGATGCTCACAGCTTGTGCACATATCTTGAAGTTTCTTCTCTTTATTTGTCCAGATTTGGACAAATCTTCATCTTGGAACCAATAAGAGGGCTTCATTCAAAGGCTGAGAATCAATTCTACTCCAATTACTTACCCAAGAACTTGCGGGAAGTAAACTTAAGAAAACCAGAGTACTGTTGGCAGGAAGGAGGAGAAATTGGATGCCAGGTGGCAACCAGTGAATGTTCATTCACATCAGGTACAATAAAATCTTCCAGTTTGGTCAGGGGATCCAAGATGGCGAGCAAGAAGGAGACAACATTCTGTGTCATTCTGTGACCTGGGGCCCAACTAGTAAGAATACTGCTTTTTTAAGAGTGATAGAGGAACACTTCACAGCTGCTCTCATGCAAGAATTATGGCTGCCATGCTAGGCAGGGCCCCAGGCCTCAGCATTAGAACAGGATCCCTGACTCCTGACTACTCGCCCAGGCAGTTCTTGCAGGTGCCTTAGCGGGACTACCTGCATCAGCACCCACACAGAATTCCCAGATGCTGCTCCCATGCAGGACACTCAGTTGCTACTCACACACAGGAACTCTGGTGGCCACATTGGTGTGGATCCCCATTTACCAATATGGGGTTCCCTTCGGTCGCCTCCATCTTGGGACTTGGCAGCTAATGCCATAGTCCCCTACTCTTGGTAGGCTGCCTACACCTGGGGACATCACAGGCTCTGAAGAAAGCCAATAGCCACAACATTGCACACCACAGAGCTCACATCACACGACATCATCACCCAATTCCCCCCACTCAACCCAACACCCCATCACTGAAAGCAGCCTACATCTTGGGTCACCTCCATCACCATTTTTAGTTGGGGCAGCTACCAGTTTGGAACACTGGATAGCCAGGTACATGGTTTTCTAATTGCCCCCAATCCCTAGCAGCCTCTAACTCAGCAGAGTGACTGCCCAATACAAAATAGCCCTTTGTGACATGTACACAGCCACCAGAGGGCAACACACAAGGCCCCAGGAGAAAAGTTTCTGATTAGTAAGTAGAAAGGGAGAGGGTGAGGGAGATACACTTTAGAGACTAATTTAGAGGCCAGGAACTGTGAGGTCTACAGGTGAGATGAGGAGATAAGACCCAGGGCCCACATCACAGAAGCAGAACCCAAAGGAGATCCTTGAGGTGTAGTTTCCCAATGGGACCAGTGGGTGCCATACCCCACCTCCAGGTGTCCTGAACCCAAGACCAACCCTCACACCCTGGTAACCTCCACCATCTTGAGGGTGGAGATACCAACTAAGAACAGACAACCCCTCCTATTGGATGAGAAGAGAAGCAGGAAAGATACTGATCTCCAGCCAACACAATCCTTATTTCTTCCTTCGAGATTTTTTTTTCTTTCTTCTCCCTCTTTATTCTCCTGTCCTCACACCCCCAACATACGTGAAACAAAGTACTTTGCCTGAATTAGGATACTGAGGACTGAGACGACTGAATAGGATATGACTGTTGTGTTGTGTATTCTTTTTTCTCTCCTATTTTAACATTTTAAAAATTTTCTTAGTATATATGTGTGTCTCTTCTATGTACTTTACTGTCTTCCCTCTTAAATGTCTACCCCAAATTACTTCTTCTCTATTCTCTTGCTACTAACCTTCTTCTTTAGATTTCTCTTCACACTAAGATATAATAATTCTATATCCTCATCTCACACCTCCTCAGCATATCTTCCTACACCTCACCCCTGTTTCTTTGTCCACCATCTGAAACTGTAAACTTTTTTACAAACCTACTGATTATATTGTAGATAATAATTGAATTCACCATTTCTGTACATTGTGGCCAAATGGTAAATGTCTTAATAACAACTATTTTTAGGTGGTGTTTTGTTTATATTGGGATCTGTTCACATTGTCCTTCCCCTCAAAGGGGAGGTATTGGAACCCTACAGGGGTGCTAAAGCCTATAGGGTAAAAATGGTAACAACTCAGATCCACAGTGCTAGAAGGGAAGACACATGAGCAACATGAAAATACAAGGGAAGAAAGTGACCCAAACAAATCAAGATAGCACATTATTAGAACCCATGGCCAGACAGCAGATGAAATTACAGAGAAGGAGTTCAGAATGTAAATAATTAAAATGTTCTGTGAATTAAAGGATGATATAAGAGAGCAAATACAGGCAGCAAAAGATCATTTCAATAAAGAGCTACATAAGCAAATACAGGAAGCAAAAGATTACTTCAATAAGGATATAGAGTTTCTAAAGAAAACCCAAACAGAAATCCTTAAAATGAAAGAAATAATAAACCAAATTAAAAGTTCAATTGAAAGAATCAGCAACAGATTAGACCACTTGGAAGACAGAACCTCAGAGAATGAAGGCAAAAATATATAATCTTGAAAAAAAATGTAGATCACACAGTGAAAATGGTAAGAAACCACAAGAAGAACATTCAAGAAATATGGGATAGCATAAAAAGACCAAATATAAGAGTAATTGGGATAGAGGAAGGCATAGAGTTCAAAAACAAAAGGAATGAGCAATCTATTCATTGCAAAAATATCAGAAAAAATTTCAAACATAATCAATGAATAGGAAAACCAAATTCAAGAGGCTTACAGGACACCAAATGTACAAAATCACAACAGATCCACACCAAGGCACATTATAATGAAAATGCCTAGCATACAGAATAATAAGAGTATATTAAAATCCATGAGAATCAAATTACATATAGGGGGAAACCAATCAGGTTATATGCAGATTTTTCAACCCAGACCCTGAAAGCTAGAAGATCCTGGAACAACATATACCAAGCTCTGAAAGAAAATGGATGCCAACCAATAAGTTTGCATCCAGCCAAATTAAGCATTATTAGATTTGATGATGAAATAAAAACCTTTATGATAAAAAAAGTTAAAAAAATTTACAGCTAGAAAACCTGCACTGTAGAACATTCTTGGTAAAATATTCTATGAAAAGGAAATAAAAAACAACAATAAAAATCAACAGAGGGAGGTATTACACTAAAGGAAAAACTAATCAAAGGAGAAACCAAGTCAAGTTAAATAACAAACACAAAAATGGCTGGGAATGCAAATTATGTTTCAATAATAACCCCAAATGTTAATGACCTAAACTCACCAATCAAAAGGCATAGGCTAGATGACTGGATAAGATAAAATAAGGTTTTTTAAAAAAACATACAATATACTGCCTCCCAGAGACTCATCTCATAAGAAAACACATACACAGACTGAAGGCTGGGAAAAATCACACTACTCACATGAACTGAGGAAGCAAACAGGGGTTTCTATCCTCATATCAAATAAAGTAGACTTTAAGCTAAAGTTAATCAAAATGGGCTAAGAAGGATATTTTATGTTGCTCAAGGGAACCATATACCAATATGACATAACAATTATAAATTTATATGCCTCAAACAATGGAGCATCTATGTTCATCAGAGAAACTCTTCTCAGATTCAAGAGTCAAATAGACCACAATACAATAATTATGTGTGACTTTAACACTCCTCTTTCACCACTGGATAGATCTTCCAAACAAAAGCTGAACAAATAAACTACAAAACTCAATGATACAATCAATAACTTAGACATAACTGACATATATTGAATATTTCATCGTTCAACAAGCAAATACACTTTCTTCTTCTAAAATAAACAATACATTATGCCACAAAGCAACTCTCAACAAATACAAAAAAGTAGAGGTACTACCCAGCATTATATCAGATCACAATGGAATGAAAATAGTGTTAGAGTCTGTAAACAAGTCAGGATGGCGCCTGGCAAATGTTAGAGTCTGTAAACAAGTCTGGATGGCGCCTGGCATTTTGCCAGAGGGAGTGGTTTGTGAAGTAACGCCAGCGAGCCATTAAGTGTGGAGATTCCTTATTGGTTGACTGCTGTATCTAGTTTATGTTAATTAAGATAAGCTGTGTGGAATGTATAAATACCTCTGTTGTCCTACAATAAATGGCTTCCTCTCCTGCTGTATCAATCTACACAAGTTGCTCATCATCTCCCCGGTTATTTTGCTGCAGCCGGACTGCGGCAAAATAGAACTCAATGATAAAATAAAAAATAAAAGCTACTCCAACACCTGGACACTAAATAATATGCTACTGAATGAACAATGGGTTGAAAAAGACATCAAGGAGGATATTAAAAAATTCTGAGAGGTAAATGAGAACACTGATACAACATATCAAAATCTCTGGGACACTGTGAAGGCAGTACTAAGACGAAAGTTCATTGAATGGAGTTTATTTCTTAAAAGAAGAAAAAGTCAATAAATAAATGACCTATCATTACATCTCAAAGCCCTAGAAAAAGAAGAACAAATCAACACCAAAAGCAGTAGAAGACAGGAAAAAATTAAAACCAGAGCTGAAACCAATAAAATAGAAACAATTGAAAAAATTGACAAAAAATTTGGTTCTTCAAAAAAATAAATAAAATTGACAGAACCTTAGCCATGATAACAAAGAGAAGGAGAGAGAAGCTCAAATCACTAACATATTGATGAAAAAGGAAGATCACAACAGACACTTCAGAAATAGAGAAAATAGAAATTATTTTGAACAGTTGTACTCCAATAAAATAGCAAATATCAAGGGCATCTACAAATTGCTAGAGTCATGTGATTTGCACAAATTGAATCAGGATGACATACACAATTTAAACAGATCAATTTCAAGCAAGGAAGTAGAAGACACCATCAGAAGCCTACCAACCAAGAAAAGCCTGGGACTAGATGGATGCCCAGCTGAGTTCTACAAGACCTATAAAGAAGAACTAATATCTATACTCTACAAATTATTTCTTGAAAGAGAAAAAAAGGAGCATTTGCAAACTCATTCTATGAGGCCAATATCAACCTGATTCTAAAACCAGACAAAGTCACATCAAAGAAAGGAAAATTCAGATCAATACCTCTAATGAACATAAATGCAAAAATTCTGGCAAATCAAACACAAAAACATATCAAAAAAGATAGTGCACCATGATCAAGTGGGGTTCATCCCAGTGATGCAAGGTTGGTTCAACATATGGAAATCAATAAATATAATTCATCATATCAATAGACTTAAAGATACGAATCATATGATCATCTCAATAGATGTAGAAAAGCATTTGACAAAATACAGTACCCATACATGTTCAAAACACTAGAAAACTAGGGATAACAGGAACATATCTCAACATCATAAAAGCTATCTATGCTAAGCCCCAGGCCAACATCATTCTAAATGGAGATATACTGAAAGCATTCCCTCTAAAAACTGGAAGAAGACAGGGATGCCCTCTTTCACCACTTCATTTAACATACTTCTTGAAACACTGGCCAGAGCAATTAGACACATGAAAGAAATTAAAGGGACAAAAATAGGAAAAGAAGACCTCAAATTAGCACTATTTGCTGACAATATAATTCTATATCTAGAAGACCCAAAAAATTCCACTAGAAAACTTCTATATCTAGTATATGAATTCAGCAAAGTAGCAGGATACAAAACCAACACACATAAATCAAAGGTATTTCTGTAAATCAGTGACAAATCCTCTGAAATGGGAATGAGGAAAACTACCCCATATACAATAGCCTCACACCAAAATAAATATATAAACAAAATACTTGGAATCAACCTAACAAAATATGTTGAAAGGCCTCTACAACAAAAACTACAGAATGCTAAAAAAAGAAATTAAAGAAGGCCTTAGAAGACGGAAAGATCTCCCTTGTTCTTGGGTCGGCATAATTAATATTGTCAAAATGTCCATACTACCAAAAGCACTATACAGACTTAGTGCAATTCCAATCAAAATCCCATTGACATTCATCATAGAAATAGAAAAAAACAATCATGAAATTCATCTGGAAAACTAAGAGACCCAGAATAGCTAGGTGAAGGAGGTGGCATCACTATACAAGACCTTAAACTATACTTCAGAGCAATAGTATCAAAGACAGCATGGTATTGACACCAAAATAGACCAGTAGACCAATGGTACAGAATCAAGGATACAGAAACTAACCCACATATTAGAGTTATCGTGTATTAAACAAAGGTGCCAAAAACATACATTGGAGAAAAGATAGTTCTTCAACAAATGGTGCTGGGAAAACTGGAAATCCATATGCAACAAAATGAAATTAAACCCCTATCTCTCACCATGCATAAAACTCGACTCAAAGTGGATCAAGGACCTAGGAATTAAACCAGAAACACTGCTCCTATTGGAAGAAAAAGTAGGCCCAAATCTCCATCATGCGGGATTAGGCCCCAACTTCCTCAATAAGACTTCTACAGCACAAGAATTAAAACCAAGAGTCAATAAATGGGATGGATTTAAACTAAAAAGTTTCTTCTCAGCAAAAGAAACAATCAGTGAGGTGAATAGAGAGCCTACAACTTAGGAGCAAATTTTTTCCACTCACACATCAGCTAGAGCACTAATCTCTAGGGTATATAAAGAACTCAAAAGCTAAACACCTAAGTAACAAATAGCGCAATCAATAAATGGGTCAAGGAACTGAACAACACCTCTTAGAAGATGATATACAATCAATCAACAAATATATGAAAAAATGTTCAACATCTCTAGAAATTAGAGAAATGCAAATCAAAACTACTCTAAGATTTCATCTCACTCCAGTCAGAATGGCAGCTGTTAAGAACACAAACAACAATAAGTGTTGGCGAGGATGTGGGAGAAAAGGCACACTCACACATTGCTTGTGGGACTGCAAATTGGTGCAAACAATATGGAAAGCAGTATGGAGATTCCTTGGAAAACTGGGAATGGAACCATCATCTGACCCAGCTATCCCTCTCCTCAGTCTATACCCAAAGGACTTAAAAACAGCATACTACAGGGACACAGCCCCATCAATGTTTATGGCAGTACAATTCACGATAGCTAAACTGTGGAACCAACCTAGATGCCCTTCAGTAGATGAATGGATAAAGAAAATGTGGTATATATACACAATGGAATGTTACTCAGCAATAAAAGACAATAAAATTATGGCATTTGCAGGTAAATGGATGGAGTTGGAGAATATGATGTTAAGTGAAGTTAGCCAATCCCCAAAAACCAAATGCCAAACGTTTTCTCTGATATAAGGAGGTTGAGAATACAACAGTTACTAATAGGGCATTATGTAAAAATGTGGATAAATAAGGAGGTTGATTCATATTGGGGTTGTGAGGGGGAACGTGGGAGGATTAGACAAATTCTAGATAGGGCAAGCAAAGGAGTGAGAGGGGAAGGAAGTGGGCCTGGGGGTAAAAACAATGGTGGAATGAGATGGATATCATTACCCTCAGTACATGTATGAAGATACAAATTGTGGGAATATACTTTATATACAACCAGGGATATGAAAAATTGGGCTTCATATGTGTAACATGAATTGTAATGCATTATGCTGTCATATATAACAAATTAGAATAAAAAACAATAAAAACAAAACAAAGCAAAAAAATCTTCCATTTGGAAATAGTTATCTTATTCATGAGATATTTTATGTAATAGAATAGACTGGGTGAATTGGTTTTGAAATGGATGAATGTAGTGAACAAAGGAATGAGAATTCAATGTTCTAGTCTTGGTTTTAGGATGCCTACTGAATTAATTTAAATTGTCTATAATTCTTCTATATTAGGTTTACATATAATATAAAAAGTAGAATACTGTGATTTTCATTTCTAATATATATATCCCATCTTATGAACCTAGTAAGAGATGAACTGTTAATAGTAGAATTCAATCATCATGAAATTCAGTCTCAAATTTAATCGCCTTTCTTCAAATGACTGAAAAACATAATTCCATCATCTAAATGGAATTCATAAAAGTTAAAAAGATTAAAGTAATGAAAAAGTTATTGATAAGCCTGAGAAATAAAGCATTGTTTACATTTCCTATATATACATGACAACAGATACTTACCAATGATATTTTGTTGAGAAAGTTTTAGTCTTTTATGTGAATTTTATTGGTATAGCTATGAGTCTTGGAAAATTGTGATTTATACAAAGATTGTAGGAGACAATTATCTTAAGTTCATTATAGACATTGATATTTAAGAATGTGATGACTGGAGATGACTTTTATTAGTACTTATAAATATATACAAAATTAAAATTTCAGCTTTAATTCTTATGTTACAAAGAATGCTTCAATCTACTCAAAATCAGGCATCCATTCATTCCTTATTACATAAAGTTGCTTTCTATTTGTCTGTTAAAAAGAACTGAGCAGCAGAATGTATATGTATTTGCAGCATTCTCCTGGGATAAGGAACATTAATTTGTCAGGGTTTTGTCTTCGGTCATTAAAGAATGTTTCACTATTGAGGGGGGTTGAAAGACTTCCCTATGGTCTGAATGAAATGGTTTTCATGAATATCCAATGATCTATTATTTTATGCTCACTGAATAGATTTTTTTATTAACTTCCTAAATGTCTGATTTATAGAAAAAGGTTTGCCCTGGCTAGTGGACAAAAGTATTGATGCTTACTCTAATTGAAATTAATAAACTGACATTCTGGTTTTTAAATGGTGTCTTGTGAACTTGAGAAACATGACTATTATCAGTTCACATGGAGCTGATGAAACTCATCTTTCCAGAGTAGTGCAACTGGGCACAAACATGGCATTATGGTGGCTGCTCTACCCTGCGGCCACTAAACATCCTCTGTCTCCCTTTTCAGGAGCAAATGTTGGAATAATTAATGTAAGAATGGGTAATAGGAGGAGAAGGGTAATTGTGATTTTGCAAAGAAAATTAAAGAGGAAATAATGCTATAAATAAGCTCAGCCAGTGTTCAGATTTGCTAGTCAAGAAACTCCACTGAAAGTAGGTCCATAAAACAGTGTAACTTAACACATCTATCAGGATGTTTACCTGTAACCAGTTTTCACCCACAATTTCTTTTGAGTCTAAACTGAGGTTTTGTGTTAATTTGTCAGAAATAAAGTTTTATTTAAGTTCAAAGAGAACAGCCCAGCATATTTAGCAAGGTTTCTCATATTTTAAAAATTTCTTCTCAAAGTGCATTCTAAATTAGATGGTACAAACAAAATAAATAAATGGATAAATATCAACTTGGACTTTTTAGTGCTCCTTTATCCAGTGAACTATAGGGAGAAAACTTCTCCTTTGGAAGGTAGGAGAAGGTCCCATTTAACAGTTTGTGGAATGATATTCTCTACTCCTCTGCATTCAGGAATAAATAAATAAGTGAGGTTTTGGAAGATTTTTTTTTCTGTAGCATTTACTTCAAGTATTTATGGCAAGGCCAAACATAGTCAGACAACCCATAGGAGAACCCAGGTGCCAGTTCTGCTTATAGTCATGTATACTTATTGACTGTTTTATTCTCACTATTCACTCATACATTCCTCTAATAATTATGTATCAGGAAATAATGACAAACAAGACATCCAAGTCTGTTTTTGTAGAGTTTGTAGTCTGGTAGAGAAGATGGATAATTGTTTAACCAATTACCACAAACAAGCACAAGGACTCATCATTTATTGTGAAGATCTTCCACTTGTTAGTCCCATTGGTTAAAGCAGTAATTCTTGAATGTTCTTCTGCCTTAAGCCCCATGGCAGAAGATACATCCAGTGATGTACCACTTCTTTGAACAATAGTCAAGGTTATGTTCATTTATCACCAAAGCTACAACTCAGTTCTTTTTCTTCCCATCAGAAAAGCATATTGGAACCTATGCAAGTAGAAGTAATATAATGTAGATAAACTTGAATTACCTTGGAAGGAAATAAAAGTGCTTGGAAGGAAATAAAAGTGCTTGAAAGCAAATCATTCTTAAGCTGATCTGCTAGCTCTGCTTGTTCTAAATTTATTCAAATATTTAGCAGGCAAACACCAAGTGTATGTTAGTTGTTCAATACATTTTTAAATGGCTTTCAAAACACAACTGATTTGAAGCAAAATATTTTTGATAAGTATGGCAGAAAAGGTGATAATATCTCCCATACATTAAGAAAATGACAAAAGGCATGAGAAGAAGAAATTCTATTGCTAATAAACACATCAACATATTAAGTTCCAGTTGCAACTAAATTATGCAAATGAAATAACTAGATTACTAAATATTATTTGAGCATATCAAATCAGAAAGATTAGAAAGAAAAAGAAAAATCCTTATGGCAACATCAAAACCATGTCAATAAGTAGCCTCCCAAATAGATCTCTAAGGGGTTCTTCCTTATCACTAGGTAGAAACAGGGATGGGAAAGGAAGATGATAATGAAGAGGAAGGATGTGGTACTTCTGAGGCTTGCAACTCATTGACCAATGAATACAGTAGAGGACTTGGAAGGCTTCCTCCACAGGCCTCAATGCAAGGGCAGCAGTATTTGCAGAGATGAAAATAGGGTAGAGTAGAGGAAAAGGAAAAGGTAGGTGTGTGTTCCATTAGAGCATGGAGCAGGGAGATGGAATTGCATGGGTGGGAGGATCGGTTTACCAGTAGAATAGCAGCTGTCAACTCCCAGCATGAGTTTGCCCTTTTCCTATGATCTAGATGACAGTGACAGGAAGGGAATGGTAGAGGAAGGTTCCTCCCTGTGAAGTTCACACTGCTTGGTCCTCAAGATGCAATATCAACTTGGACTTTTTAGTGCTTCTTTATCCAGTGAACTATAGGGAAAAAACTTCTCCTTTGGAAGGTAGGAGAAGGTCCCGTTTAACAGTTGGTGGAATGATACTCCCTACTCCTCCGCATTCAGGAATCAAGAAAGGTCTTTTTTCCTTTCATTGAGTTTCAAAATTTTTTACACTGTCCTCTCTTGTCTTTCCCTCCCTCCCCCTTTCCTTCTGCTTTTTGGTTTTTTAAAACAGAACAACAACAACGACAACAAAATATTCCTTTTTCTGTGTTGACTCTCTAGGATGGAAGTAGGGCCAAAAGGAATCTATGATGGCTTCCATGAAGAGAGGAAAGTGTGTATGTGGAAAGTGTACTAAGTGTGTGTGTTGTGTGTGTGTGTGTGTGTGTAATATTAAAAATCAAACTGCTTGAGAGATGACAAGACAGAAAGCAGCCATCATCCCTCTGAAGACTCTGCCAATTGAGAAAACGCACAGCACACAGTAGGAGAATATTATGCAGTGAGAGTATGCAGCAAATTTGCCAAGTAGAGCTGTAGACTCATAGGTCATAAGGTGCTCGAAGATAAGTTTGTTAAACTGGGTCCAGAATACCCAACTTTCTGAGCTTCCATATCCTCTGTATGGTTAGCATCTATCACTCTAAACCTGGGGTTTATAAGGATGTGTGCACATGTGCTGCTTGAAGAAGAGAACCACCTTCTAATTCCTCTGAAAATCAGTCTGTAGTAGGTACTTGAGACTTTCAGTGATGAGGAGGGCAATTATTCTTGGGAGTCAAAGTTGAGAAGCCCAGTGTATAAAATGAAATATATCAACATGTTGCTGAGGTTATGCATGGGGATGGAAATATGGGCAGGTTCTTTTTAAAATTATTCTATTCCTCTTTTTCTTACTTTAAAACTTTTTGTGCTCTGTATTTTCTGTAGTTTACAAAACAAGAAAAAAATGTAGAAGAGTGGCATTACTTTTTAAGTTTGCAATTCTCCTTAATATTTGGCTTAATCTAATGCAGACAGATTCTCCTACCTGCATTTAATCTGTTGCATCAGTTGTTCTGGTTGTAGTACATGATAAGTAACTGGAAAAGAGAACCATATTTTAGCAGCCTGTTTGGTTTGGGTATGTGGTGTCCCCCAAAAGCGCATGTGTGAGACTATGCAAGAAAGTTTAGAGATGAAATTATTGGGTTAAAGAGCCTTAATCTAAGTACAGCATTGACTCATTTGGGATGGATTATCTGAGTGGGTCACTGGAGACATTCTTTTGGAGTATGTATATGTCCCTGGAGAGTAGAGTTCTCTCTCTGCTTCCTGATTGCAGTTTCACGAGCTGCTTTTCGCCACCATATTCTTTGGCCATGATGTTCTTCTTCACCTCTGACCAGAGCTGTATAGTTGGCCATCTATGGACTGAGATCACTGAAACCATGGGCCCCAAATAAACTTTTCCTCCTCAAAAATTGTTCTTGTTGTTTCTTTTGGCCATAGCAGTAAAAAGAACAAGCTGACTAAAACATAGCCTTTCTGATAGTTGTGAGTATTCTTTGCTACTGTATAAAACTTGACAATTAGTAGTTTCTTAAGGATTATTCTCAATGCATTACATGAAGCAATATCAAAGAAGTTTCCTCAATCTCTATATACTTGGTCACATTAAAATCCATTGGTCAGTTTTACATTTTGAATGGATGTTAATCCCAAGCAAAATTTTATAGCATCATGCACTGGTTGTTGGAATTTTGTAGATCTTTTAAGTGTTGACACATCTCATTATCCAATATTTTAAAAATCATCACTCTTGCATCAGTTAAATATTGCAGAGCTGAAAAGGTCATGGGGGCAAAAGCAAATTTTTCAAAATTTGAATTTTCTCTTGAAAGCAAGACAATGAATATGATAAGTTGCTTTTCTCAAAACAAGAAGCTGATCTTCATTTGTGTTCCAAAGCTGAATGTTGTTTAAACATTGCCCTGATTAAACATTACACAATGTATAGATGTATCCAAACACATGGTACCGTGCCCCATTTTTACTTATCAGTTATAAAAAAGAAAATTTGTTTTTTAAAAAAAGAAAGCTGCCAAATACTCTAGTCTGAGTAACTCCAATGAGTCTGCTAAATGTTCTGGTGTTCCAGAAAATATGCAGTTAGATCAGCTGTAACTCAAACACAGTGCTTTTCCAAAACAGTCCTCAAAATCTGAAATGTAGAGGAAAACTTCCTGTTTTGTCACACATTGTATTAAAACTAGGTGTTCTCAATATTTGTGATGTAAGTTTCTTTAACTTTTTAAAAATATTTTTGGTCATAGTTGGACACAATATCTTTATTTTTGTGTGGTGCTGAGGATTGAACCCAGTGCCCCACACATGTAGGGCAGGCACTCTACCACTGAGCTACAGCCCCAGCCCTAATTTTCATTAACTTTTAAAGTTCTTTCTAGATGGTCTTTTGGAGTGAATCTGGCACCTTTGATGTGAATAGATATCTGTGATTGCTAATGCAGTTTGGTTCTACTGCCTTGAGTCATACAGAAGACTTACTCACCATTGTTTTTGCATTATCTGTAAAAATGAAAACGACTAACATCTTAAAATTATTAGGCAAATAATTTTGACCTCACGAGCTAACTGAAAACATGAATTTTGTTGTTGTTGTTTGTTTATTGTGTGTGTGTGTGTGTTGGTACCAGGGATTGAATCCAAGGACACTTAACCATTGAACTTCCTGTTAGACTGTGCTTTTTTTTTTTTTTTTTTTTTTTTTTTTTTTTTTTTTTTTTT
>NW_025999990.1:31290884-31295999 GCF_001458135.2 Marmota marmota marmota
TCCGATAAGATCAGGTTCTAAGAAGCCCCCAGGCACTGAACCCTAGCAATCTGTCTGCAAGCCGCAGGCGAATTGCAGCCTGAAATTACCTGTTCTATGGCTGAATGCGCTGCGGTCAGTCGAAAACAGGGATGGTGACGTCAGCTTTCCAACATGGTCGCTGCTGGCCTCCTCTTTGGTCTGACCGGTGTGGAGAACCGAGGTGGACCCCTTCCTTCCCCCGTCTCGAACCCAGAATTCAGCCCTGAGTACGGTGCTTGCACGGCTGGCAGAAACTGCAGCGCTGTATCCCTGCGTCGCTATCTCCTCGTTTCCCAGCGCGCGCTGCAGACTCTAGCCGTGGGGCGGTTTGCTGAATAAGCAGTGTTACCCTCCGTGCGACAAACCTCTTGCGTTTGAGTCCCTGTAGCCGATCCTCGTGCGATGGAAATCCTTCCTCCAGGTTCTGGAGCACCCCACTATTGCTGGAAATTCCTAACAAGATATCCTTTAGCCGTCCTGACTTGTCATACTCCCACACAGTGAAGCAGCACACGGGGACAATTCACTCCCCTCGCCGCCATCTTCCTTCTCCCCTTTCTATTTTTTATTTTGAGAAAGGGTCTTTCTGTTGCTGGGTTTGCTAGTGTGTGCCATTGCACCCAGCAGGCATGACATTTCTAATAGCTAATTTTCTTTAGTTACAAGTATGTTACTACAACTTTGTCAGGAGAAACCTAAGAGAAATTGTCAATATGTGGGGAAAGTGTCAACTACTGAATGGGATCAGATCTAATTAATAAAACAAAAACAAAAGGAAAACCTCTTAACCTCTTCCTCTTAACAGAATTCTCTAGTTAAGTTTTTTTCATACTCTGGAGGAAAAAGATACTTCATGTGCATATTTTCCTCAACAAATAACTGATAAATTATTAGTTGTGTTTTATTTATTCTTCATAAAAGGTATGTCCTGCCTGTGGGAACTCTTTAGAAGCAATTAAATCAATCAATTCTTATAAATACACAATTTAGAAACTCATAAGACTCAAATTAGGGTAATTAGCTATAGTCACTTTCAAAAAAATCTAATAAATAGGTTTAGTTTTGATAAATGATCTAAAACTACATCAGCTTTACAAAGCTGTTGATGGTTGTTCTTTTCAAGATTCATTTCAAAGGAAGAGTTAGAAGCCTGCCTAATCTCTTAAAAAAAGATGGAAGTTAGAAAAGAAAATGTAGCTTTTGGAAGATGACTTGTCATTTAAATAAAAAATTCTCAGGAAGAAGTCAAAAGATTTAAGTATAAGCCAATCCCATGAAACCAAAGGCCGAATGTTGTCTCTGATATGCAGATGCTGATCCATAATGATGATGGTGGTGGGGTAGTGCTAGGGAAGAATGAAGGAAATTTGTATTGGGCAGAGGGGAGTGAGGAGAGGACAGGGGGTGTGGGAGCACATGTACCCTATGTACATGTACGACTGCACAACCTACATGACTCTGTACCATGTACAGCCAGAGGAATGAGAAGGTGTCTTCTATTAGTGTACAATGTGTCAAAATGCATTCTACTGTCATGTATAACTAATCAGAACAAATAGGAAAAGATGTAAGTACAACTGTAACTTGATTTTGTACATTTGTTACACAGAGTGGGCAAAGAATTTTTTCCTGAGTTCATGTAGACATTTTTTTTTTCTCTACTGAATGGGATCATAGGTTTAGATATAAAAGAACCAATGAAACAAAGACTGCGTTATAAATAATATCAAGCTCTTCTCTAATTGCATTGTTAAACTTTATACATAAATTTCAACTTAGTATGTTCATAAGCAAAAGCATAGGGATGGAAAGAGGGAATGCATAAAGAAAAGAGTCAGCACCTACAGACTTTATCTAGGCTCTCCAAACCCTTCCTTCCCACGGGCTGGTCAGTGAAAAGAAAAGGAAAAATTGTCAAAATTATGAAAAAGAAAGCTATGTAAATTATAAAACATAAATCATGTCCTTTTTCTTAGTCACTTAAAATTAGAACTATTCTATCAAGTCAGAAAATAAATTCACAGAAGAAAGATGACTCTTGTTTTTCCAGGAAAGTTCCACCACCATCAAGTGAGAAGTTCCTCCTCCCTACCATTTCAATCATTGCATGACTTAGGCCTCTGTATTTCATAATTTATTTCAGAATTTCTATCAATGCAATGATTTATCCACAATAATTGAAATGACAAAATGTATGTGGTGTGATTTATTGCTCTTAAGAAATTAATACCTTCATATCTGACATCTATTAGCTATCTATTTCTATCACTCTCTCCCTCTCTCTCATGAGACTTGGTAGAGGATAATGTTGCAAAATATAAATTCTAGAGTTTATGGTTTTAATCTGATCCCCACATTTACCACCTGTACAACCTCATGCCTGTTACTTATGCACTTCATATCAAAGTTTTTGCATCTGCAAAGTGGCAATAATATCAGCACTTTTTTTCTGAAGCTTACATGTATTAATATATGTAACATGTTTAGAAAAGTGTCTGTTTAATTTTTGAAAAAGGCTAGCCTCTTAAGGAAGGAAAATGGAACTCTGAACTTCTGGCAATCAGAAGGAAGATGAGTGAGGTCAGGTAAAAGATTTTTGATTGTAAGGAAAGTTGGAACTCCTGAGTAGCCTAGCCCAGAAACCAGTCTCTGTGTTGATTATCAGGGTTACCTCATCTGATCTAGACTTGAATTTCTCACCCCAGGACCTGGATTTCTTGTAGGAATTTAGCAACAGAAGGCTAATACATTCTTCTAGGATGGGCCTTATTTCTGGTCTGTTTCTTCATGAGTTTTACTGAGTAGGCAGGTTATGGTTTAAATAGGTGGAGTCTCCCAAAATCTCATGTGTGGGTCAATGCAAGAAGGTTCAAAGTGGAATGATTGAGTTATGAGAGCCTTAACCAAATAAGAACAATACTCCCCTGACAGGAATTAACTGGGTGGTAGCTGTAGATAGGTAGGGTGTGATTGGAGGATATAGATCATTTGAGACATGTCTTTGGTATATATTTTGTTCTTGTAGAGTGGAACTATCTCTCTTTGTCTCTTTTTCCCTCTCTGCTTTCTGTTGCCTGTCCTGAGCCACTTTCTTCAACCACAATCTTCTACCATATTGTTCTGCCTCCTCTCAAGCCCTGAGGAATGGAACTGGCTATCTATGGACTGAGACCTCTAGAACTGTGAGTCCCCCAATAAACTTTTCCTCCTCTAATTGTTCTGGTCAGGTCTTTGATCACAGCAGCAAAAAGAAGCTGACTAAAACAAGGCCCTCCTGTGAGGAAGTTTTTATCTTTCCATAATATCTTTGTTCAGTACTCAGATTTTGGTGTGTGGAGGCTCAAATGGGTCTTATGTCTGTCATGTCCACAGATACATCACACACTCCTTATCAGTTCTTCCAAAACTAACAAAAACTTTTTTTTGTTTTCTCAACTGCCTTCTCATTATTCTTTTTTACATAATTGGTTCAGAATTTGGGATGAATGTTAAGAAAGGAAATAGAGTAAATCCCTTGGATTTTAAATTCTTTCATAAAAATTATAAAATTGTAAGGAAGCATAATTTCTAGACAGATTTTCACAAGAATTTTGCAAGCATTATATGTTATTCCTCTAACTGTTGGAGAAAGGCTCCAAGATTTTACTATAGTTAAGAATAATAAAAAAGTCACAATTCTCCAACTCCAATACATTCCCAAGGGAAAGGAAATGCCATTCATTATATTTTAAGAGTTGGAACTTCAAGGATATAACAGGAAATATGAACCAAACATTTATTTGAAACCAATATCTACCCAGATTGAGTAAGAACATTCTTTAGGCACATGTATGAGTACTTCATGTGCCTGGTAGATTCAACAAATCTATGATGGAATTACATTGGAGAGATGATAGTAAAGAGGCCATAATAGGTGCTCAGCACTAGGAAGGATCATATAATTTTTCTTGAAAAAATAAAAAAAATAGTCGATATACACTGGGAAGTGCAGACAAGGTTGAGTAATTAACACCAGCTAAGAATAGTCTGGTAACAGATGGGGAAAAAGCTTGTGTATGAACCCAAGATATTTCAAGGCAGGAGAAGATTAAAAAATAGAAACATTTTATTTATAGAAGTCTAAATGCAATTGAAGTTGCTATGATGATTAAATAATTGGTTTTTAGCTTTACTTTTTAAACATATATAATTGTGAATATGAATAGGTATGCATTAAACTTGTGTGCTCCTATGATTAAATTTTGTTTGTATGAGATATGAAACTCAGAAGAGTGAATGATATATTATATTTGTGTCCACCTAGGTAATCCAAGTCTAATCTACTAAGGGCTTAAATTTATTGGTACTTTCTGCATGCAAGACATTGTTGTACATACTTTGCTTTATTTAATCCTCACAGTAATCTGGTACATTGTTACTAGTACCTTCCCCATTTTGCAGATGAAGAAGGAAGTTGGTTGATGTAGTCAAAGAGTAAAATTCTAGTGCATCAATACAAAATGAAAAATGAATAAAAAATAAAAATATAACCTATTAAATGTGAAAAAAGTATTGAATGTAAAACTACATCTGTCAATCAAGAACCTTGCAAGTATCAGAGGCTCACTCATATGTGGAATCTAGAAAGAAAAGAGCAAGTATGACATGAAAATAGAGGGATCCTATTAGGGAAAGTTTGGGGACTGTGAGGAGGAGTAAGAGGAGGGATTAAGACGTACCTAAGAAGGGTGGATAGGATCAAAATATGTTATATGTGTGTATGAAATTGCCACAATGAAAACCACTATTTTGTACAATTAATATACACTAAAAATTATAATAAAAATAAACAAAAATAAAACCTTTACAAAAAAAAATTCCCAAGATGTGTTCTTTAGAACTAAAACTAGATTCAAGTTGGTTATGAACTCCCAATTTTACCCCAAATACAGATTGCAGAATCACATCGGTTACACATCCACATTTTTACATAATGCCCTATTAGTAACTGTTGTATTCTGCTACCTTTCCTATCCTCAACTATCCCCCTCCCCTCCCCTCCCATCTTCTCTCTCTACCCCATCTACTGTAATTCATTTCTCTCCTTGTTTATTT
>NW_025999990.1:31299341-31403899 GCF_001458135.2 Marmota marmota marmota
TGCAGTCCCACCAGCAATGTACAAGAGTACCCTTTTCACCACATCCTTGCCAGCACTTGTTGTTGTTTGACTTCATAATGGCTGCCAATCTTACTGGAGTGAGATGGTATCTTAGGGTGGTTTTGATTTGCATTTCTCTGACTGCTAGAGATGGTGAGCATTTTTTCATGTACTTGTTGATTGATTGTATGTCCTCCTCTGAGAAGTGTCTGTTCAGGTCCTTGGCCCATTTGTTGACTGGGTTATTAAATATGATATGTCAAGAGCTTTGTAATGTTTTGAACAACTAATAAAAAAAACTAAAAACTAAAACTAATACGTGAAAACAAAGTTCTAGGTTCTACTAAATTTGGAAAATGCACACACAAAGACACACATACAAAGAATCTTATGAAGAATAGCTATTTTTTAAAACTGAAGGCAAAAATAAAGATTTCCAATATAAACAAACACTGAGAGAATTCCTTGCTAGCAAGCTGCCTTGTAAGAAAATATGAAGTTCTTCAGGCTGAATGCAAGTGATAGCAGACAGTAATTGAGTCCACAAACACGTGTCCTTTAGTGACTATATAATATTCAATTATATGAAATTTTTCATAACACATTAACAACAGAGCCTTCCATGAATTTCAATGTCTTTATGCAGAGGCCCTGTTACTTTATGTAACTCTGATTTTAGTATGTATATCCAACAAATACACTCTCACAAAGATTTTCTTTAAGGGCTCACAGATATCCAAACATAAATTTCGCCTATAACATTTGGGATCCTTGATGTGTCCACATGGTTCCTCATTTTTCACAGAGTACAATTTGATGTCCTTGGGCTGTGCTGGTTTTCAAATCCCTACTGTGCATTAGTCAAACTTAGCTGCTCTCTGTTCCATATTTATGGTATGCCCCACATTTTCTTGCCTTTAGGTTGTTGTTCTCAAGCTGGGGTCAGACTTCTTAGGTTTTTCCTCCATACCTCATGTGTAAATTCTCCATGTTTTACTCCTGCAATGAAATTTTCCTTCTGCTAATCAACCAAGAGAATTTGTTTCTCCTTCAACTATCATGGTTCTTTATCCATATGGGTTTTTCTACGACCTTCATTACTTTGTATAATGAATTATTTGAAGAAACTTTAAATCAAACAACAAATACCTGATGTTCTAAGGGGTCCAGTTCACAATATCTATCTCTCTTCTATCTGAATTTAAAACAAACGATAAGTAAGTATCTAGCAGATGGGAATCAAACAGCCTCATAACTACTGATATAGTAAAAACATTCTTTCTAGCACTATTTACCCATCAACATTTACAGTGTACGAGAAAGAGACTCCATCCTGTCTTTCCTGTAGGCAACTGATTTCCAAATGAAAAGGGAAGACTTGAATTTGGCTTTAGATACCTTGTTCCTCTCTCACACCTGCTGGCAGGTAACTTCTTTTATGGCAAAAAGTAGGGAATGTGGCAATGGATGAGGAGATTTAGTGATAGTCCTTTCATGAAAATCAGAACAGTGCTCACTAACACTGCTTAGCATTTCCATCTCTTAATGCATTGGGTTTCATCATTAAGTCCTAGTTATCCAGAGGTGTCTCTTTTCCCCTTTGGAAAGGTGACTCACATTCTATTGGGAAGTCCTGTTTCTATTTTCCTGAGGTTGTTTCAGAAAAATCACACCCCTGTAGATTTCCCAGAATTCTATTCGGGTGAATATTTTGTAGAAGACTCACAAAAATGCCTAGAGAGTTTTTTAAAGATTCTAAGGCCACTCTGTACTCAAGACTGAAACTTCACTCTCTTTGGTCCATGCCTATCTCAAGTGATGTCCAGCCACTGTGTCACCAGGAGAGTCAGTCTCTATAGTTCTGCATCTGGGGCTGAAGGTCACAGGAATGGGTATGGTTTTTGGTAGGCTCTGATGTACCTACTGCTGAGGAGTTTACAGATCACACAGAATTATCACAATACTGACTCCCACTCATGATATTTAAAAATGAAGCACAGATGGATAATGCATAGTGAAGTAGTCCCGGGAAAATATGCAGTAGTATAACCCATCACTACTGTTGGCAAAGCAGAGAAACAATAAAAACCTGAGCGATTGAGGAATAGCCAGAGAAAACTTTGACATATACTTCTCCAGAATCCCAATCAGTCTAAGCCAGTCGTCTGGAGTCCACGACCTATAAACAAACAATTGCTGGGAGGTTGGAAGTGGGTCCCTGCCTGGCAGATTCATCATATCTGGGGAATGAAAATTCACCTGTGCCCATGACCTTCTATAATAAGAAGACATGGCTGACTTCTTGCAATTTTTTAAATTTGCATTTCTGGCAGCCATGAGCTAGTGTTTATTTACTTATTTTTTGGAGGAGTTTTTTTTTTTTTTTTTAAATCCATCACATTCAGGATCCTTTAATCTCCATTTCTCCTTGGAAACCCCAGGGCAGTATTATGAAAGAACGTGTCCTCCAGATTTTTACAAGAGCATTTTTAATCCTGCACTTCTGCCTTTTGGTCCTCAAACTTAATGAATGTTTTAGGCACTGTGGGAAATAACAGGAACAGTTTAGGAGTCTATTCAATTGTCCAAATGAAAGATAATGGTGACTTGGATCCAGGTGGCTATGTTGGAAGAGGCTAAAATGATCAGAACTGGGATGCATTTTGAAGAAAGAGCACCTTGGTTTTGTTCATAGATCGGGTGAGTGGTGGGGAAAGAAAAGAAATTGTCACAAAGATTTTAATTTTTTTTTTTTTGCCTGAGCCACTAGAAGAATGAGTTGCCGCCTACAAAATGAAATGTCACCTAAAATCTCACTCAGAATGTTGTAAGTATGTTAAGTTCTATCAATCTGCTCATACCCTTCTGATCTGTCCAGAATTTTTACAAGAACTTGATTTATCTGTTCTGATATTCATACTGTGGATTCTGCCATTATGTATCTTAGTGGCATCTAGATACCAGCTTCCTATAAGGCTAGAAGATCTTAACTGTTTTTTTTAACCTGGACCATTTTGTGATTTGCCTGGCATAGCCTAGGTTTTTCTTCTTAAGCTTTTGATCTTAAATGCATAGAATAAAGTATATAGAATTATAAAGAAAACTAATAATCTTAAAAAACAATAATCAAGAAATGTTTAACATTTATGTCATAGTTATGTATTTCTTTATGTATTAAAGAAACAAGCTAACTTTGAGCCTAATAACTACTCTAATGTCAAAGCAATAATGGACCTCAGTGACATTTTTAAGATCTTGTTAAATGGGGTAATGTGAAATGAAAATATTGTGACTTATATTATTGACAAAGTCATAGGCACTGCAAATATTACTGTGGGTTGTTTCCTATAGTCATCATTGAAGGAAATGCTAAATTTCAATTCTCTAACTGAAAATAGTAAAAATGCAGTGTGTTTTTATTGTCATCCAGGTTAATGGACTTGAAGATGAAAGAGCTAATGTGGACATTAATCTGTAATGGAACAATATTTGAGCTTTGGAATGAGGAGAATAGAATGTAACACACAGAAAGCAGATAGCAGGCTCCCCTTAAACATAAGGCACTTCAGTAAATTTTGAGTGTGCATCATTCCATTTAATTGCCCAAGTAATATTGCATGTTAGATATTATTTGCTTTTGTTGATTAGGAATTTGCGATGCTGAAAGTCAGAATAATTTGCCAACTTAGGATATAAACCTAGGCCTGCCCCTCCTCGAAAGCTACACACTAGAAATTACTATGACCTCTCAGCATTTGGATAGAGATCTTATCAACTGCACAAGTGCCTTCATGCCATTGAGGAGTTGGAGTGTTTTTGGTATCTCCCATGGGCCTTACAGAGACTCACAGGTAGCTTTAATCCTCTCATTTTTATTTGTAATTATAAAATAATTGAATATCTTTAGAACATCAAAGAAATGTCAAGATATTTTTAAAAGCCACTATTTTGCCATCTTTCTAGAAAAGCAATATAGGAGTTAATGGAGGTGACTCCTGGGAAATCTGATCTCTGGAGAGCTCCTGAATAAATTACTTAAACTGTATTAGCTGTTGAACAATATTTGAATTAAAAGCCTTCCTGGTGTGCCTCACCAAGCAAGTGAGTATATTCCTGGTTATGAATTATATACTGAAGCTATACAGGGAGCAGCATTCAGGCTTCTCAATTAATGATAATCACACCAAAAATAAACAGACTAATTAACATTAACTCTAATGAAATTCATTGGTTCTGATTATATAGTTTACTTAGTAAAACACAGGCTTAGAAATTTCTTTAACTGAAAGAAGCAGTGGTAGCTAACACTAAATCTTCTCTTTTTCCATTAAAGTCCTCTAGCATATTAATTGCATCATCAGCCTTTTTATTGATTTTAATGCCTTGCAGTTTTCTAAAAATGAAAGTCTCTTGAGTTGCTTTAGGATTCCTTGAAATTTAATACACACAGTGATTTGGGGATACAGAAGTTCCACTGGCCAGTTTTAATTAAAAATACAATACAGTGAAAAATAAAACTCTAGGTTGGCCAAATTACTTTTTGTTCAGTGGGGGGAAAAATCCAGATAAATCAGACTTTCTTGCATTTGCTTTAATAATGAGGAAGTACAAGCCAAGCAAAATAAATCTTTTCTTGCAGAAATGGCAATTTGTTAGTGCTAGAAGTTTTATTTCTTATTGATTGGGTAATAGATATAAAGAGACTCATTACTCTTGAGTGTCCTGACTTGAAGAATGTTAACAGGAGACAACTTCAGAGGGATTTTGAGTAATTCTGTGAATCCACATGAAGAGATGCATATTCTACGTCATTCTTTGTTTTAACCACATTCTTCAAAAATAGAAGCATGTGCAGTAGAAAAATGCCTGCATTTCCAATTATTTTTTTGATCCAATAGAGCACTAGAAAATACTTTGAAAAATATATTTTTTTCTAATAATTTAAATGACTCAGGCTGAATGCTTGGGTTTGTTCTAAGAAAGCATAGCACATTGGGTTATTGAAAAGATCTAGAACAGCAGGAATTCCAGGTACATTCTGTGTTCCCTGCAGTCCCAGACTCCAAAATGGTATTTCCACATACAGCATGTTAACTATTCCTGATCTATTCCTAAATGTGACATTTGGGGGAACATCTTTTCTATTTTTTGCTACTTGGCACAGTTCATGACAGAGACCAAAATGTGTTAGTCATTCTTATTTTTATTGTGTTGCTGCATGACTAAATGTCTTAGCATAAAGCTATTGTTGAAAGAATTCTGAATCCACTCAGTGGTTTAATGGGACTTTGGTCAAGCCAAATCAACAAGACCCATATACTTTGTTTTTCAGTAGAATCTCATTCCACTACTATGAGAAATAGGTAACCTCTATGGGTTTCAGCAGTTACAAGCCAAGGGATTGACCCCAAGGGTTTTTGTTTGATTGTTTGTTTGTTATTTAGATATGTGATATTAAAAATTTGCTCACATCTCCAGGCTAGCAGAGAGGGTAAAATATAAATGTAGGCTTAAAGATCAGACTCTTTCTACTGGATAACATTCTAGCTTAGCCAGAAAAATAACTTCTTGGCCTAAAAGAACTGGCTTAAGTTGTTTGAACCTGATTTTCTTCAAGAGCAAATTAAGAAGAATCAGACTACAGGAATATGGTGAGGAAAAATGAAAATCCTCTGATGCCTAACACAGAAAAGGAGCTCAGTAAAGGAGAGCAGAGTGCTAGCATAGCCCAATATAAAGAAGCCTGAAATACACTTTTTATTTTAGAAAGAGAAGTCTGATAAAGCGAATAGAATGTGGGTTGGTTGTGGAGGTAAATCCTAGAAGCAGAAAAGTCAAGTCTAGGATAGTAACCTAAAACCAAAGGCTGATTCCTACAGCCAAATATCTGTTTTCTTATTCGTGAAAAGACAACTTCAATATTGAGTTTTAACAATATTTATTGATACCTTTAAAAATATCTATTAAAGTCAGGCATAGTGGCGTATGCCTATATTCCCAGCAACCCTGGAGGCTGAAGCAGGATGATCATGAGTTCAAAGCCAGCCTCAGCAACTTAGTGAGACCCTGTCTCAAATTAAAATAATAAAAAGGGCTGTGGATGTGGCTCTGTGGTTAAATGCCCCTGGGTTCAATCCCTGGTATTAAAAAAACAAAAACAAAACTATTTAAAATAATATTACCACAAATGATACCGGAATACAATACAGTAATAATGATTTTCCACCTTAGTTTTACTTAAAATTTCACTGACTTTCTGTCTCTTTCTGAAGAGAAACAAGGATTGTGTTTCAATCAAAAGTTAAATAAAATTGTGCATTTTTCAAGACTATAAATGACACTCAGATGTTATTGTCATGGGCAATTTATGTAAGTGTAACACTGCAGATGACACTTCAAAACTAAGACAGGCCCACTGGAACTAGAAATTGATATATTTTGCATTAGTTTTAGTTTCAGTAAGTCTGTTGCAAGGGTCTACTCTTTCAGCTATAGTCCCAGGTTGACAAATCTATCTTTTCCTCCTCCTAGGTTTAACTAGATCAATTATCAAGTTCTGCCAGCAACCAGTACATGTCTCCTTTGATCTACATAAAATCACAGGGCAAGGGTTTCTTTCTGGATATAAGTGAATGGTTGGTCTCAATAATCACCCAACCTTTAGCTTTGAGCTGAGCAGCTTATGTCTGTCTCTGTCTCCCCCTCTCTTTTTCCTGTTTAGCCGTGGTTAGAAGCACGCTCTCACCCATAATACAATTTGCCACAAGTGTTCCAAGAACCATCTACTTCAGAATCGCTTAGTCTTCTTGTTAAAAATACCAATTCTTTTCTTTGCTGGTAGGATTTTGATGGTGTCTTCAATTTCATTGTTTGAAATTGAGCTGTTTAAATGTTCTGTGTCTTCCTGGTTTAATTTGGGGAGGTCATAGGTCTTTAGAAACTTATCAATGTTATCATGATTTTGTTTTATTGGAGTATAGATTTTCAAAATAGTTTCTGATTATCTGTATTTAAATAGTGTCTGTGGTGATATTTTTTTCATCACAGAATTTTAGTGATTTGACTTTTCTCTTTTTCTTTGTTAGTTTGGCAAAGGGCTTATTGATTTCATTTATTTTTTTCAAAGATGCAACTTTTTGTTCATCTATTTTTTGAATTTGTTTTGTTTCAATTTCACGGATTTCAGCTCTGCTTTTAATTATTTACTGTCTTCTACTGCTTTTAGTATTGGTTTGTTCTTCTTTTTCTAGGGCTTTGAAATGCATTATTAGATTATTTATTTCTATTCAATGCATTCAGTGCAGTGAACTTTTTTCTTAGAACTGTTTTCATAGTGTCCTTAGAGATAAGTTGTGTAAGTTGTGTCATGATTCTCATTTGCTTTAAGTATTTCTTTATTTCATCCCTGATTTCTTCTATTATCCATTGGTCATTCAATAGTGTATTATGTAGTCTCCAGGTGTTAGAGTAGCTTCTATTTTTAATTTTATCTTTGATTTCTAATTTCGTTCAATTATGATCTGATATGATGCTAGGTATTATTTCTATCTTGTATTTTCTAAGAGTTACTTTGTGGCCTAAGATATGGTCTATTTTAGAGAAGGATCCATGTGCTGCTGAAAGAAAAGTGTATTAGATCCTTGGTGGATGAAATATTTTATATATGTCTAAGTCTAAATTATTAATTGTATTCATTTGTTCTATAGCTTCTTTATTTAGTTTTTGTTTGGAGGGTCTATCTAGTGATGACAGTGGCATGTTAGAGTCACCCAGTCTTATTGTGTTGTAGTCTACTTGGTTCTTGAAATGGAGAAGGGTTTGTTTGATGTACATAGGTGCTCCACTGTTTGGGGCATAAATATTTATGATTGTTATGTTTTGTTGATATATAATTCTCTTAAGTGGTATGAGATGACCTTCTTGGTCCCTTTTGATTAACTTTGGCTTGAAGTCCACTTTATCTGAAATGGGGATAGAAACACCTGCTTATTTATGAGATCTAACAACAAATCATCAAAATGGAAATTTCCTATAGAATTATATCCTTATTCTCATCTGTCAATCAAATGGTAGTAAATATTAGCATTACATTTAAAAAATACAAAGGCAATATAATATACACATTTTTGATAAAGAATTAGATGGCTCATGCACAATGTTCATTGCACTTTATCATGTTAAAGTTAATTATAAAGTCAAAAGTGGATTAGCTATAAATAAAATTGTCTCTAACTAATAGATAATTTTCTCTTAAATTAGGATTATCCTTTCTTTGGTTCCTTTAATATTTATTTAACATTCTTTACATTCCACATGTTATTCTAATCATAAGGCACTTCTCTTGTTCTCTAGGAGTTCACAGCACAGTTGTATAAGTGTGTATGTCTGTATAATATCAATCATGTTGTGCAATAACTGCTATAATATTTACTCACATATTCAAAATATATTGTTTGAGCTTCTAGGATGTGGACTATGTTACAGACATTGGTGAAGGCAAATAATATTAATGAATCATGTCTTTGTTCTTAGAAGTTTTGTGGTTTTAAATATTTGACTAGTCTTCTCTGTTAAATCCCTTCCTTCTTTTTCATTAATAACTTCATGAATAGTTTAAAAATTACTGAAATGATGAAACCTAAAATGTTTAAAATATGGGTGATGGTTTTTATAGAGACAGTTTAGCTCATCATATATTCTGTAAGAGTGAAAAAGGTCTCGTTGAAGAATTATTCAACATTGGTATCTAAAAGGAGATTGTCTAATAGTCATTGTCCAAGAGTCATAGATAAAGAAAATTTATTTTAAGTGGATCCTTCAAAATGTGAAAAAGGTGGTTTACTTCTTTAAATGAATTTGTACTATGAAGATTTCACAAGAGTTAGCTGTCTAGCATCAGGAGAAATGCTTATGTTAATTAATTTACCAATAAAATTAGAATTTGCCATGCCCTTGGTGGGAAAGCATTTGAGCAGTACACAGAGAATTAAAGATGATTTCAAATCAGATGGAGAAAGCAGTGCACAAGCATAACTCTGAACTGTTATTTCCTTATAAAAGGGAGACTAGTATCTTTTTTTTATATATATACTTATTTCTTCCATCAAGGTATTTGGGTACGAAAATAATGGTTATCTTTTTCTCCCAGTGAGAAAGGACAGCTATAAAGAATTGAAAATTGGCTTGATAACTCAAAATAACAGAGACTTGCCTGAAATATGCAAGGGCTCAGAATTGGAAATCTGGAAGCTCTTACACCATCATTCAAGCAGAAACTCCTCTGATGAAATCGGAGGTATCTCAGCTTTAAAGCCACTGTGCTGGGTGGGGGAACATCTAATGACATTCCTGAAAGCAGATGAAGAAAATAGGGTTAAGTAACACACTATATGGAATGTTTAATTGCTTTTTAAAAACTGAATTGGCGAATAATTTTATATCTAGGGGGTAAAATGTGATGTTTTAACCCATGTATATACTCTGGAACGATCAAGTCCAGAATTAACATATCCATCGCCCCACATAATTATAATTTCTTCAAGATGAGAACATTTAAAAATTCCATCAGCTTTTAAAACAACAGAAATTCTGTCATTTGTAATAACATGAATGAATCTCGAGGAAATTATGCTGAGTGAAATAAGCCAGAAACAGAAAAACAAATACTACATAATCTCACATATTCGTGAAATCTATGCAAGTTCAATAGAAGTAGAGAGCACAATAGTGGTTACAAGAGGCTGGGGTTGGGGAGGGGAGGAGTGGAAATGTTGGTCAGAGTAGAAAGTTTTTTAGAGATAAAAAGCTTCTAAAACATAACACAGTGAATATGACTACAATTACTAATAATGGAAAGACTAATTCCTTTAAATAAGTTATTAGAAAATAGTTACTATTGGGGTAGGGGTTGTGACTCAGCGATGGAGCACTCACCTAGCACATTTGAGGCCCTGGGTTCGATCCTCAGCACCATAAAAATAAACAAATAAAATAAAGATATTCTGTCCAATTACAATTAAAAAAAATAATATATATAAAAGAAAATAGCTACTATCAAAGTTCAGAGCCATAAGATTCCTGAGGGTACTATAATAAAGAAAATTGTGGTACAGAAATGTAAGAAAATACAACATTATTTCTAAGGATATCATTTAAAATCTGGAATAATGTATGGACTTTCAATAGGAGTAGTGAATCTAAGGTTTAGTATTTCCATTTTTATAAACAACAGGTTTATCCACTAAAAAATGTAATTTGTGTATATGATAGCACAAATGTCCAAAAGGAAAGTAAAGGTTTTATAGTTTAATTTAAACATTTTGACCTATTTAATTTCAGAAAGTAAAGGACAGAGTTGTTTTTTAGTGTTTTTGGATTTATGCATAATATTGTATTTATTTGTGCCTTCTTAGCAGCTCCAATGCCATTGCCTCTGGGTATATTAACTGGAAAGATTAAAGACATAAATTATCATAACTAATAAAATGCTTCCATAGGCAATGTAAGAGAAAAACAATATTTCTATAGGAATGTCGTTCATACTGACTATGCTAATTATTACTTTGACCAAAATTATGTTTTCCTTGAGTATATGTTTTTTAATAGAATAAAATAGAATTTTGTTTTTGGTGTTTGAACATGACTCATTATTTAATTACTTACAGCCTTCATAATGGCTTATTATATTTTGCCCCCCCACACCCCCACCCACACACCTTTTTTCATGAAGATTCAAACAAGTTACATTTTCTTACTGGTTGGTGTGCTTCTCTGAACTTTCCCATAATATGGACTGTTCAGATTGAATCCTTGTGTAATTGTTTAATGTGTTTTTCAGTGGTCTAAATATAGTCAGCATTAGCTTCAGTGGCTTGATCACATTCAGGTCTGAGTGTCTTGGCAAGATGGTGAATTCTTCCATCAGAAGGCACTTAGTGTCTGGCTCTCCTTCTCTTTCAGTGATGTCAGCAATCATTGCTATTCAGGGCCTAAATCCAATAGTTACAAAATGATAACGTTCCAAATATATCCTTTTTTCTGGTTATGTTTTATTTGGCTTACTTTTATTAATATTTGATCCCTTCATCTATTACTTGGTTTTACCTACCCAGTGGTATAATTCCTATAGAAAACACAGAAAATATGCTTTTCCTTTATCCTTCAATATTCAAGTCAATTATTTGTTTTTTTTATACTTCTTCAATTTGTTTTTTTTTTTTTTACTACATTATGAACTCATGGACTTAACTGTATACTTAGTTTCTCAAGCTACTGTGTGTTCATCAACAATTTGTCACTGTGACCAAAATGTTTGAAAAGACAACTTCAAGGAGGAAGGGTGTAATTTGGCTTATGGTTTCAGAGGTTCAGTCTATGGTTAGACAACTCAATGGCTTTAGGTCTGAGTGAGGCAAAACATCATGATGGAAGGGTGTGATGCAGAGTGTTTCTCCCCTTATGATAGCCAGGAAGCAGAGAGAGAGAAGAAGGATCCAGGGGAGCAAGATATAATCCTCAAGGACACCTACCTCCTTTCCCCTATGCCCAACCTGTAGATGCCACCCAGTAGAGTAGTCCTTTCAAATTATTAATCCATCAAATGAATTAATCTATAGATTAGGTTATATCTCTCATAATGTATTCATTTCATCTCTGAACATTCTTACTAAATTAACACAAGAGCTTTATGGGGGATACATCATATCTAAATCATAACATTTTATTTACTATCATTATTATCATCATAATCATCATAAAGCGATCCCATTTGGGGCCAGTGTATACTCCTGTATATTGACTCCTAAGTCCTGCTGCCTTGCACTCTGGTATAGCAAACTGTTTCAGCCATGTATATTGCCTTCCCCAATATGAAATCAGCTATTTCTCGAAGGATAATTGTTTCCTTTTAGTGGGAAATGGTTTAGAAAACACAACTTGGGTGCTAAGAAGATGATCATTTCCATTGGTTTCATCATTATTTTTAGCTTTTTTTCAGAAAAGAAAGTGAAAAAAATTACATATACCCACAAATGTACATGTATAATTATAAATAAATATCTATATAAATACATGTGTATTTATTATTTATTTTATTATCAATAAAATATGAATTTTATTGGTACTTATAATAGTTAAATTTATATAATGCTTTAATATAAAATAATTTTATAAATATTTAAATTTATATAATTGAAATTTAAATTCAGGACTAGAGGATTTAAAAAAAGTCTACTATCTACACTTCTTTTTCCCTACTTCAATAAGAATCAAAAATCTTGATTTTTGATCACATTGAGAATCATAAAACTAGAATTTAAGATAATTGCTCACTTTATTTCATAATTCAGAAATAATTGTTTCAGTATTCTAAAAGAATACTAATATGCCAAATACCAACACTACAGTCAACAATCTTATTACTAGAATGAGTTTAAATTTTGTCTTCCAATTCTCTTTGTCTTTAATTTTTACACAGTGAGGCAGCAAAATTACTCTTTTAAGGTTACTTTTTATGTGATAATATAGGTTAAGAATCCCTAATTGGAACATGGAAAATTCACAATGCTCCAAAATCCAAAACTATAGTTCAGGAAATAGCATTACAAGTGGAAAATTCCACAGTTCACTTTATGGAACTAAGAGATACTTAACTTTTATAACCAATTAGATAATACCCGGTTTCATAAATTTTATTTTCTATTTTTAAGGATTGTTTTTAATTTTAATTTTATTTTATCAGTGCTAGGTTTAATTCTCACAAAAAAGTTTTGAAGACAGTAAATTTTAGTGATCTATTTCACAGGTAAAGAAATAGAGGCTCAGGGAAGGATAGTTATGTAAAGTACATTCAAACCTGTAGTTTTGCATAAATTTAACACTACACTACCATATTAACTTTTCGTAAATCTCACATGGCTTAAATGAACTACCTAGTTTTTTTAGTAAATGAGTTTTTGATTTTGAGTATCATTACTAATAGAAATTTAAGTAAAGGAGAGTAAAAGTTTGCTTTTATGCTAGTGACTCAATACTTTTGAAAAAATTATGCAACTGATTCTATATTTATTATTTTTATTTCAGGTTTATAGTGACATGTTTTGTAAGATAGTTTATTCCTTTGCCATCAGCTCCTTTGTTTGTAAACTAACTCCAACATCTTATTTAGAAGCTGCCTATTGCGTTTCTACTACATTGAAGAAAGTGCTAGTTCCCACTCATATGCTGTGTGGGAAGACAGAATGCTACATAAGCAATTGCAGTGTGATAAATGTCATGCTAGGGCTTGTACTAGTACCATAGGTAGAGGTAGACAAGGAAAGGCACCTGGTTCAGGACAGGGAGGGGAAAAGTACGTATCTTTAGCATCTGTTTGGTTGAGTGCTAGGTAGCTAAAGCAAACCAGGTAGTGAATGAAAGGATGATGTGTTTCCAGTGTAAAAGAGTATACAGGATTAATAATCTAAAATATTATTCAAAGACTGGTCATTTCTTTGTGACTCTTTTTCCCCTGATGCCTTTTCAACATTAAAACTGGATTTTCCATATACCCTGTTGCCTGCACATATGCACAATTTTCCCCATTATCACATCCCCATCACAGTGGTTCATTTATTACAATCAGTGAACCAACACTGATCTATCATTATTACCCAAAGTCCTAGTTTACTTTAGGGTTCACTCTTGATGTTCTACATTCTGTAGGTTTTGACAAATGTATGACATTTTCCCACTAATGTAGTATCATTCAGAATTTTCTATTCTCTCCTATTCATTCCCTTGATTCACTGGCAACCATTAATTTTTTTAATATTACCATAGTTTTGCCTTTTCATAAGGTCTTATAGTTGGAACCACACAGTACATAGCCTTTTCAGATTGACTTCTTTTTCTTAGTAATAACATTTAAGTTTCTTTCATATCCACATTATTTTTTAAAACTTTGTTTTCCATTTCTTTTTTCTTATTAGTTGCTCATGACAGTACAATGATCTTGACATATCATACATTTGAATCAAATGGAGTATAATTTCTCATTTTTCCAAGTGTACAGTTGCAGGATCACATTGGTTATACGGCCACATATATACATATAGCAATACTAGTGTTTATTTTATTCTGCTGCCCTTTCTATCCCCCCTCCCCTCCCCTCCCTTCCCATCACCTCTCTCTACCCAATCTAATGTGACACATTTCTCTCTCTCTCTCTCTCTCTCTCTCTCTCTCTTTTTTTTTTTCTTTTCCCCCTCAAACAGCATACTACAGGGACACGGCCACATCAGTGTTTATAGCAGCACAATTCACAATAGCTAAACTGTGGAACCAACCTAGATGCCCTTCAGCAGATGAATGGATAAAAAAATATGTGGCACATATACACAATGGAATATTACTCAGCAATAAAAGAGAATAAAATCATGGCATTTGCAGGTAAACGGATGAAGTTAGAGAAGATAATACTAAGTGAAGTTAGCCAATCTCCAAAAACCAAATGCCGAATGTTGTCTCTGATGTAAGGAGGTTGATTCATAGTAGGGTAGGGACGGGGAGCATGGGAGGAATAGACAAACTCTAGATAGGGTAGGGGGTGGGAGGGGAAGGGAGGGGACATGGGGTTAAAATGATGTTGGAATGTAATGGATATCATCATCCGAAGTACATGTGTGAAGACACGAAGTCGTGTGAATATACTTTGTATACAACCAGAGATAATGAAAAATTTGTGCTCTATATGTGTAATATGAATTGTAATGCATTCCTCTGTCATTTATAAATTTAAAAAATTAATAATAAAAAATTTACATGATGGACATGTTTTTGTAATTGTAAAGTAGACATTACTATTAAATATGTATAACCTTTGACCTGTTTAATAAAATAAATGAATAAAATAAAGTCAAAAAAACTGGATTTCCAATACATAAATATATGCATTTACTAATATTCTTAAAAAATGGAATTTGCTAACTTAATAAGGCAATTGAGTTATTTAGCTTGAGTGTCCTATTTTAAGAGATATAAAAATAAGAATAATATAACATTTATCTATAAAACACAAACTAAAGTAATATTTGGAAATTAATCAGCTAATTTCACCACTTCAGACTAGGCTGAATAGACCATGGTGATAAAATTGTGTATAATGCCACACACTTCATGGTGTCATTTGTGTAAGGAAAATAGAATTGTTTTACTGTCTTCTTTCCATTCTGGACACATCCTAGTGTGCTACAAAAGTTCTTATTGAAATCTAAAATCATTATTATTTGTTGCCATTAGTATGTGACTGTCAAAAGCTAACATGTCTGAGTAATCTGTTAAATCAAAGTCCAGCAAGCACAGAAACACTTAATCAAATGTTTGTATGCATGTAAATTCTGAATTATAGTGACTGTAAAATGGACTGTAACTTTTTTTTACTTTAGATGTTATGAATTAATGTAAATATACATTTTCTTTAAACAAAACTTGAGGGATTATTACCTAGAAAAGGAAGCAAATCCAAGAAGAATGAAGAGTTGATTATTATTATTATCATCATCATCATCATTTGTTTTGAGGTTCATTATGTACTTTTTGATAAGGTCTGTCAGGCAGTATGTTGAAAGTAATTTTGAATTGCAAGAGACAGGTACTTGAGAGAGAAAAATGCTTTGGAATTCGAAGGACTTTTCTCTGCACGTCAAGAGTAAAACCTGGTGGAATCTGTGCATTGAACTCTATCTTTTATTAAATTTGTTCTAATTAGTTATGCATGACAATAGAATGCATTTTGACATATCATACATAAATGGAGTACAACTTCTCATTCTTCTGGTTGTCCATGATGTAGAATCACCCCAGTCGTGTAATCATATATGCACATAGGGGAATAATGTCTAATTCATTCTACTATCCTTCCTTCTGTGTCTTAAAAATGTCATGATAAAAAATAGCCTTTTCACTACACAGAAGGGATTAAGGTCTCTCTGAGTTGAGATGGATCTGAAAAGCATTGGTAAGGGCAGAAAAAACATTCAGATCTAAGTAGAGTCCAGCTTCTGCCTTTTGGCTTCCTCTTCAGAGGTGTAGTCTTAGAGAAGGAAGGACAATAGAAGTCCTAGCTAGACCACAGAGATCTGAACTCGGGAGAGGCAATATTGCAGCCTCCCTGAATGCAGCGGAGTTGAGGAGGCCATGCTAAAAGGGCTAGAGGACAAGTGCCTGCCCAAATCTTTCAGTTCTCGTGGAATAAAACAGAGATCAAAAACTCCTCTCTTTGAAAAATTAGGATGCAGAAGAGAGCTGAGAATTAAGAACCACTGTGCCTCTCAAGACATTTCCTTGACTGTTCAAGGAGTACTAATTAGAGAAGAGATAGAGGTTGAATCAACAGGTAAGATCATTACATGCTGACCTTTACCCTACTGACCATGACATAGAGAAAAAGGAAAATACCTGTTGCAGTCAGGGGCATGAAGAGAGCAAGCTGAAGACAACCACCAAAACAAGAAAAGACAAGACTCCCCTCAGCAGAGGCTAGCAATTAGCAATAGAGGATGACATTTGGCTAGATGTCTCTTTCTACATATGAGGAGAGATGTGAATCTATACTTGTATCTGAATCTATATCGAACTCTGGCAATAGGAGAGAGGAGGATTCTGGAAGTGTTCTTAAACCTGTATTCTGAAACATTTTTTTTAATTGACAATGTTTTGCTTTTTCCATCAGAAATTTATTATTAGGGGCTGGGGTTATGGCTCAGTGGTAGAGCTCTTGCCTTGCATGTATGAGGCACTGGGTTCAATTCTCAGCACCGCATATAAATAAATAAGTAAATAAAATAAAGATTCATCAACAACTAATGAAAATATTTTAAAAAAGAAATTTATCATTAGTCAAGACCATCTCAATTTCAGTTAGAAATTATAAATGTTGTATGGCAGTATGTAAAAACGTGGATGTGTAACGGATGTGATTCTGCAAGCTGTATACAGGGTAAAATGGGAGTTCATAACCCACTTGAATCAAATGTATGAAATATGATATGTCAAGAGCTTTGTGATGTTTTGAACAACTAATAATAAAATAATAAATATTATATGGGAAAAAAAGAAATTATAAATGTTACATTATTTTTTCCAGCAAAAAAAAAAAAAATATGATGGGTTGAGAAACTTGACATCTACAATGTAAGCACCATGGACAGAACTCCTGGGAAGTTTTATTTTTGGAACTGCAGCTTATTCTGTGAGACCTGACTGAGCACATGGTTTTAGAGTATGGTAAGGGGATGAAATACTGATGAAGGGTATGGCCAGAGAAAAACAGGGGAAAGATCTTTATCTCAGGTTAAATAGTTTAGCAGTAGGGTAGAGGGGCACCATTGATGGATTTAGGTATCAATATAGGAAAATAAGATTTGTTTCAAAGACATGATCAGTTTAAATGTAGTAAGAAGAATACTATTGTGGTTTAGATAGGAGGTGTCCCCCAAAAGCTTATATGTGAGATAATACAGGAAAGTTGAGAGTTAAAGTGAGTGGGCTATGAGAGGCTTAACCTAATCAGTACATTAATCCAGTTTCATGGATTAACTGGATGGCAATGGTAGCAGGTAGGGTGTGGCTGCAGGAGGTGGATCACTGAGGGCATACCTTTGAGGTATATATTTTGTCCATGTTGAAGGGAGTTCTCTCTGCTTCCTAGTGCAATGTTCTGAGCTCTGCCTTGCCATTTTACCATGATGTTCTGCCTCACCTTGGGTCCAGAGCAACGGAATTGGCCATCTATGGACTAAGACCTCTGAAACTGTGAGCCCCCAGATAAAGTTTTCCTCCTCTAATTGTTCTTGTCAGGTCTTTCCATCACAGTGATGAAAACTATGACTAAAACAAATACCTTGGGGAAAAGTTGAGACTAAAAAAAAAAACAACAAAACAAAACACTGTTATAACAAAAAAAGGTTGCCCTATTGGGGTAGATGGATAGAACAAAATAAGAGGACTTCAGAGTATAAATCGAGAATCAAGACAGTTTAGAGATACCTCACCAGCTCTCCACAAATTATCAAAGATATGTCCCTGGTTCAATTCCTGAGCAACTGCCTAATGATGGCACTATTTTTTTTTTTTGCTGGGGGGGGGGGTTAGAGAATCCCAAAAAAGGAAGAGATGATAATGAGAGTGGCTTTTCAAAAATTGCCCTTGGAGGTTCCTGTGGTGTCTGTAAAGGGGCACCTTGTAGGAGATGTGTGAGTCCCTGACATGCAATGGTAATTGAAACCATTGAGCAGGTTGTGGGTACCCACTGAGGGTAAGTGGACTATGGACTGGAATCCCACAGCAGAAGTAAAAGGGTGGCCCATAGTGGAGTGCTGGAGTGCTGAGGAGTCCGTGAGGGTGGGAAAGGCAGGCAATACCAAAGAAACAGATTCCTTCAGAAAACAACAGAGAAAAAGGAAGACAAGACTGGAAAATCCCCCCTGGGTTTAGCAATAATACCTCCTTGGCAGGAAGGGGAAGAGAGAGATGTGAAGAGAGGGATGTGAAGCCATGTCAGGTGAGTATACCATTAAAAGCACCTTCTTTGGACTCAGAAAACCTGAGTTCTAAATGTCACCAGCTGTGTGACTGTGGACACATTTTTTAGCCCCTCTATGAATCAGTTTTCTCTTATTTGAGGTGAGTAAATATAAATATAAAGAACTTACTAATAGAGTGGGAGGGTCACATGAGTTGGCCCACTGTTAGCGAGATACGTATGTTAGCTATTATTGGGAGAGGAGTTTGTTAATTGGGAAGGTTCTAGGCTCACCACATGCTGATGAGAAAGATGGTAAAGAAAGGCTGTGGAGACACAGTAGAGAATACCATATGCCATATTTTCCTTCTGTCTACTGGCTGTACCATCTTGGTCTCCTTCATAAGATCCTTCCCTAAAAGCAACTATTTCCCAAGGCTCTGATGTAGCCCTTGTCTCCCCACTTGATTCCCTCTCGGTGATCACAATCCAGCCTATGCTGTACTATCTCTGTTCTTGAAAAACTCATACTCAAACCTCTCTTTCTGGATGCAACGTCTGTGTTCAAATTCAGACCTGTTACACCTTTGAAAAAGAGCTTTGCTTTTAAACCTGTTTCTCATTCCACTGAATGACACCCCTTTGTACTTTGGAGTCTGAATTTTCTACATCACACCTTCCTACTCAGTCTTCAGCCAACCCATGACGGATCTTGACACTCTCGATTCACCCTATTCCTGTCCATCCCCATTTGCCACTACTTCTGGTTAAGCCATGTTTGAGGTCATATCTCATGTTATTAAATAGTCTAAATGGTTTTCTTATCTTAAATCTTCTCCAATTATTCCCTAAACCATAGACAGAGTGATATTTTGAATTTTGTCAAATTACTTGTGACTTAATTTTTCCCCATTTTAAACAACTGATTATTCTTGGGACAAACTTTAAGCTCCATAGCAAGACACACAAGGCTGTGTGATATGATTCCAGCTGAGTCTTCATCCTCCATCTCAACTGGAAGCTCAAAGTATGATGATCTTTTTTTCTAGAATAATTTGTCTTTCTGCACATGCAATTTAAGTTACCTGAAGCATTCTCCTAACCCCACACCTTTCTCAAATTCATAAGTAAATGTTGCAATATCTCACCCCTGATCTCTGTCTCTCAATGTCTCCCATGGGGTTCTCTCCCTTCCCCCTCATAATCTGTACCTTCATATGTTAGCATTTACCAATTTGAATTGCATTTTTCAGTGTGTCTGTATCATTTTTGTTCAACTCCTGGGATAGAGTTAGAACATATCAAATCTCTATCTATCTATCTATCTATCTATCTATCTATCTATCTATCTATCATCTATCTACCATTCTATCCATTTATCTATTCTACTTATTCCTTGTATTTGTTAATCATACCACAAATCATCCAGAAACCAAATCGCAAAAGGTCTTCTCTTCCTTTCACCCTTTTTTATTGAGGTCATTATGAAGTTTTATTAATCCTATCTCCCAAATATTTCCTTCAATTCCACAGGTATTGTTCCAGTTCAGACCTTCAACATTGTTTACTAGACACATTTCAATGATCATTTAACAATTCTGTTTCTTGCCTTGTTCCTTCAAACTACCCAAAATTGAAATCCAGTGTTATTTCTATACTATTTAAAACTTTTCCTGCTTCAATAGCTGCCCATCACTTACAGCCTACATCAAGGAAGGCATCAAGGGAGGAAGGCCCCATTATTTCCTCTTTCCTTGCCTTGTGTTTTATAATTCTCCAGGACTCTCTGTTCTGGTCACACCAAACCAGGACTCAGAACAATATCCATAAAAAGATAGATAGTAAATATTTTAGTTTTTGTGGCTGCAGGGTCTTTATCATAGCTATTCAATTCTGCCATTGTATCCCAAAAGCATCTATATATGATATAGTAAAAATGGGCATGACTGAATTTCTATAACATTTTACTTATGATAGGACATTGAAATTTGAATTTCATAGAATTTTCATGTACCATGAAATATTATTCTTCTTTTTCATTTTTCCCTTCAACCATTTAAAATGTAAAAAGAATTCCTGGCTCCCAGGCTGTATAAAATAAGTGGTAGGCCAGACTTGGCTCACAGGCTGCAGTTTGCTGACCCTGGCACCAAGCCATTCCAGGAGCTCTGAACCTGATATGAAGTTTCAGGCATATGTTTTCTTTACCTGACATGGTCTTCTTGTTTAGACTGGAGAGCTGTAACCTAAATGGAGCTTAAAGAGAAGCTAAACTACAGCATCCCCTCCTGAGGTGTTCCCTAATCCCCTTTCACAAGATAAGAAAATGTTGGTCACATCTTTTTTTTTATGTTCTTGAACTGTCTTATGGATACTTCTGCTATAATACTTTTTATGTTGTATCTCAATTATTTGTCTCTGCCATTCACATTCAGAATATGGAGCATGTGCTATATTTACTTTTGATTGTCTCTATTTAGCATATAAAACTATGAATAATTTTTTGTTGTTTTATGAAGTCATTAAGGAAAAAGATAGCTGAAAAGATAAGAAATACTTTGAAGATAATTATCTCTTGAGCAAAAAAATTTCAAGATGTATATTGAGTTGTGGCAACTTTTTAGGGTTTTTCAAGCTGCCAACTAAAACTGTGAGTGGTATCCACTTGATCTGGCCAATATCATATGCCCAAACTAACTGTAGAAAGAGATTAATTGTATATCTACAACCTATTAATACAAAGGGTAAAGGAGGGTAAAGATTTTATCTGAGTCTATGAAATGGTCTTTTACTTCCTGGTAAGACTTTTTCCAGAGTCACATCTGTTCAGTTGGTACAAGGGAAGATCCACAACCCACCACTTCAATGTAGAAAGACTTGAGCAATAGAGAAGATAGACTATCACACAATAGAGAAGATAGACTATCACTGGACTGATGTGTGAATCTTTTGAAGAGCAGATATTGTGAAATTAGATATGAAACAATTCAATTATTATAACAATGAGAAAATTAAAAAATAAAGAACTAATTTAGTTAGAATCAGGAATTTAGCTGAATAATTTTCAAGAATATCTGAGGTGACTTTTGCTCATAACTTTAATACCAGATCAGAGTCTCAATAGTTGACTACAAGCACAGAATAGAGCTACTTAGTAGGATTTCAATCAGTACTTGCTTCTGTTAATTACTATTGTTAGCTCTAAAATAAAATAACTAATGACTAGTATAGTTATGCTATTAGGAAAAATGACAGAATAGGTCAGTGCTATTACAAATTTAGAAAACTAATGCACAAATGTAACTAATATTTGTATAGCTCTTAATATGTATAATATCTCATTAGATAATCATAAAGTTGTCATTGATTAATCCAATTTTGAATATTGGTTATGGTATAAAGTATTTACACTAAAATATTTTTGCTCTGTTAACATTACAGAACTGAACAGAATTATGCAAGTTGTTGAATTTGTTATATTTTATTTGTGGGTATAAAAGAGATGCTTTGGATAGGAATTGAAAATAATCTGAGTGACAGATTAAATGAGTTTCATCTCTACAATAAGATTGAATAGAATGTACACTAAAACACATATTCCTTTAACCTATAGGAGGAAAATTTTTAGAAGTTAAAATAAAAACAAAACTTCTCTTTAACTCTGAAAAAAATAAACAAATTGTTGATTTCTAGGACTTACCTTTTACTTCATTTCATAATTTGTCAAAACTCACAGTCAATTGTTGAAACTACATAGGTAGTAAAAATTAGAAAGTAATTTAAGTACTTTGGTCTAGAGTTAAATTTTCATGATGTAAGTAATAAAAGAAATATCATTTCTCATGTAATAAATTCAGTTTATTTGAGTGGGAGAGACACAAAGGTCTGGAGAGTTTCTGTGTAACATTTTAATGGAACTGTTTCTTTTGATACCATTTAGAGTACAAGAAATGTAATTACATGTGGAATTTGATTTTTTTCTTCTTAATTACATGTGTAAACATGACCTTTACATTTGTTAATTTTAACTTCTATTTTTCTCCAAAAAATTTAGGTGGAGTATAATTTTCAAAAATGAAATGAATTTTGTCTGGGGCAAGGCTAAGGCCACTCGGATACTGTTTCATATTACAAATATCAGATTGCTCTTCCTTCACTTAGAGAACTAACTAAAGCATATTCCAGTTTCTAATTTATAAGTTCATTGAGGGCAACAAGTAGTTCTTGTTAAATCCCCCTTTCACTACATCAAAAATGTTTAATATAGTTAAGTGGAATCTCAGAAGGTTGGTCCACAGCAGGATGGAAGTGGTGTTTTTGTTCTGAAGTTTGCCTATGAAGCAGAAAATGAAAATACCCTTGGAAATATCTGTGCCACCAATAGAAAAACAGAAGGGAGACAGACCTTTCAATAATTGCAACACATTTATCTTTTCCTGTAGTTCATTTCCAATTTGGAATAGATGATTGGCTGCAGAAAATATTAGGTATTTTGTTGATATTTTAGGGGCCAGATTGAGCCCCCCTAAAATTCCCCAACTTTATATACTATCATGATATTTAGTATTTGAGGCATTGAGTTGAACTTCTCTCAGTTAAATATGTGTCTAGTGGGATCTTTTATGGTACATTGTAGATACATGTTTGTCTAATGATTGATTGACCAAGACAAAATGTTACTTTTTAAAGAGTACAACAGATAAACCTCAAACAAAAATACCTTGATACATTTTCTAGTCTTCTTTCTATGACAAGGTATTTATTTTCATGGTCAATACATACTCTTGGCAATAGGGATTAAAGTTTTTGTAAGATGATGGGTGTTATTCTACAACTTGTGAAAGGCAGAGCTGTAATAGTGTTCTTAAGCTGTGACTGCTAATGACAGCTACAGAGAGGAAGGACCTCAGTTCTGCTAACAGCTTTGTAGTTTAGCGGCCAGTGAAGGGACACAACTATTCTGGTCAAACAATAGAGATTATTTTTGCCTTAAGGGAAAAAATAATCTTTGTAGTTTTGTTAAAATGTCCATTTTCATTAAAAAGTACCACATCTATACTTGTTGAATGAATAGTACCTGAAAGTCTGAATTTTGACAGAACCCATAGGGTCTAATCACCATAGTGCCTTTGCCCAATGTGGGTTTGCCAAAGAATTCCAGAAACATAATGAGATAACCTGTTATGGGCTGAATTGTTTGTGTCTCCTTAGAATTTATAAATTGAAATCATAATGTTGTTATGAAATGTAAACCCCAATGTGATGATACTAAAAGGTAGAATCACTAGGAAATAATTAGTTCTTATGGATGGAACCCTCATGGCTGGGATTAGTACCCTTATAAAAAGAACCTAGGCAAGCTCTCTTGTGCTTTTTCTGCCATGAGGGGACAGTCTGCAGCCAAGGAGAGCTCCCTTAACCATTCTGGCATCCTGATCTTGGACTACTAGTCTCCAGAACTGTGAGAAATACGTTTCTGTTGTCTACAAGCCACCTAATTGATAGTATTCTGTTAAAGTAGCTGTAACTAAGACAAAAGTCTTAATAGCTACCCATGCTGTTAATTTCTGGTTGTCAGGAATCTGTGATAGTTTGATAAAGCCATGAGTTTAAGGAAGTAACCAAACCCATAGGAAATACAACTCATCATTTATGGGCAAAAGATGAACAAGACCAGCACTAACACATATACCTCTGGAAAACTTACTGTTAAGGAAACAGTGGGATTTATTTCTCTAAAAATAAAAATAAAACAAGCTATTAAAAATTTGTAATGAAGGTGGCATTGGATTTAATAGTAATTTTAAAAAGAACATTTTACCATGTAAACTTGCTTTCGAATGATAATGATGGGTTTCCAGATAGGATGGTCATGGATGCCCATCCCAATTTTCAGAGGAAAAAAATAATGATTATAAATAGAAAGCTAATATTTTCCTCTTAATAATCACTCCTTTAATCATAAGACATGTTTTTATTATTGTATGAGGATCATTGCCCCATGTGAAGTCTTTTGAAGCCCAAATGGATTTTTAAATAGTAAAAATAGTTTTTGAAACTGCGATGTACTTTGAGGAAAAAAAATAAAACAGTTTATAAGTTATCTCTGACTTCAGATGGATTGATCCGTATCAATTCAGAAAAAAAATGCCACTCAAAGAAATTCAGCAGAAAAATAATTTATAACAAAATGAAGTCCTTATTTTTAGTGGCATGAATGAGAAAACTCAGATAAGGAAAAAGAAATCTTGTCATCTGGTTAGTTTTTCTTTTGGACAGATTAATTTCTGGTTGGGGAAATATATCTGCCACATTGAGATATTTTTGCTTGAATTTCATGCAACTAATTTCCATAAAAATAAAAATTTCACTCATATTACTGGAGAAACAGAAATATACACACAATAAATGTCATTCCCTTAAAATTTCAGTGTTATTTATATTGTAATGGATAATACAAAATATGTAAAACACATAAAATACTGTATAAATCATAAAGTCATTTCTACAGCTTGCATGAATCCCTTACATACAAATTTATTTTCAGATATAAAAATATCATTTGGACAATCAAGATAAAGTTTTGTTAGACAAATTATAAAATCAATCACCTCATAATTATAGAATTTCACATTTATAGGGTGCTTTACAATTTACAAAGCACTTCCACATATATTGTATCATCATGATTTTAGCAATATCTTCCCTAAAAACAATTTTGTACACTAAAAGTTCTCCAGGTACCACCAGTGGAAGGGATAGAAAAGACACAGTAAATGAAATATGATAAAATGGATTATTCAGAAGATAAATAATGTCTTAGAAGCCAATCTGAATGATTTCAAAGTGTGAGTGGTTCACACTACTCATACCAATTACAGGAGAGAAGTCAACTAAAATTTAGAGTGAAATTTGTTGGTTAGATTTGGCAATGGGAGAGAAAGTGGGAGAATGGTCAGATGTTTTGGGCAGAAGAGGATTTATTCTAAAATTAATGAGTATAAAATTAATGTATTAGTACAACTCAAAGGCATGTTTCCTTCATAATCCTCATTTTATATTCAAATTTTGGGTGAAACCCAAGGATCTTTAAACTTCCACATTGAGAAGCCATAAGAATTTGCTCAGTGATGTGTCATAAGTGAGCCATAGGTTCAAACATCCTGACATATGGCCTCTGTCAGCTATACACCGATTACTGTATAGCTTTAGCCCAGCTGGGGATAGCTGTTGCTATGCACATCTCCAAGACATGGCAGGATACCCATGTCCAAAAGGCCTGTGGGAAAGCAAGATGCCTGATTAGATTGTTCGGGCCCCACTCCCTTTAGTACTTTGGACTGGGGCTGGAGCATAGTACACAGGGAATCCTGAAGGTCATGGTAAAAGCTAGCATGCCCTGCCTGGTGTGACCAGCCCTCAGATGCCTGTGAAATCTTCACTGGCAGGCTCTGTGACTAGATGGATCCACTCTACTCTTCTTCTTTCCAACTTTTCTGATTCTGGCTTGTATTTATCTCTTCTGGCCAATTTAAGGTACCTTCTGGGAATGAGCTACAAAATATGACTTTCATAAAGTTGGTGATGTCACATACAAGTTTAATGCTCAATATTTGCATTTAAAATTGGCAATGAATAATACAAAGATGCATGATAAAATTTATGTTGAAAATTTAACATTTTAATTTTACTATATGATAGTCTTCCCATTATCTTCAGGGGTTATATTCCAAGGTCTCAATAGAAACTGCCAATAATACCAAACCCTATATACACTATGTTTTTTCTTATGTACATATTCCTATGTTAAAGTTTAATTTATAAATTAGGTCTAGTACAAGATCAACAACAGTAAGTAATAATAAAATGAAAAAATGATAACAATATAATATAGAAAGGTACTTAAAACTTATAAATGGCATAATTTTTGTAATCTTCAATTTAATATTTCTGGGTTTAAATTAACCGTATCTAGATAATTAAAACGTAGACGACAAACATATGGATAAATGGCTACTTATAATGACATGAAATAATAAACAAAAATAGCAAGAAAAGGTGAGAGAGAAAAAGGGACCATAAAAAACAGGAAAAGTGTTTTTGATATAAGGATACTTTCCCCCTAATTTCTTTCCAGGGATTTAGAAACACTTTATTATAAAAAAAAAAAAAACTTTCAAATACACACAAAATTCAAGGAAATAGTATAGTGTCAAAATGTTTTGAAGGTGGAATTTTGATACTGTCAAATTTTGATACTGAATTTTGATACTACCTGAGTGACTGGTAGCCATCTAAATAGTCATTTGTGTTTGGAGATGGAGGAATGCTGACCAGGCCAAGCCTGTGTGCTTACTAGGTAATATTGCAGTCCACATGATGCTAATTAGAGGCTTCCCATTGCCAAGTTTTCCTGATAGAATCACAGGCCCAAGGTATCAGGAATCTGGTTTTTCTTCTTTATGGCTTCTTTGATGTGTAGATCTTCAAACATAAAAGTGAGTTACCTTTTCCTTTGGTTTTCTAGTTCTTCCCCAGAGAAGGATCTTGATGGAGATATGACCAATTACCAACTCATCTAGTGCCAACCTAGATGACCAACCAACCCTCTTACTCACACAGCTTAGCTAATAATAGGTACTCAATATACATTTCTTTACTAAATGAAGGAACCATTGCCAGGCTGCTACCATTCCTGGAGCAATGGAAGCCCCACAAGAAAATAGGGTTTTGAAGTAGTAATTTAAAGTTCTTCTAGGAGGGTTGAAGAAGATGGACTACAAGAGAACTCTTGGAATTGGTGTCATTCTTGGATGGTAGTTTCTGGATTCTTTATATACTAAATAAACAAACTCCAATAGAAACCAGACACAATCTTCCCAAAACCAGTTCCTACAACTTGTCCTGTAAACCTAAGAAGTCCCAGCACTCTCTGCATTTAGATGATACACCATGACCTTGCGTGAAAGTTTACTCAGGGCAGATATGACAACATTCCTCAAAGAAACGATATACCCTAATAATTAGAATCAGGCTATAATAAATCATCTAAATCCCTAGTTGAGATGGGACCTCTCTTTTCCCCAATTTTTTGAACAAATACCTTGTATTTTCATTTTCTACTGAGTTCTGCAAAAAGCCATCTGCTTAATGAGGTGAATTTGTCTTTGATCAATTAGTTGCTATCACCACTGATGGAAGGGGTTCTGCTGCACTTCCTTGCTTTAATCACGCAGATGTGTCAGACTGGTACCTAGGTCATGACTATGCCCAGGCAGAAAAGGAGGCTGGGGAAGCAGCATTTCCCATTTAGGCAGTCTCTGTTTTCTACTAAGGGTCAAATAATTGGAAATTGTATCAACTTAGGAAGTTGAAGCAGAAATTATAGCTGTCTTACTCCTATCCCTTGAGGCTGACTATTCTGGTGTGTTCTGGCTGACTTGGACTTCCAGAAGTCAGTGTCCTTGCTTGGAGACCATTTCCAAAACTAGTGAAAGGGACTCCGGATATTCATAGAGATGACCCAAAGGCTGAGGGAAACTAAGTACTCCAGAGAAGCCTTCAGTCAATGACTACATCTCTTCTCCTCTCTCTTTGGATGGATAACTGAGATGTTTTATACCATTCTCCAGAATTCCCAAGTGAAATTAAGTTCTGATCTCTTACTGATGACATACCCTTCACTGATTGCCTTCTCTTCTCCAGTGCAATTCCCCTCTTGTAGCAAAGTTTCCTTTAATTCCCAAACAATCACCTTGCCTTTGAATATTTTTTCAAAGACAGCCTCTAAACTAAAGCTAGCATGGATGCTGAACTGCCACAAAGAGTAGTACACGTCTCCCTTTCCTCATGATATAAATACCTGCTTCTCTGCAGCCATAGCAACTTTCTGTGCATTTCTTCTTCTTCTTCTTCTTCTTCTTCTTCTTCTTCTTCTTCTTCTTCTTCTTCTCCTTCTCCTTCTCCTTCTCCTTCTTCTTCTTCTTTTTTTAAGTTGTAGGTGGACACAATACCTTTATTTTTTATTGTTATTTTTATGTGGTGCTGAGGATTGAACCCAGTGCTTCACACGTGCAAGGCAAGCGCTCTACCACTGAGCCACAACCCCAACCACCTGTGTATATTTCTTTAATAACACTTATCATTCTGATGTATTTATGTAACTTGCCCCTGGGTTAGGCTCACAAGATCCAGTCCCACCTGTGTATGACTTTGTACTCCCTGTGTTTGTTGCAAAAGCTGCACATAATGGGTGCTGATCAATATCTGTCAATGCATGAATAAACATATGAAAAATGGCTCCATGCTTATCCAAACACAAGGGCTCAGGAAAGGGTTTATATGAAAAATGTTCACTATCTTACTATTATCTGGAAACGTGATTGAAAGATTATGATGATCTCTACACTTTCCAGCCTGCCCAATTTTACCTTTGGCCTGGTGGCTATGTAAATGTAGGCATCTGAACAGCACTAAGCTCTGTGTATGAGGGTGGGCAAAGAACAATGCCCTACTGTATTTTTCTTTGTATTTTTTAATCTGCTTGAAATCACAGAGAAATGTCTCCCAAAACTGTCCTGGATAAGACAAAATATATTAGTTAGACCTACACCAAAAGGCAGACCTTGTCTCTCTTACCTGATGCTGAAAGTTTTTGACAGATTTAGGGGGACAGTATCTTATCAGCGACTCAGTCCAAATTTGTTCTAGCTCATGAGTTTGGTCCCAGAATTTTCCATAGACGTGTCCTTTAACATTTTTTTCCTGAGTGTTTATGCTGAATTTAAAGCCAGTGGAATATGCCAGCTCAGGGATTCTCAAATCAGAGGATCTCTGTTTCCTAGAGAAGAAGTTTGGCTCACATGCTCTAACACCACCCACATTCCAGAACCATATCAGAAAAATGCCTGTGCATACCCCTTTACTTTCCCGGAATAAAAACATTTGATAAGCATGTCAATTTGGAGTTCAAATCTCCTTCTTTCTTTATCCTTTAGCTATTGTTTTTATAATTCTTTTCTCCTCTCTTAAAAACAATAAACTGGTGACTCTGCAGATGGCAGAGTAAGTTAAAGGCATTGAGGAAGGGTGCTAATGCTGAAGGAAGCAGACATCAGTTCTTCAGGCTCTCACCGAATTTGCTAAAGCAAAGACAGCAAAATACGCTCTTCAGATCTTTGCTGGTTGAACAGTGGAAAATGACAATGTGAAAGGCTCAACAAGGCGGTAAGGGTACTGGGAGGATAATTGTGTCCCTAAACTAAGTAAACAAATGGCTAAATCTTCAATTTTAAAGATTTGTTGAAAGAATTATATAGTTTTTAAATTTCCTGAGTTAATAGTTAAACTTAGATTTTGTTAGCATATTTTTAAAAAGCAGTGAGTGACTTAATAAAATATTCTTATTTATTTAAAAATCACCAGCTTTCAAGTAAGTTCTCAGACTATACTAGTTTCCTATTATTTTTGTCATGAATTACAAAAAAACTGAAAAAAACACAAGTTTATTATTGTATAGCTCTGGACATAAGAAGTCCAAAATGGGTTTCCCTGAGCTAAAAAATCAAGGTATCAACAAGGCTGTGTTCCTTTTGGAGGTTACTGAGGAAAATTCATTTTCTTTTCTAGTTTCTAGAGGCTACCAGTGTTCCTTTAACTCATGGTCCACATCCTCCATCTTCAAAGCCAGCAATAAAAGGTTGAATTTTCACATGGACTCACTCACTAGGTATGTCTCTGACCCTCTGCCTCCTTCTTTCATGTGTGAAGTCCCATGTGATTACATCAGGTCTACCAGGATATGCTTCTGAACTCATAGTTGCTTTATTAGCAAACTTGATGCCATTCACAACCATAATTCTTTCTTACCATGCAACATAACATTCACAGATCCCAGGGATCAGGAGATGCGCATCTTTGGAGACCATTATGATGCCTATTAGAGAATGAATGATAAAAAATACACAAGCAAAAAAAATAGACACTGAAATTAAGTGAGAATGATACAATACATTAATTGAATATCCATAATCCTCTAAGAGAAAACTACACTGTAGGCTTTTTATGAAACGTACTGCTTTGCATAATTCAGTCTACTGGATATTGCCACAAAGTTGGAATAAAAATGATACCTCAGTCATTTAAGGGATTTTACACTCATCCAGAAAGCTCCTTCACCTGGAAGACTCTCATCTTTTTTTCTCCTCCCCTCTTCCTGAGCTCCTTCTAAGGCAGATCTTGGAACAAGTATCACTTCCTTGCAAAAGCTTCTTTAGGGTCTTCTCCTGTCCCTATTACTTAATTAGAGTTTTTTGCAAATGCTCTAATAAAATGGTGCTTTTCAGTTTGTAATTAATTAATGTGACTACTTGATGAAGATAAATATCTTCCACCAGATCGTAACATCCATGAAAGAACGCACTGTATGCACTATTGTACCCCAGGCCTTGCATGGTGCCTGTCATGTAGCAGATGATTGATTAATAAGCATTTATAAAATGCATGAATAAAATCTTAGCTTCTACATATTTACCATTCATTTCATTTTTTCCCCTTACAGGAAATCTTGCATTTCACATGATAGGACTAATGAATTTGGTGGAAACAATGATTTAAAAATATTTCATTATTTCTGAAATTCTACATTTATTACATTCAGCACAACATATTATTTATATAGATACAGGGTGAACAATCATGTGGGTCCTATAACTACTACTCATTATCTCTTGCACAAACTCTCCAACTTCTTGTCTTTCACACTATCCAACTTGCTGTTCAGTCTAAACTTTTCCTTTTGCACTATTTTTTCACAGGTGGAGTCAATCAGTAGTGAACAAGAAACACTACCACCATAATGGGTAACTCCTGCAGTAAGTGATTGCAAGTGAGCGGCTCCTTAACATTGTGTGGCAATTACATCAAAATTCTCCTCCATTCACTCTTGCTCTTCTAAAAGACTATTTTTATTTTCTCTTTAGACTTCTAACACTTCTGCCTTTTGCCTCGTTTTCAAATGATGTCCTTGTTCTGATTTTACTGAATGGAAAACTCCTCACCGTCTCTACCTGCCCGTCGGCCTTTCTGCTCAAACAATCTGCCTTCTCTCCTGCTGCCAAAGATGAACCATCCTTAGTCTTTAACTTGATCTCATTCTAGAAGAATATTGTAGGCATGAATATAAGTGAGAATGAATACAACTTTTCTGCCCATTTTGTTTTTGTGACTTTAGAAATAAATAAACTGCAATGTCTTAAATCTCTTTGATTTAGATGAGTGTAAAAAGGTTTAAAAGATGTGTTAGTAACTGTATGGGGGGAGTTCATATGGAGAAGGTGAGTGCTACACATTTTTTTTTAAATCAAAACCGAATTTAAATTAACTGGTAAGTAGGTTCTGAGAAAGTTGCCCATGCCAAATATAAGCAGGCTGATCTCTGGGGGTGTATTGATTTGAGTACAAATGAGAGTCAACTGAGTCAAAACCTGGTTTTAGCTGAGAGGGTGTCGTTTTGATTGTTTTAAGTCTCTACTGCACAAAGGGCTAAACAGCTAGTCCTGAAGTCCTGTGAGTGGAAATATCCACCTCCCGTGGCATCAAATTCCTGCACTCAACCCTTTGATGACAAAGGCCTGCATGTGCTTTAGTAGAATGGTTAGAGTCAAAAAGAAGGAAGGAAAGTAGAAATAATCCTGGGTTAGGAAACCAGAAAAGGGAATGAGGACCTCAAGAAAAATACAAAATTTTAGCTATTAGTGGGTAATAAAAACTCACTAAAATTTTCTATGTATGCAGAATTCAAAACCAACTTATTTTCCTGGTGTTTATTTCACCTCTAATGAATTCATATCAAAATAATATGCATTTGTAGTTTCTTTTTTTAAGAAAATAAGTTTATTATGAAAAGCATCAATTTGCTTGCCTTGCTTCTCTGTACCTCTAATTCCTGCTCTGTAAGGTTATCAGCTTTTCAACTCTGAACAGTTTCTGCTTTTCTTTTGCATTTCTAAAATAATACACTCATAAGTTTTTTTTCAGTCTCAGACATGTTTTATGGAATTCTGTTCTGAATGAGAAGTAATCAGGCCTCTTACCACTGCACCCCCTCCCCAAAACAGCCTTGCTCCTTCAGATTTTCCAATTATTCTGCTCTTGGTTTAAGTCAATACTGCAGCATTTAATTATTGGGCATTATTGGGACTGTGAGTAAGCACTTTATATATGTGTTCATGATGCATATTTGTGTATACTTACAAGAGTATTTGTGTGTATTTGGGATTTCAAATAATGATTCTATACTTTTATGGTATAAATCTTTTAAACATTTTATTTTATGTTTTTAAGTTCAACTTAGAAATTTTTTTTTGTTCTTTTTAGATGTACATGACAGTAGGGTCTATTTTGACTTATTTTACATACATGGAATAAGTATAACTTGTTCCAATTAGGATCCCATTATTCTGGTTGTATATAATGCGGAGTTACAATTTTCACTTATTTACATATAAGGATATAAAAGATATGTCCAATTCATATCTACTGTCTTTTCTACCCTCATCCCTCTTCCCTTCCCTTCATTCCCATTTTTCTAGTCCAGTGAACTTCTGATCTTCCCCTCTCATTGTGGGTTAGCATCCACAAGTCAGAATATTTGACCTTTGGTTTTGGGGGACTAGATTATTTCACTTAGCATGATATTCTCTAGTTCCATCCATTTACCAGCAGATGCCATAATTTTGATCTTATTTATGGCTGAGTAATACTTCACTGTGTTACATACCACATTTTCTTTATCCATTCATCTGTTGTAGGGCACCTAGGTTGGTTCCATAGCTTGGCTATTGTGAATTGAGCTTCTATAATCATTGAAGTGGCTGCATCACTGTAGTATGCTGATTTTAAGTTCTTTGAGTATAAACTGAGGAGTGGGATAGCTGGGTCAAATGGTGGTTCCATTCCAAGTTTTGTGAGGCATCTCTATACTGCTTTCTAGAGTGGTTGCACCAATTTGCAGTGCCACTAGAAATAACTTTTTCCCCACATCCTCACCAACATTTATTGTTGCTTGTGCTTTTGATAATTGCCATTCTGACTGGGGGACTGGGGTGAGATGGAATCTCAGTGTACTTTTGATTTGCATTGCTCTATTTGCTAAATATTTTGAACATTTTTTTCATGTAAATTTGACCATTTTCATTTCTTCTGTGAAGTTCCTATTAAATTCCTTAACCTATAACCCATTTATTGATAGACTATTTTGTTGTTGTTGTTGTTTTTGTTTTGGTACTAAATTTGTTGAGTTCTTTGTATATTTTGGAGATTAATGCTCTATTTGAGGTATTGGTGGTAAAGATTTACTACCATTCTGTAGGCTCTCTGTTCACATTACTGACTGTTTACTCTGCAGTTAAGAAGCTTTTTAGTTTGATACTGCTCCATTTATTGATTCTTGATTTCACTTCTTGCACTTTAGGAGTCTATTGAGAAAGTCAGTTCCTAAGCCAAAATGGTCGAGTGTTGAGCGTACTTTCTCTTCTAGTAGGCACAGAATCTCTGGTCTAATGCCTAGGTCCTTGATCCACTTTGAGTTAAGTTTTCATAGGGTGAGAGACAGAGGTTCAATTTCATTCTAAATCATATGGATTTCCAGTTTTCCCAGCACCATTTGTAGAAGAAGCTGTCTTTTCTTCAATGTATGTTTATGGCACTTTTGTCTAGTATGAGAATATTATATTTATGCTGATATGACTCTCTGTTTTCTATTCTGTCTCATTGCTCTTCATGTCTGTTTTCATGCCAACACCATGCCATTTTTGTTACTATAGCTCTGTAGTATTTTTTAAGGTCTGGTATTTTGATGACTCCTGTGTCACTCTTCTAATGATTGCTTTGGCTATTCTGGGCCTCTTATTTTTCCAAATTAATTTAATGACTGCTTTTTATATTTCCATGAGGATTGTCATTGGAATTTTAATAGGAATTGCATTAAGTCTATATAGTATCTTTGGTATATGGCCACTTTGATATTAATATTAATTCTGCCTACCCAAGAACATGGGAAGTTTTTCCATCTTCTGAGGTCTTCTTCAATTTCTTTCTTTAGTGTTCTGTAGTAGTTTTTATTGTAGAGGTGCTTCATGTCTTTTGTTAGGTAGATTCCCAAATATTTTATTTTTTGAGGCTATTGTGCATGGGATTGTTTCCCTGATTTATCTTTTAATTGATTTGTCATTGGTGTATAGGAATGCAACTGATTTGGGTATGTTAATTTTATATCCTGCTACTTTACTGAATTCATTTATGAGTTCTAGAAGCTTCTGGTGGAATGTTTTGGGTCTTCCAAATATAGAATGATGTTGTCAGCAATTAGGGATAGTTTGAGCTCTTCTTTTCCTGCTTGTCATGTCCCTTCAATTTCTTTCTTTTTTCTAATTGCTCTGGCTAGTGTTTCAAGGACTGTGGTGAATAGAGTGGTGAAAGAGGACATCCCTGTCTTGTTCCAGTTTTTAGAGAAAATGCTTTCAATTTTTCTCCATTTAGAATGATGTTGTCCTTGGGTTTAGCATATATGGCTTTTATAATGTTGAGATATGCTCTTACCATCTGTATTTTTTTCTAGTGTTTTGAGCATGAATGGATGCTAAATTTTGTCGAATGCTTTTTTTGCATCTATTGAGATGATCATGAGATTCTTATCTTTAAGTCTATTGATGGGATAAATTCATTTATTGATTTTCTTATGTTGAACCAGTCTTGCATCCCTGGAATGAACCCCACTTGGTGCACTATTCTTTTAATATGTTTTTATATGTGGTTTTCCAGGATGTCACTAAGAAATTTTGCATGTGTGTTCACCAAAAAATTGGTCTAAAGTTTTCTTTTCTTGATGTGACTTTGTGTGGTTTTGGTATCAGGGTGATACTAGCTTTACAGAATGAGTTTGGAAGGGTTCCCTCCTTTTTTAATTTCATGAAATAATTTGACAAGGATTGGTATAAGTTCTTCTTTGAAGTTCTTGTAGAACTTAGTTAAGAAGCCATCTGGTCCTGGGTTTTCATTGTTTGTAGTCTTTTGATAGTATCTTCAATTTCATTGCTTGAAATTGATCTGTTTAAATTCTCTATGTTTTCCTGATTTAATTTGGGAATTTTAAAATTCTTTCCAATAATTCACTCTAATTTAAAGTCATCTTTAAGAGGTTCTTTTATTAATGTTGGGTCCCAATTACTCATATAGTATTTAAAAATTCTATAAGTAGATTTAAACTTTATTTTCTAAAGAAAATTGTTACATATGTCATTCTTCTAACCATAAAATTAACAATCCTAATAACCCAGAAATGTAAAGGATAAATATTATGAGTCTACAGTTACCTTAAACATTCCAACAATACTAACATTTTCAAAAATTCTCTTACACTTCTCCATTAAATTCCTCAAGGCAAAATCAAATATTCTAGAATATTAAGGCTCATCTGATGGAATCCCTAATTCATTGGCACTCTGACTTCTTAAGTACCAAGTTAAAACAAAGATATTAAATTATTTGCTAATATTTTAACATATTATCTTATACTTTATTCTTAATTTCCCAAAGTTGAAATTATTACCTCTTACTAAATATATTGGGATTCTTATCTTTACAAACTATGTTGACCCAGGCCTAAAATTATTGTTTTTTTGAGGTAGGCCCTTCAATCAAACAAACAAAAAACTTCACATACAAAAATCTTTTAGTCCATAGCCTGGGATTTCAGTTACTCACTGCTTAATTTTAGATTGAGTTTGACCCCAAATCTCTCCATCCCATTCCCTCACAATTGGGTTGCTTCATCATTTGATTGGAGTATTTTCAGTGATAATATTCTGAATTCTTTTAATATTCCATGAGTCTTGTAGGTCCAAAAAACTATAAATATTTTTTAAAAGACCCAATGTTATTTTTTAGTTTTCTAATGCCTCAATATCATTTTAAATGAGAATCAATATGTAAATATTACTTCAGATGAGCCATGTGATATTCTCAGATTACATTTCCAACTTTGGAAACCTCCCCTTTTCTTATTTTTTGCTTTTGCTTTGTTATTTTGCTCCTGCATAGCTTAGGGATTCTAAGACATGTGTCTTGTTTTTTGTTTTCTATTATTTTAAAACTAGGCTAATATACCTGATATTCTAATTCCAAAAATGAATTTAGACTTATTTTGATCAGCTTCTTTTGTTTGTTATTTCCTTTTTATTATGTAATTGGTGTGATATAACTATGTATGTCTAAACACCAACAAATATGTTTTTTTTAAAATTTACACGTAATTGGTGAACCATTTTTTTTCTCATTAGTGTAGTACATAAAAATGATGGTTCATTTGGAATCTAAGGTACCTTAGCTTTGATACAATAACGCTGTCACTTATTTTTTTCTAAAATTCTCTGGAGAAGCGTAAACTTCCTTTCGCTCTTGCCAAGCCTGTCAGGATATATTTAGGCATCTCCACATTCTTCTTATAAGCCGCTCTGGTTTTCCTGAATCTGCCTCCTGCATTGTCCTAAATGTCTATACAATTTCTCTTCAGCATTTTTTTCTGAAACCACCTTCTCTCTAGTCTTGAATTCCCTGTTCTCAGGATCTTCCAGTTTCTTCCTTATCTTATTTACTTATCTGGGAGGGTTCATCTTTGAGAGCTTCAATTTCTGGAAGATGTTTTCATCTAACTTGCTATATAATATTTTTTCATAATTTCCTCTGTGTTTCTGTATAGACTTTATGGATATTTGGTGGCGGGGGGGGAAGATCATTTGTCTTTTAAATGTGATGTTGTTTATTCTAGATAGATTCTTCTGCTTTTCTTCTCTTCCTTCCTCTTTTCTCTTCTTTGTCTTTATCTTCTTTTTTTCTGTTTCTGGATTGATTTTTTAATTTATTTTCCAAGCCTTTTGTTGAATTTTAATATCAGCATTCTATGTATAATTCCCAAGAGTTCTTTCTTGTTTATTAAATATTCCTTCAGAAATTTGTATCCCTATTTTGTTCTCTTATTTTCACTGTCAAATTTACTAAGTAATGGACAGTTTCTGGCTTTTTCTATTGCCTACAAAGCTTCTCTTTCCTCCAGGTTCCTATATTCATTTTGTTTTATTATGTTTTGCATGAGATACCTTCCTCAGATATCTGAAAGTCATTGGTTCAAGTTTAAGAGTGAGATACTGAGAATTTGACTGGAAGTTATATGTGTTTGGATAGAATTTGCCAAAAGGTGACCCCACAACTGAATGGATCATGAGGTATGAACTTAGCTATGCTATAGGACACTGAAGGCTCAGATTTGTAAACTAGTCAGTTTTCTCAGAGAATTTCTCCAGTCACTTTCTGGGGCTTATGCACCTACCATCAGAGATAAGTGGGCTGAGGAGGGAGGAGGATGTGGGGAAGGGCTCAGTAATTCCCACTGTCCCACAATGGCCTGTTGGTTCTCCCCAGTCTACCTCTGGATCAGAATTTATAGCATCTCAGTTTACCTTTACTGCCAGAGAGAAGAAACCTATGTCTTTTGCCTGGAATCTGGGGAGAAATTTTGGCCTAAAGTTATGGGAGCAACCCTGGAATTTTTTTTTTTTTTTTAAGAGAGAAAGAGAGAATTTTTTAATATTTATTTTTTAGTTTTTGGTAAAAATAAAAACATCTTTATTTTATTTTTATGTGGTGCTGAGGATCGAACCCAGCGCCCCGCACATACCAGGCGAGCGTGCTAACCTTTGAGCCACATCCCCAGCCCAACCCTGAAATTTTGATTGGAGTATCTAGTTATAGAAAAAACATCTAAAAATAAACTTTAATAAGTCAACAAAAAAATTAAAGACAAATCTTATCTGAGGAAAAGCAAGATCCAGTCATGTGTATCTTTTTCCCTTTCTTCTTTCATTCACTCAACAAGTATTTATATGATTATGTACTTTGCATCATTCTGGACAATGATCACCTGAGAAGCCACTCACAGTTCCTCTTCTCCCAGTGCTTAGAGAAAAATCAGGAGAAGAATAAAATTTTTTAAAAAAATCATTCCACAAATAATTGCCTAATAAATTATATTTGCACTAAGTGCTAAGAGTAAAAGACAGTGCTATGATAATATATAAGATGGGGGGGATAACATGCTTTGATGCATAAGGGAGGGAGGGAGGGAGAAAGAAGGAGGGCGATAGGAGGAGAGAGAGAGAATAGTAACTAGACAAAGTTGGGAAGGAAGGTAATGGTGACAAGAAAAAGGTCAGATACCTGGTAGAGGAAAAAGGATCCTTAAGAGTTTTCTGGCAGGTGGATAGATGGGCTGTGTAACTGAGCACTTCAGAGGTTTGAGGAGAGTTGACTGAGGAATGTAAAGGAAGTCTGGATACTAAGAAGACAGCAGCACATGGGGCAGCACATGCAGGGTCCCCAAAGCCATGCTAAGAATTTGGGAAGGGACTTGGTCTGCTCTGTGTTTTAGAAAATTACTCTCCTTGGTGATGAGAATTCACTGAAGAGAGAACATTTAACTGCTAGCTGGGTGTAAAATTATATAATCTTTCTTTTATAAATGATTTGGCAGAATGTATCCAGAACTGTTAAAAATTCATAGCCTTTCGTCTGTTAATATTGCTTTTACTGTTCCATTTGAAAAGATAAAAAAAGAAAAAGGCAGGGATTCATATCCATGGATAATCATAGTTTTTTATAAAAATAAAAAATTAAAAATAAATAAAAATCAAGTTAGTAACTGTACTTATAGATTATTCAGTGTTTTAGCTACTTATGCATAATTTTGAATTTCCTAGTAATTTTATGAGGTAGACAACATTATTCCTGTATTTCAAAGAAAATGTTTTTACAGAGAAAAAAATTGAGAGGTTAAGTATATTTTCCACATTCACAGAAGTGGTGAGAGAAAGAGCTGGAATTTCAGCATCCGGCATCTGAATTCAGATCCTGTGCTTTTACCACTAAATGAAATTACTTGACTGATTGGCAACCAGTCAAGCGGGTAGTAGATCAGTGGACAGAATATTCTCCAAGCATTAACACAAAGAATAGTCTACGGCTTAGATAAAATGCCTTATGTACGTAGTAATCAATAGAAATGCATAAAGAAACACAATAGGCTATGCATCCTTTTAACTATGTAATTAAAGGTCCATGCATGTATAGTGGGATTGCTAACTTCAGCTACAGTTCTCTTAGACTTCCTAGATCATAGAATTCTCTTTTTGTTATTCCAAGGGTCCTTTTGCAAGATTATTTCATTCGATGGGCACAGATCACCCATTTTGCATACAGCTCTAAATATCATAAACCTCAAAGACAAAAGTTGCAAGCTACTGATGTGCTGCATAAAAATATTCACAGGCTTGTCTGAGGAGCAGGTTTTTCTACTTTCTGAAAGACTTGGAGCTGTGGAAGAGAGAAGAAGGCTGAGAGAAAAAGCAGATGGGAGGAAGGAACTGAGAGACCTCAATACTTGTGGAGAAAAACAAAGCCTTCCCTCGCAAGCACCAGTGCCAAACAGTGCTCTTGTTGCTAACTCACGAATTCCCCCAGTTACCTGTTTTGTAGTCCAGAGCCTCCATCCAATGGGTACCATAATTAGCTTACTGACCAGTGACTGGTAATCTGCAGGGAAATTCAATATTCAGAGAGAGATGATGGCTGGATGAGACTTTGAGGTGAGACAGCAGCTAGTACCCTTTTCCTGTTACAGAGACTTCAAAACAAAGAAAAGAGAATCCAACAACACATCAACCATATTCATATCATGATGGTGATTATAAATGTTCTTTCCTCTTCTTTAAACTTAATCACATTTTTAAAGTTTTCTATAATATGTAATATTTATAATCAGAAAAAAAATGATTGAAATAGAGAAAGACATGATAGCCTTCATTGGGACATGTGCTTTATATATGTCAACTCCTTCATGCTGGGTTTGGCCAACAGAATACCCACTGAAGTGCTAAGTGTTCTATCTGAAAATCCAGGTTCAGTGCAAGCCGTAAGTAAACAATCTTAAAGGCCCAGAGTTTTGCTGTGAAGCATAGACACAATGATTTGAGCTTGGACATCCAATGACATAATCTAGGAAGAGAGGAGAAGAATGGAGCTTCCTAACTTCAATTGACTATGTAATTAAAAGTTAAATCTGTTGTTACATTCTGCATCAATGGCCTGAATTTTGGTTCGTGATCTCCTTTGATTGCCTTCTCCCACAGTGGTTATCCTAGTTGTACTTACATTTATTCATGTAAAGAATTCCTGCCTGCCTTTCTCAGTAGATCTTAGACTCCACAGGAGCAGAAATTCCATTGTTCTATTTTCTTACCATTGAAAATCCAAACCAGAGACTATACTTCAATACATATCTGATACTTGCTGCTCAAGAAACATTTAATTCATCTGAAGGCATGAAAACCCAGTTCCCATTTATCAGCGGTGAAGGGAAGTTTTGGAAGTTTTATCCTACAGTGTTTTAGAGATCAGCCAAGATCAGAGTAACGGTTGGAACCCGTGGCCCATGCAGAGGTACTGCAAGGGAAGACACTAATTTTCTGTCATAGGCCAAAAAAAAAGGCTTCCTGGATGAGTCTCACCAGATAAATTGTAGTTAGCCAATTAAAGAGGAGCACAGCATAGGGTGTTCAAAGCTTTCTAGGGTTGAAATATTTGGAAGTTGATCAAGTGACAGCATCATGCATGAGCTTTATAGCGACACCAAAAGGTCTGCAGTCCCCACAGCTGAATCTATGCAGAGGCTATGGCACAGCCGTTGCTACTCAGAAGAGGAGGAGGCAAGGAAACTCCTAGGGGAGAGGCACATCAGAGAGCCTCAAAGGGACCTGAAGTGTCTAGATGACATCAGCTCTGCAGTACAGTGGGGAATATTTAGGTCAGAGACACCCAAAGGGCAACTGCAGCTAGGAATCTTTATGGCCCAGGGCTTAACTTATTTACTGTCAGAATATGTAGGGTGAAATTTTGGGAGGAGGGTAGGTAGTGCTATGCTAATTAGTCAGGCTCTAAATGGCTAAAAATATGCTTCTTTGAGCTATTTAAAAAAATAATTGGATCTGTAAAAATTTGAGTCTGGTATTGGCTGTCTTGGGAGCTAACAGATACTCAGCCTGCTGTAAAGAAGTAAACAACCCAGGGTCCCCTAAACAGAAGCCAGCCTGGGTTATTTATATAATTGGCTTTCTGGGGGTCTGGGGTGATGTCTGTGATGGGGCTGTTAGAAGATATGGGGTAGTGGTAGCAGAGGAAAAGCGAGGATTGTGTACGGATTAGTCTTGTGTGTCATTCTGGGAATCTGAGCTCTAAGCTAAAAGAAATATGAGTCAGTGGAGAAATTTTAGCAGTTCCTATTGACACATCTTAAAAAGCTCCTCGTGTGACTGAAATATATAGCTGGAGTTAAAAAAAATATTGCTCCAGAGCCCCGCTGTTCAAAAGGTGAGCCTATGAACCAGTCCTGAGGGGCTTGTGGTAAATGCACAATATCAGGTCTGACTTGATTCCTGAATTTCTAAGAGAAGATCAGGAGATTCCTGGGGACATTGCACTTGAGGTTCATTGGCCTAAAGCAAATGATCACTACATTTCAAATATAGAATTATTCTGAAGAGGTTCTATCACAATAAATTTTAGCTCCTTTAAACATATATATGAGCAATATGTAAATGGTAATTTGATAAGATTTGAGATGGAAAAAAAACAGCAGTAGCATTATAATTTACATCTTTTCCTACATTTGGCCTTTCCACTTTTTTGGAGATACTTATTTCATACTCATAAATATATTTTTTAATATTTCTGCCATTCTTTTCTTCATGTTAGACATTATCAACTTTTCACGATAAAAGATGAGTATTTTGTACTGTTTCACTTCTAGACAGAAGTGAAATTCCCACGTCGTCAAAATTCTCCCTTATCCTGTCATAATTTTTAGTTAAAGTAACATTCAGTGCTTGCATTACTATTGCTATGAAAATCCTATTTACAACTTTAGTGCAGATTTCCATTTTTTTCTTATGCATTTTCATCCCCTTGAAGTTTTCTTTTTCCGTAAGTGATTATTCATTCATCTAATATTCTCTGTCTTAAGTTTAAAATTCCTCAAACAAATCAGGTATTGTGCTTCTTTCCTCCACTTTCTCCTCCTCCTCCTCTTTGTTCTTTTGTTGCTGTTGTTGTTTTGAGTGTCAGTTGGCAGGTTCCAACCCAAACTGGACACTCTGGGCCTCCTGACCAGCCCTCACCTTGAAGATTCCTCCCCTATCATCTTAGGGACACTATAATTCTTTTCTGCTGAATCCTGCCTCCTGAATTCTTTCTTCCTAGGTTTTGTTTGTTTGTTTAGTTATTATTTTGGTGGACCATGTCATCATATAGGTGCTGGAAACATAAAATGTTTGAAATCTCATGTTTTATTCCATTCTAACTTTTAATTGAATGTTTTTGCTGAAAAGGAATATTAGGTGTCAAATCACTATTTTTCCCCTCAGAATTTTGAAGGCGTTTCCCCTGTTGCCTTCTCACTTCTATTGGAAATACATATATATTCTGATTCTTACTCCTTCATATAAAACTGATTCTTTTACCCCCTCTACTCAAAAGCTCTTAGAATCTTCTTTCTGTGCTCACTACAGTTCCCACAAGCCCACTGCCATGTGCTCACCTGTGGATCAATCCTCATCCATATTGTTGGATACTTGGTGGGCCTCTGAATCAGTTTCCTAGAACTTCTGTATCAAACTAGGCAGTTTAAAATGAAAAACCTTGTCTCAGAGCTTTGGAGGCTGGTCCTCCAACATCAAGGTTGATGGCGGTTGGTTCCTTCTGAGGCCCCTGAGGGAGAAGCTGTTTCATGCTCCTCACCTAATTCTGGAGGCTTGTGGTCAATCTCTGGCATTCCTTAGCTTTGCCTCATCTCTGCCTTTAGTTTTGCCTGGCTTTCTCCCTGTGTGCATCTATATCTGAGTTCAAATTTTCTCCTTTTTTAAAGGACACCAGTTATATTTGACTATTAAGAACCAATGACTTCACCTTAATTTAATTACATCTGCAAAGACCATATTCCAAACCAGGTTCAGTTCTGAGGTACTGTGGTTAGCACTTCAACATTTTTGGGGTATCCAGCCAATATATAACTGTCCTTTTTGAAAACTTTTTATTTGTTTTAATTAGTTATACATGACAGTAGACTGTATTTATACCCTTTGCTATATATAGATGGGATATAATTTCTCATTTTTCTGAGTGTACGTGTTGTAGAATCACATTGGTCATGAGGCCACATATATATATAAAGCAATAATGTCTGTCTCGTTCTACTTCCTTCCTATCCCCACATCCCCTCCCCTCCCCTCCTTTCACTGCCCTCTACATAATCTAAGGTAACTCTATTCTCCTCTAATGCCCCGCCCCTCTTATTGTAAATTAGCATCTGCATATTAGAGAAAACATTCAGCCTTTGGTTTTTTGGGGATTGGCTTATTTTGTTTAGTATGATATTCTCCAACTCCATCCATTTACTGACAAATGCCATAATTTCATTCTTCTTTAAAAGCTGAGTAATATTCCATTGAATACATATATATATATATATGTATATATATATATATATATGTATATATGTATATATATATATACACACACACACACATGCATACCACATTTTTATACATTCAACTATTGAAGGACACCGAGGTTGGTTCCATAGTTCAGATATTGTGAATTGAGCTACTATAAACATTGACATGGCTGCATCACTGTAGTATGCTGATTTAAAGTCTTTTGGGGTATAAGACAAGTAGTGGGATAGTTGGGTCAAATGGTAGTTCCATTCCAAGTTTTCTGAGGAATCTCTATAGTGCTTTCCATAGTGGTTGTACCAATTTGCTGTCCCATCAGCGATGTATGAGTGTACCCTTTCCCCTACATCCTGTCCTTTTGATGTAGAAATTCCATTTACTTTGTTCTGGAAATTTTTCCTACCTGTATTTTTTTTTTCTGTTCTTTCTGGAACACTTGTTATTTGTTTGGATCATGGAACTTGTGAAATGTAATGTCTAATTAGATCAACTTTTTTCCTGTTTTGATTTCTTTATCTTAAAATCTATATCTTCCAATATTTTATTTTTTCATAGTTTTCCATCATATAGAAAACCACAATACCCACCTACCTATCTATGTCCATGCATATAATTCTCAAGAGCTCTTCTTTATTCCCTGAATATATTACATTTTATACATTTCTGCTTTTGTTTCAAGGTCATAACATATTCTCTTTTCTCTATGATGGTGTTAATGATATTATTTGATATTTTCTTCACCCACTGTTATTTGCTTATTCACTTCCTTTTTGTCTCTTTGTCTCTTTGAATATCTGTTCAAGTACCTTAGGACAAATCAAATGGACGACTTTTGTGTGTATTCAGAGCTTTTCAATTGGTGCACCTCAATCTTTGATAGTCTGTGTGGGTGATTTAATGGGACCATTTCTATAAGGAATCTCCAATATCTGCATATTTATGTTTCCAGAATTTTTTTCCAGATTTTTTATCTGAAGGATAAATTGATTGAATTCTGAGGGCCCAATTTAATATTTTACTTTATTTCTCCATTTTACTTCTTCCAGCCTTCAGCTGTGCTGGATGTGGTGGTACATGCCTATAATCTCAGTAGCTGGGGAGGCTGAGGCAGAAGGATTTTGAGTTCAAAGCTATACTCAGCAACTTAGGTCCTAAGCAACTTAGCAAGACCTTGTCTCTAAATAAAATCGAAAAAAGGGCTAGAGATGTTGCTCAGTGGTTAAGTGCCCCTGGATTCAATTCCCAGTACCAGAAAACAAAACAACAAAAACACAGAATAACAACAACAAACAAACAAACAAAACACCATAACACTAAAAACCCAATCCTCAACTGTACCTGGTGTTTCTTTGTGGTAGTTAAAGCTTCAAACATGTCCCTGCTGCCCAGTGAACCTGCACTTCCTGGTAGTCTACTTGTCCTAAATCTGTGCTGTCCTGTGACTTTGTTCCAACCAAAACAATGTAACAGAAATGATGCCATCTGACTTTCAACTCTGTCTTGACTCTTTGTAGCTTCTACCTGGGTCTCTTGGAAAGCTTGCTTTACATGAAGGCAGACTCCATGGGAGAATTTCAGCTACTCCCAGACTGCCAAGCTGTGATAAAACCAAACTAGCCACATAGAGAAACTGTGTGGAGAGAACAACTCCTGATCATCTACTTGATGGCCCAGTCATGCCTATTGAGGATCCAGGAATGTGGGTGAGGAGTTCATCATGGAGATCAAAACCACTCACATCTTCAGAGACTCCAGCTTAGACAGCATCTGACTGATGGCTTTAGAGAGCCCCAGTGAGTTCTTCTCAACTGAACCCTGTCCACCCACATATCCAGGAGCTATTTACAATAGGTGACTCTACTGCTACGTTTGGGGGCAATGATTTGTTATACAATGATAGACCAAAGAAATATCCCCAGTCCAAAGGATCTATTTATTTTCTCCCCAAAGATTAAACCTCCAATTTTCTGTTGGGTCAGAGAAGGAGCAATCTCTTATTTGTGCACAACAATTGGGGGGAACTGAAGGTCTAACTGTTCCTTAAAAACGTAGTCTTACTGTCACCTTCACAGCCATCAGTTTCTGAGCCATTTGGAAATTCAGTATTTAAATTTTTATTGCTGCACAACTTCTAATACCAAAGCTTAGGATCCGTCTTTGTGAAGTTCCCTAAGCAGTTACCCCAATCCACCTCCTTCCCAGCTTTCAGAATCATGCTTTGGCTAATTCCTCTTCTGTTCTTTTTGCCTCTGTAATTTTATGGATTTTAAGGTTTACTTTATTTTGCATCTTTAACCAGAAATCCCTTGAAATTGTTTTCATAAAAGATCTTTTAAAAAACATGCGTTTAAAACAGATTAAAACCAATTACTTACAAAAAGGTAAGTCTGAAGGCATAAAATTTGGGACATCAGCTCCAAACACTGGAATTCCTTAAAGGACTTATCCAGGCTCCCCTTTAAAGAGCATATTTATAAAAGATGTTAAACAGGCAGGCAAAGATACTCTTAAAAGGATTGCTGCCAGGGATACTAAGTAAATATTACTTGGACTTACAAGATTGAGGGGAGAATTCAATATGAACCCTCTTTCCTTCAGTGTTTTCTTCCTCCGTCTTCCCCATGAATAGGGGAAATCACAAGGAAACTCTGTAATGAATATGTACTTAAAGTCATTTTCAGAAACAATTTGCTGGAAGACAGCTTACTATGAAAGTATTTTTTATGTCATAGCAACAAAGTAACAATTCCTAACTTATTTCAAGATGAGTCACCCTTTTTGAGAACATAGCTAAGTATTCTTAAATTTTAAAAATATCTTCATTTGTTCACAAAAGGCAGCGTGACTGTCCACAAATGATTCAAGGCAGCAAAGAAACTTGGGGGAAGTGATGAAGGACAGAATTAGGAAGCGAATGGTTTAAGCAACATCAGCCTATTAAGATTTTCCTTTGATTTTTAAGTCTGAAGATGGAGTTTTAGTTTATGCTAGTCCTTAAGATGAATTAGTAAGAAAACCTCAGACAAACCTTTACTTCTAAATGAGGTGTAACATGGTTATCATGAGGCTCTAATTTCAAGTTAATTATCCTAATATGCTAGCGGCTTCCATAAAAACCCTCTGGAATCCCTTGGGAAAGAAAGCATTACATTCTGCTGCCCCCTGGCAGATATTTTGTTTACTGAAGAGCATGAGCTGTCCTAAATGAAATAAAAACAAGAGGGAGACGGCCCTGTCTGTCTCTATGGAAGACAGAATATTCTGTTGTTTGTTGCTGAATGAACAAATATTATTTCTAGAACAAAATTTGTTTGAATTAGGACTTTGCTGAAGCAGGACCAACTCGTCTGAATTCTTGCCTTCAATCTCAATCTCTGTAAGTGGGAATATTTAACATTAAATGAAATGCCCGAGAAGGATGATTGTTTTAAATAAATGATGAGACAGAAATTCTCCCATCACCGTTCCAGGAGATTATCATGAAACTAAACACCGGTGAAGCTGAGGTCCGTGTATCTTCTCAAAGGTCATGGATGTGATCATGGGTCTGTAATATGGTTTACAAAGTGAGGCCAGAATAAAATAGGAAATATCAATGTCTCTTTTTTTCCACTTGCTGTTTTTGAGAGTAGAAGAAGCAATGCGATATCTCAGTGGTGACAGAGGAAAAGGATTTTCAAATTTCTTGGAAGTTGTTTTAACTGATGCGTTTGGTGGGGAATATTTGACAAAGAAGTCAAGTGAGGAAAAATAGGTCCACCTGCTTCTCACTCTTGTCAGGAATGTTCTGGAACTGGGAAAGTGAGGTAAGGTTAAGGGAGATCAGAGAGGGATGTCAGATTTGGACATCAGACTGTGACTGTGCTTCTTATTCTCTTCTCTGGTCCCTCAGGATTTTTAAAAATTAAATTGAATTGCATTCTGCTGTCATATATAACAAATTAGAAAAAAATAAAATAAAAATAAAACAAGAAATGTCAAAAAAGAAAAAAAAATTGATTTGCAAATGGGATAGTGTAGCTTTATTTTAGATTTTATGTCAGTTTGCTTCTTATAATATGCACAAAACTGCTTAGCTCAGGGTAGAGAATATCCCCATCCTCATCAATCTCTACCAGTGTTTCTCAAAGTTTGTGCTCCCGGTTCCTTGCATTAGATGTCTCAAAAGGATAATCTGATTCTTCCCCAAAATCAGCATCTCTGAGGATCAAGTTGGGAATCTGCATTTTAACATTTTTAGATGATATTTAGGGAGTGTGACTCTTAGTGTTCTCTATTATCTCCTGGAACTGTGGTAGAATGGTTATCTGTCTGGTACCACACTGTAGGGTGTGGCAAATCTCCTAGATTCTTCATGTGCCTCCTTGGATAAATTCCAGGTATGAATCCCATGTGAGTCTACTGGATGTAAGAATTAAATATTTTTTTAAAAAGCATTGGAAATGCCATGTAGAATTGCCTCTTCCTTTAAGGAGGCCTTTTGAGAGTTTCAACCTCAGTTCTTATTCTAGGGCCAGGGTTGCTGGTTTTGGAAATCATTTTGTTTATGAATTTTTATAGACTGCTCTGAGAGTAACGAAAATAGACTAGAGGAATTAGTACAAAATTCTCCAGTGCTTCTATTTGTGTAGCTAACCTTGAGTTAAAGGATTTCTGCATTCTTTCCCCATACAAGCCCAGGCACACATACTCAGATGTGGTTTATATATCAGTTCTGGTCTCTTTAGTCTAGAATGTATGTGTTTTTTTTCTATTAAATGTTATTATTCATAATTATAATTTATTTGTTATTATGTGTTTTATTTTTCTATATATTTTGTAATATGTGTTTTGGAGAAGAGATTTGTTGAGAAAGAAGGCTAAACAAGATGATCTCTAAATGTACATTCCAATTCTCAGACACAATGTTTAACAACTTTGGGTTCTTATGAACTTGAGTACTTTCACCAATTCTATGGTTTTGGACAAATAGTAGGGACAATCTTTAATAGATCCTTTAAATTTTTAGTAGTAGGCTTAATATTATAGCAGTTTTAGATTTAAAGAAAAACCACACAGAAATTATAGAGAGTTTCTGTCTGTCCCCTCTGTATCTCCTCTCCAGTTACTATTATCATTAGCATTTGTATTAGTGGTATAATTGATAAGCGAGTAGTGACACATTATTATGAACTAATTTCTATGGTTTTTATTAAGCTTCATTCTTTTCATTTTACTTTCTATGGCTTTTGACAGATGTATAATGCCATGTGTTCAGCATGTCAATTTTGTGAAGAAAAGTTCCACTCCACACACACACACACACACACAAATCCCTTCTTCTCTTCCCCTTTATCTTTCCCTTCATCCCCTAGAATTTCTGAAAACCAATAATATTTTTCTGTCTATTGTTTTGCCTTTTCTAGAATGTCATATATTTGACATCATACAGTACATAGCCTTTACAGGGTAGCTTCTTTTACCTAACAATATGTATTCAAGGTTCCTCTACATCCTGTCATAGCTTGGGGGCTCATTTCTTATCACTGAATAATATTTCACTGTATGGACTACCAGGGTCATATCAAGCATTCACTTTTTGAATGGAATCTTGTGGGGTTTGTTTTATTTTGTTTTTGATATTTTGGCAATCATGTATAAAGTTGCTATGAAGATTTTGGCCAGGCTCTTATGTGAATCTAAGTTTTTGATTCATTTGGGTAAATATCTAAGAGCATAATTACTGGATTGTATGAAAGCCTAGGTTTCACTTTGTAAGAGACTACCAAATTGTCTTCCAGAGTGGCTATACCATTTTACATTCCTGCCAGCTGTTAATGAGCACTTCTATTGTTGCAAATCCTCACTGGAATTTGGTGATATCAGTGTTTGGGATTTTAGCTCTTACATTAAGTTTGTAGTGGCGTATCATTTTTGTTTTAATTTTCAATTTCCTAATATCATATGATAATCACATGATAATCAGAATATTTTCACATGTTTATTTGCCATCTACATGACCTTTTCCTTTTGCGTTGGTGTGCATTTGTGCATTCAGATCGTTTGTCATTTTTTTAATGGTGTTTTTTTCTTTTTCTGTTTTCTTTTTTTTTTTTTTTGGTATCAAGGATTGAGCCCAAGATGCTTAACCACTGAGCCACAACCCCATCCCTTTCCTTTTTTTTTTTAAATTTTGAAACAGGGTCTCCTTAATTGCTGGGGTTAGCCTTGAACTTGAGATCTTCCTGCCTCAGCCTCCAGACTCACTGAGATTGCAGGCATGTGCCACCATGCCAGACTGGTTGTTTGTTTTCCTATTGTTGAGTTTTAAAACTTCTTAGTATATTTTGGAGACCATTCTTTTTTCATATATGTGTTTTGCAAGAACTTTTCCTAGTCTGTACGGCCTTTTCTTTTTCTTAGCAATGTCTTCCGCAGAGCAAAAGTTATAAATCTTAATGAAGTTCAGTTTATCAGTGTTTTGTGATTTTAATGTCATATCTAAAAGGTTATTGCCAAACCCAAGGTGATCCAAATTTTCTCCTACTTTATCTTCTAGGAGTTCTTCAGTTTTGCATTTTACATTTATATTTGTGATCCATATATTTAGTCAATTTTTGTGAAGAGTATAAAATATGTGTTTAGGGTCATTTTCCACCATGGGGATGTCCAGTCATTCCTACATTATTTATTGAAAAAACTACCTGTTCTCCATTGAATTTCCTTTGCTCCTTTATCTAATATCAGTTGAACATTTCTGTTAGATTCATACCTGGCCTCTCTATTTTTCCCATTGGTCTCTTTGTTCTTTTGCCAATGTCACCTTGTCTTGATTACTGTATTAAGTTTCTAAGTCAGATAGTGTTAGTTATCTAACCATTTAATTTCAGATTTGAATTGGCTTTTCCTCTTTGTCCACTTTTGCTACCATTATTACAACTCTTAGCATATTAACATAGCCAGTTGTTTGTCATTTTTAAAGTCTACACGATATCCTAAATATAGTCATTTACTTAATTGTTCTTTTAGTATTGAAAATTTTTAGTATTTCCAGTTTATATTCTTATAAATCATGCTGTCAGAAACATCTTTGGGCTAGTTAGTTTTTCTTTTTTTACTGCTTTATTTCTTTGGGGATATTTCTCAAATAAATCAGTATAAACCAGGTTGTAGCCTAGTGACTTCAATTTCAAATGTTTTGCCATACACTTCCTAAGATTAATATTTGAGAATGATTGACTCAGGAAAATTCACTTCTGCTTTGTCTCTGAAATCTACCCTGTCTTTCAAGTCCTGTCACCAGAAATGATCATTATATTTTGTTGTTCATTATGCTAATTCCTCAAAATCATGTTTTCACAGAACTACAATGAAATCTTATTAATAAATGTTACTATTACATGTATCTTCACAAATATTCTTGTATTCATGAATTGTACAAACATATATAATAAGTTATTAAGAGTTCAAGGCTTGGTTGCTTCCCTTAGAAAATGTTACACTTGCTCTTATGAGATAATAAGCATCTGAACTCAGGGTGTTAGATAGCTTTGGATTCTGAGGTGTCCAGACCCAAATTCATGCTGTAATAAAGAAGCTGCTTTATTTTATTTTTTACGTTTTTGGTCTACTTATCTTTCCCCTTAGCTAATTTTTGTCTTAATGCATTTACAAATTTATATTACTTGATTATACATTGATATTGACCCATTGCTTTATTATTTTATCAATATTATATATGAAAACTTTCTTAATCTTAATTTCCACCCCCCCCCTTGGCAGCCAGACTATATAAACTCCTTCCTTTGTTTATCATGTTGTAAATATTTAACAAATGTTTATCAATTTTTAACTTTTCATTTCCTAAACAATTTTTGTTGTTCATGATTATCAATTAACTCTACATCATGTTTTAATTGTTAGCAGAAAACATTTCCAGAGGTTAGTTGTGGATCTTGGGGAGCTGGCTTTGCAGGCAGGATACTGGCATGGCCCCATGGACCCCTCACTTGGGAGGTCTTCACATTGGGATTCATGATCTGTTGCTACTGTCTTTAAATTCTTAGCAATCTTACCTTTGAACTTGTGATCTTTAAGTGGATTCTGATGGGCTAATAAAGCAAAAGCAGAAGAGACACACATGTTTTTAAGATGACTTGGAAGCAGGAAATGTTGGTGGATCCACAATAGGTGAAGTTTTAGCCAGACTCACAGGAACTACAATGAACTTACAATGAAGCAAGTTACAGAGAGTAAGGAGGGTCCTGCTGGGCCACAGAGGCATGCTTACTTTGAAATAAGAACTTACTTCACATGTAGAAGAAAAGCAAGAGCATTCTAAAATAACAATCAAGAAACCCTATCTTATTTATATTATCCCTTGTATTAACCAGCCTTTTAAAAATAAAATGATTTTAGAGAAGAGAAAGAAGAGATAGTTCAGCCCATAGTGTCTTTTCCTCATCGGTGCTTCCTTCTTACCAGTAAACTAAAGGTAGAGGATGAGAGAATGTGTGCACATCAAGAAGCAAAACAGCTGACTTGCTTTTGTGCAGCATCTTTAATGTTTTGGGAAGAACAAAATACATATGCTGGTATGAACTATAAATATGAATTGTGTAACTTCATGATCCAAAGTGCAAGTTAAATGCACTTCTATTTGCATTTAAAACTGCCATTGCACAATATAAAGGCAAATTATAACATTCATGTTAATAACTTAAATTTTTAATGCTACTTTAATTAGAATAACAATAAATAGCAAATAAAAAGCACCATGCCAAAGTTAAGAGAGACCCATAGAACAAAAGGCTTTAAGTTTTTGGGTACTTAACTGAATTTTTATCCTGCTTTTTGTACAAAGGCCTCATGCTTTATTTTTATGTAGGGTCCTGCGAATTATGGACCCAGTGCTTAAATTTTGGAGAAAAATAAACATTTCTTATAAACAACAAATGTGTTAGTTATACCGAAATGAATATGCCAAAATTAGTGACTTAACTTATGACCTAATAGAGTAACTTGCAAGAAGTTATAAAGAATATGACAGATTTATTTGATTATTCAAAATTTAAAACTTTTGTATCTAACCAAAAACTTAAAATTAATGTTGTTTTTCTACAGGTAGCAAACTACCTGTAGAAAACAACAGGCAAAGGATTAATAATTTTGTACATAATGAATTTTTCTAATTAACACATAAAACATCCTAATAGACAAATTGACAAAATTCATCAACAGACAATTCATTACAGAGAAATACAAAATTTAAATAACCATAGGAAAATGCAATTTCTTTTTAAGAGTTCTTTTTTTAAATAACAAATTCACATTGGCTTGGATACAATAAAATAGATGCACTTTCATTTCTTGTGAGCACATCCATCTTAGTAATGACTCACTATAGCATTGTTTGGCAATGTATCAAGATTCTGCAAAAAAACTATTGTGCTTTGATCCCATAGTTCAGTTTCTAGGAATTTAATCAAAGAAAATTATGAGAAATGTGTTCAAAGGTTTTTGTAGAAAGACATTGTCTTTTATTTTTTAATAGTATGGTGGTGGTTTAAAATACCTCCACAGATTTTTTTTAACTCCTTACAAAAGGTGACATCAAATTTACCTTCATTAATTGAGGACAAGGATTAGTGACTAAGGAGTAGAATATGGCGCAAGTGATGATTTGTCACCAAGTCATAAATACATCATTGTTTCATCCTTCATAATTCTCTCTTACTTTATTTGGGAGAGATCTGATTAACAAGGAGCTGAGTTTGCCTACTAACAGCTGTCTTAGAGGGAAATTGGATTATCAGCTCAACAGGTTGTAGCAGATTGGAAGCTGCTCGAAACATCAAAGGTGGTTAGAAATGCTACATAGAATCATTGGCAGTAGCCTATAAGTGAATCTCAGAATTATAACTAATATTGGAGCAAAGCTTTGCAATTCTTTATGAATTACTACTCTCTTATTAAGAAACATCTTTTGGTTTTTGCTCCTGGATTTAGCAAAGACTGAACACTTTTTACCACAAGCCACCATGTATAAAGAAACCTGAAGTGCTCATCATGACCTAGTCTTATTTGACCCATGAATTTGGACACAAACAGTGGAACTCTATCATCAAATGGAAGCAGAACCTACTAGACCAGGCTCAGGAAATTTGGAAGGTACACATAAATTTCACGAGGAAGGCCCCAATGACCATAAGCCACTATTTCTCTTCAATTGCCTTCTCTCTGTCAACCTTCTCTATGTACAGTCTCATGAGTTTCCTATGTCTATGGGATAAAGAAAGTGAACTTGGTTTAACTAATGAATTTACCAAATATGTAGGTACCACCTAAAGGTGACTAGTGGCAGTAGCACCATAGCCCCAATTCAGGATGTCCCTGAGAGACAGTAGTACAGACAAACCATTTGATGGGTAGAAACTCAAGTCATTCTGTTGTCCTAAAAGGGGAGATGACCAGTGTTGTCTACACTTATTTCTAGATTTAGCTAAAGGGTCCGTTGGATAGTCTGGGACTCAGAAAGGACACAATTAGAAAATTGGTGACAAGGAATCCAAAGTAAATGTATATGGATAAACCTCTCTGAGGCACCCAGGTAAAGATATGTGGGTCCCATGTTAATGCTCACTAAGGGCAATCTCAGCAGAGGGTTAATATATAGGTAGGTAAGACAACCAATTATAGAACTGTCAGTGGGCCTTCTTTTGCTCTTCTTGTCACCATTGAGTTCAGGAAAAGAGGTCACTGTAGTAGGAAAGGAATTTTACATGGGCTCAGCCACATGTAAACATGTAACAAGTTCAACCTTATTGTAGCCATTTCTGAGCACCCAAACTGCCTTCCAAATTGCTTTCCCTTTTAGCTTTTGCTAAAACCATCTATGGATTGAGCACCTATCCATCACCATGTCATTCACACAGCATTGCTAATAACCAAGAAAATCACTTCACTGCAGATGAAATGCAGCAATGGATCCCTGCTCACGGAATTCACTGTTTCTACCATTTGACTCACTGCTCCGAAAGAGCTGGTTTGATGGAATGGTGAAATGACCTTGTAAGGATTGTTATGGCACCAATTAGGGTATAATACCTTGTAGAGCTGGAGCAATGTCCTCCAGGATGTGGCGTATACACCAAGTCAGCATTTAGTATTTGGCATTCAGTATTTGGTGTTCTGTTCCCCACTAGGATTCACAGGTCTAGAAATTATTAATCCTATAAATCCACCAGCAAAATTTTTGCTTTCTGCTCCCAGAGCTTTATGCTCTGCTTGTTAGAATTTATAATTCAGAAGGGAGAAATATTTCTGCTAAGGGATATATTTCCATTGAGTTGAAAGTTGAGACTTCCCCCTGACTACACCAGGCATCTCTTGCCACTGACAAGAGGATTTTTATCAACGGGAAATTGGTTGTTACTTTACAATGAGAGCAAGGAGGAGGAAATTTGAAATATAGGAATTCCTGATCTCTGACACTTTTCTTCCTTATGAATGTGGCTTGCTCTTGTGAAGGTGATGCCTATGTGTTTTACTTTGCCTTTTCTTTATTTTTTATTATACCATCTGTTAACTTTAAAATTTCCTGAATGTAGGACTTCTATTATTTATTTTGTAATTGCTGAACGAATGATAAGAAAGGATTTGAAGTCAGAAGTTACTCAGCACAGTGAATGGGTCAGGATTTGTTTCCCTAAAATCTTAATTCCTGAGTTTTCCCTCTTAACGAACAATGTTCTTCCAGAGCAATGATATAGAATGATCCAGAGGCAGTTACTCCCTACCATGGTCATTTTAATTCTGTACACATTCTTCCACATTTTTTGATCCTTTTTTGTTGCCCTCAATGTTCCTTTCCTTTATCTCTCCCTTAGCAGTATGGTTGCTGAACAAATTGCTTCAGGCTTTTTAAAGGAGTAGACAAGGTTGCTTTTTGTCATGATTAACTTTGGGGATTTATGAGGAGGCTGCTCACAAAGTGTGGGCAGAAATCGTCCACTGCCCATATGTTGCTGGCACTGATAACATGTAAAATCTATGGAGTAAATCTGCACAATTTAGCTTGCTTAACTATTAAAAACACTTCATTTTAAGGTTGGAGGTTTTGTTTTATGCCCCTCTACATTTTTTTCTAGCTATAATTCAACCTTCGAAGGAGTTACCACCATCTGTCTTTTATTGTCATAGAAAATATTTTTAAAATATTGTTAAAGTAGAAATAATTTAGTGGATATGGTTAAGGCAAGTTAGAAAACTTGAATCAAATTCAGCTTTAGAATATTCATAATTTTGTCAGCTTGGACTAGGTAGTAATTGGGTTATAAGGAAATAAAACTATTCATGATTTTTGTGGGTGAAATGCTGATAGAGTCTTTTTTTTTTACTCCATTCTTATGAATGGTATTCTGTTATACCTACTAATATCTCTTGAAGGTATTTCAAGGAAAAAATTTTGCCCAAGTCTTATAGATAAAATGATTGTATTACAATTTTGAGGATGAAAGACTGCTAAAGTATGGAGAGCTAAAATAATAAACCCATAAATCATATATGTGATGGAATGAACCTGGAACCCCAGGTTCTTCTAACCATGTCCATGCTTCTGATCACTGGTCACGTGAACACTCAAATCAGAGTAGTGAGGAATGCTTTTCTTCATAGCTCATCTTTGATTATTTCCCAGCTTCTCATAGGCTGAGGGACTGCTGGCACACCTACTACTTCAGAAGGTGTCAAACAGAGTGGCTGAGGGCATAAGAAAAAGGAAAGATGATGGCAATCTTCTTGAGAAATGGATGGAGCCCAAAGAAAGAGGTATGGTACATCCATTCCAATGAATATGACAGAGATACCTTTCTTTGCCTGTTCTAGTCAGCTCTTCCATGGCTCTTAGTAAAGGATCTGATCAGAACAACCATAGAGGAGGAAAAGTTTATTTGAGGGCTCATGGTTTTAGAGGTCTCAGTCCATAGAAGGCTTGTTCCATTTCTCTGGGCTCAAGATGAGGCTGAAGATCATGGCAGAGTGTATGGCAGAGAGAAGCTCATATCATGGTGATCAAGAAGCAGAGAGACTCCACTTGCCAAATACAAATATATACACCAAAGCCACACTCCAATTCCCTGCCTCCTCCAGCCACACCATACCATTTTAATTAATCCTATCAATTCACTGATTAATTCACTGATTAGGTCAAGGCTGTGATCCAATCATTTCTCCTCTAAACCCTCTTGCATTGTCTCACACTGTGAACTTTCAGAGGACACTACATCCAAACCATAACAATGCTCTTGGGAGAAACCCAAGTAGTAGTTACTGGACTGGTTTATGAAACATGTAAGGCATTCTAGTTCCATGGTTGTACCTGAATTTACTACCTGCGTGATATTTACATGAGAAACTGGCTTCTTTTGAATATACAACACTGGCAACTCATTCTTTCAAAAGCAAGCAAGCATTGAAATAAGTTGGGGGTAAGTTCTAAACACAAAAATCAGTAAAATAGGGGAAGGCCTGAGGCTAGCAAAGATTGTACATAAGTTTTACTAACATCATGGACTTGATCTGAACAGAATATACTGCTTAGTTTAACTTACAAGTAATTTGCGACATTACATCTGACAAAAATCACATTTTTAACATAATTGATTGAATATAGAAACAACGTGTAACTATCAACCTCATTGTTTTGGTCCTCTTGGAAATAGTTGTAACATTGTGACTTAAACTGCTATATGATAGAGCAGTTCAAAAACTCAGCCTCAAAAGTCAAATGGATAATGTTTTGAACATAAGACTTCATCATTAAACACTTATGCAACCACTTACATACCCAAGTTTTATTTTCTTCATCTGTAAAATTTGATGATAATGGCAACTACCTCTTCAGGTTGATATGAAGATTACATTATATTTACTTTCATGGATAATCAAGTATACGAGTAGAAAGTGTTATATTTCTACTCTTTGTGATGACAAAACCAAGGTACTATAAGGAGTGTAGTAGTCAGATGCTTGGCTTGATCTATGGTTGGGAGTGTGCAGGACAGGTGTATTCAAACAAGCAGAAAGTGATTGAGAGGGATGGCAAAGAAATGGTTAATATGATGTGCCCAGTGGACTAGATTGTATACAAAAGGAAGGAAAACCCTCAGCAGGCTGAGAGACAACTGGATAAGTGCAGAGACTGGATCAAACATGAGATACAGATTGCAGGCATGGTAGGTGAGAACTGGAAAGACAGGAGATTCTGCTCAGCAAGTTGAGCTCAAGTGGAATAGTCAAGGTAATGCTGAAGAGCAGTGAAGAAGGCAAAAATTGTAATTAGTTGTGAAAGTCAAAGAACCATGAGGTTAGGGTGACAGAAGGGTAATTTGCATGCTCACTGAAGTCCCCAGAATGAATAGCAGAAGACAGTTTGGATAATGAACAGAAGACAAATAAATAAGAGCAATGAAGAGTAAAGTTAAGTGGGGTCAGCTCACCAAGGAGGATGGAGTTTTGCAGGAAGTTCACACAGCATTTAGTAGCTCTAAGGCAAGTGACACTCCTGTCCTAAGGCACCTGGGATTTCAAGAAAGAGTTCAAACTTAACAAAGCTTGGAGGAAAGCAGTATTGGGAGGGGGGAACCAAGGTAAAGATGGGATTAAGAAGTGAGGAGGGTGGAGGATAACAATTTTTATCTGCTGAACATTGGAATCACATAACCACCCGAACTAGCTTTTAAAAGTCACCATGCCTGAACATTTCCTAAAACCAACTGCATGTTGTTATTTGTGAGGTCCTGCCAATCATATATTATAAAAGTTCAGAATTACTTAATGAGAGTTCAAAAAAAATTCAACTAAAAGCAAGAACAGAGCAGTAGTGAAGGGGAATAGAAAGCAGGAGATGATTCTAAGGGCCTGGCAGTTGGGCTGGTGGGGGTAGGTGACATGGGGTGAACTCCTCTCTGGACATGGGATGGGACTTGGAGCTGCTCATGTATTGTTAGCAGCCTGTGCATAGCTTCCTGGGAGAGATCAGAAATAACTTATTTACCTTTGTCTTCCTCCTGTTCTCACTCTCTTTCTTCCTCTCTCCCCAATGCTCTCCCCACTGCCCAGAGGTGCATAGAACTTTGCTGCCCCCATGAAACGTAAGTAACTTATTTAGACATGGTCATCACTGATGGTCGACCCTGCATCTGCCACCTCTTTTTCTCTGTACTTGACACAAAGCTTGGCCTCTTCCTCAGTTTTCTTGGAATCTCTTTTCACACAGTGTTAAGCAAAGTTCAAAAGCAACTCCATTGGGGTTTCAGTGATTGTGGCTGAAGCTCCCAGAGGGACAAGCTGGGACACATCTCTACTTCCAGAGCCACTGGCTGACCCCAAACTGGGAGATAAACAAAATCAGGCAGCTCCTGATCACCCACGGCCCTCCAGTCTCAGGTTCCTCACACTGTCCTCTTTGAGTAGCCAACCAAGTCTTTTCATTCCTGTAGTTGTGTCTAGAGCTGTATGTTTACAGCTCATCTCTCTTTGCCATAAAATTCTTATTCCCTACATAATCATAACAGATGTCAGGCCTTTTGTCTCCACAGATTTCTCACACACACACATACACACACATACACACGCACATGCATACACATTCAATTTTAATATTTTAATCCCCTCCTGGAACTATTCTACTCTGAGTAGGGCCAATCAGTGAAAGGGTCAAAGTGCTCTTATGATCCCATCATTTTTACTTTGACTCTGCCCCATCCTGGAAGCATGCTTAAGAGTTTGTTTCAGACCAGGTCCCAAGGATTGTTCTGGGAAATCTTTGGACGAGTGGTGGTAAACACACTAGTGCCTGGATCTCTGTTTCAGGAATTTGTCTTCTAAAGTCTGAGTCTTGCCTTCAGTAAAACCAGTTCCCTAAATCCAAGCTGATGGCTGAAATTCCATCCTGAAATGTGGACATTTCTGTCTTTAACATTCTTCTTTTTATCCTGTGGTGCTGGGGCTGGATCTCAGGGTCTCATGGATGCCCAGGCAAATACTCTTATCACTGGCTTCACCCCTCTCTCCCTTTATCCTTCTGAATTTACTTCACTGATGGAGAAAATGTAAGGGTTTCTTGGGCTTTCTTTAAACTTGTGTTTCCTCAGTAAAATGTGTCCATGGCAATTTGTTCCAAGTCAGACTAAAATTGCCAAACTATATTTAGTTGTTCCGTGTTATGGTTTGTAGCAAAGGATTCTGGCTGTAACAACTTATGCAAAAAAATTCCATACTCATGACCCATCTACCTCCCAAAGGTCTCACCTCCTAATACATCATGTAAAGGATCAGGGTTTCAACCTATGAATTTGGGGTAGGGGATATTCAGTCTATTGAAAGGAAAAAGAATGCTCTTGGCCCAAGGATCAAAAGATGCAACAACCCTGATTTGGGAGTATTTCTAGTATGTGTGAAGAACAGAGAAGAAGCCATTGTGTCCACAGTGCAGAGAAAAGTAGGGGGCATCTTAGGAGATGAAGTCAGAGATGGAGATGGATCAGATGATGGTGTTCATAAGAGATATGAGGGATCTTGCATGGAGAAGGGTCTGAGTCAGATTCCCCAGGCTGCTATAGGCTGCTATGTGGACAAGAGCCTGTAGGGGGAGTTAGAGCAGAGCAGAGAGATCGGTTACACTATTGCCCCAATCCAGAGAAGAGACTTTGTTGTATTTTACCTGGTCCAGATGGTAAGTATTGATCACATTATAGACAGACCTGTATTTTCCTTTATTATCAGGGAACCCTGTGTACCAGCAACACGGTCTGGAAGTTTCAGAGTATGACAACCCAGCTTGGCCAGGCCTTTTTATTATAGTACTTTAGAATCTTGCTTGACCAGATTCAGATCAATAAACACTTGAATCTTTAGGGTTTTACCAGCCAGTTCTTTAGCAGAGATGTAATACATATACATATACACATATCTGTATATGTGTGCATATATGTATGTATACCTATTTACATATATATGCTATATATCACTATATATCACATATATAGTTACATTTTGAGTGTAGAGTTGAGAGATGTGTCAGGTGTAGGATATGAGACATAGAGAGGAACCATAGATGTTTCCCAGGGGTTGGGTTTAGGACTGGAGGAATAGAATTGTATGAGACTGAAAGAGAAAAACTGAGAAAAATGTTTGTTGGTGAGGAGGGAGAACTCAGTTTTTAATAAATATTGAATTTGATATGTATTAAAAATCCTAGTGGATATATTGACTAGGAAATTTGCAAGTTTATATGGAGTTTTAAGATAGGGTTTAGACGGCAGTTTTGAGTGTATGTTTTATTTTAAAAAGAGAAGAGAAAAAAACAGATGCCATCAGGGAGGATGTGGGGGAAAATATTCACTCATACATTGCTGTTTGGATTGCAAATTGGTACAGCCACTCTGGAAAGCACTATGGAGATTCCTCAGAAAACTTTTTGACCCAGTTATCCTACTCCTCAGCATAAACTCAAAGGATTTAAAATCAGCATACTATAGTATGCTGATGTGGCCACATCAATGTTTATAGCAGCTCAATTCACAATAGCTAGGCTATGGAACCAACCTAAGTGCCATTCAATAGATGAGTGGATAAAGAAAATGTATACTTAATGGAATATTACTCAGTCATAAAGAAGAATGAAATATAGCATTTGCCCATAGATGGATGGAACTGGAAATTATAATGCTAAGTGAAATAAGCCAATCCGCCAAAACCAAAGGTCAAATGTTCTCTCTGATATGTAAATGCTGACTCACAAAAGAGAGGGGGCAGTTAGGTAGGGAGAAGTGGAGTTTCACCCAATTACAAAGGAGGAAGTTGGGGAAAGGGAAGTGGAATGGGAATAGGAAAGACAGTAGAATGAATCAAACATAACTTTACTATGATCATATATGAATACATGACCAGTGTAACTCCACATCATGTACAACCACAAAAATGGGAAGTTATACTCCATATATGTATGATATGTCAAAATACATTCTATTGTCATGTATAAATAGGGAGAGCAAATAAAAAATTTAAAAAAATAAAAAGAAAAAAAGAAGGAAAGAAAAAGAAAGAGTGAAAGAAGAGAAAAAAGAAAAGAAGTTCAGATCTCACAATTCATAAAAATAGCATTGCTTGGTTGGTCATTGCTGTTCTGTCTTCTTTTGTTTTAGTAAAGCTTAGACCTAGAACAAACAAACAAACAAAAACAAAAACTAGATGCCATCAGGGATAGATTTTAGAAAAGCACAGATAACAGGTCAGTAGGTTCCAAGTATACTCCTACCTAGAGGAGTATGGTCTTGCTCTAGAACACCCTGACATTCCCCTTACCCCCCAAAAAAACTTATCAGAATAAATTAATTTGATCTCAGAATCTTTCCTACAGGCCTTTGGGAATGAGGGGCCCCAACAGATTCATCTATGTGAAGCTACATCAAGCTCAGATCTATCTATTCTCAGGCACACCCATCTCTCCTTCAGAACCCGGCTGGAAATAGACCAGCCTGCCCATGTAGAGTCCCCAGCGTCTCTCTCTACTTATGGTTTTTGTGAAGCTAAATATTTAAGTAAAAAGAGAGCTAAAAAATGTACAAATCACTAAATCCACACAGACAATGTTTTTTCAATACAACATCAGAATCTATAGAGATAATTTACATGACTTTATCCAGGATAATTTTTGTCTTGGACTAAAACTACTGCATTTAGGTTATGCTACCTTTAAAGTCTTCTTCAAAACAAATGTGACAGTTGATTTATCTTTGCAAAAGTAAAAAGCTAATAGCAGCGATTTTCCAACAAAATAAGGCAGTTTCTCCCATAGATATATTTAAGATATCTTCAGGAGGATTATGTTTTCAAATCATTTAGACTGTTCTAGCTTTATAGTCCTATTATATAAATTCATGCATATATGAAAAAATGTATATACAGTTAGATAGATAAATAGATATATGCACATTTTAAAGAAGTATTTAGGTAGCTCATTAGAATCAAGATTTTTTTAAAAAGAGTTCAGCTTTTAAGTTATACCCATGGCTCATTATAGAGAAATATTGGAATTTATGTGAAACTCTCCTTCTACATTATCCAAATAAAATTTTCTCTTAGATAAATCTAATAGAAAAGCTTCTGAGCTTTTTATTAATTGCATGTCTGTAAAATGCTTTAAATTTAAAACAAGGTAATTAGGAGTAGGTAATAGCTACTCAAACTTGATAAATGGTAACAATTTTAATATACTTATAGAATGAATTATGTTACTGGAACATGTAGGAAGCCAGAAATAAAAGCAACAGAGAGGTCCATTGGTCACATCAGAAAACACATAAACATGAGAGTCAGTCCAGTGAGTCTGTTCTTAAAAACGTTAATTATGGCATTGAAAAGCTAAATGGGAATTCAGAATGTAAGAGAACACTTGGCAAATTTCCCATTAGGTACTCAAAATTGTCAAAACCCCTACATGCTCAATTCTGGTTCCATAATTAAATTGAGGCAAGGTACATGGAAAGTATTCAAAGGATGCCAATATGAGACAATGTAAATAATGAAGTTAATGAGCTGATGTCATTTATCTGAAGGAAGGCACAACATAAGAGGAATAATAAAGCCATCAATTTCCTGGGAAAGAAAGTCCTCTATCAAACCTGAAACCATATTATAGTGGGAAAGGGTGTGGAACTTCAGAGCCAACCCAGCTTTAGAGGAAAGTCCTCTTTCTGCTGATGATTTCTCCAACATTGGGAAGGTGATCTAACATGCCCATGTTTGTCCATCTGTAAAATGGGGATGACATACCACAGTCTATGGGTCACTCTAAAGGTTAGATTAAGTGAGGTCATGCAAGTAAAATACCCAGCAAAACATATGGTAGGGAAGAGGACTAGAAATGACAGTGATGAACTGGCAAATCCTGTCGTGGTATTGACATTCTTTTTGTCAGTATGGAACAGTGCTAAGAATGTGATCTCTGAAGATATATTGCTTGAATTCAAATTCTCGCTACATCACTTGCTAGTTGTGGGACCGTGGGCTCCTTTTTAAATCCTTTAAATTTTATCATCCTCTTATCCCAGGATTGTTCTTATAATTTTGTGGGGATTTCATTAATATTTGTTATAAAATATTTACAACAGTGCTAGAAAGTATTATTTTATCTTTTTCTTTCTTCTTTTTCTCTTCTTCTATTCCTCCCTTTCCTCTTCATCATTCTTTTCATAATTATTATGATTCACGGGAAATATTTTTTACATTTCTGATTTGTATAGTGGATATTGAATCACTGCAGAACATGCGCTCTTACAGATCTGATCTGTGTTCCCAGTCCTGCTGACTTTCCTTCCATTCAACTTGATAATATTAAAAACACTTTCTAAAAAACCTGCATGTTTCATTCTACTATCCTTCCTATCTCCCCAACCCCTCACCTCCCCTCCCATCACTTCTCTCTACCTAATCTAACTTAGCGCTATTCTTTTTTTTCTCATGAAACAGACATTATTATTACTGTGTGTATATATGTGAATTCATGACCAATATATTTTTCTGTATATTCAGAAAAATGAGATATTGTATCCCATGTGATTCAAATGTACAATATGTCAAGGTCATTGTACTGTCATGTGTAACTAATTAAAACAAATAAAAAAATAAATTTAAAAAAAAACAACACTGCATGTTAACCTCCATCTAGAATTTATTTTCTGGGGAATGTGGCATGTAACAACCAGCACTGTTATCCTTCCACCAGTAACTGACATCTTCAAGATGATAATAATAACTAAAATGTGTATTTATATCATGTACTAAATGCTAAGTTTTTATATGTATTATTGAATAAAAATTTCCACAGTTGTAGACTATTATTGTCTCCACTTTATATATTTCTCAGAGAGTTTAAGAAATTTTCCTTGAGCACCCAGCTGGCACTTGAAATCATGAGGTTCAGCTCCACAGGATGCACATTTTACCATTATACATTATTATCATTTAGTATGTGCTCAGTAAATCTTATGGAATATTGTGAGGTGCTTTGGTGTTTTTGTTTCCTTGTTGTGAGAATCTTGTCACTGTGATAAATTTCCTACCCTGAATGAGCCCATTATTGTTGATAATAAATGCAAACAACTCAGTGACTGAGTCCTAATAAAGGTGATGCAGCAGCAGCCAGGTCTCAGGCCAAGACATTTCTTGAAGGGGAAATTACTGCTCAGAAAGTAAATGTTTGCAGCAAAGTTGAATGCAGAATAAACATAAAATATATACTCGATGTTACAAGTATCTGGCGATATGTTTATGAAATGAGTATTGAGATACAATCAGTTTAACATAATTTGTAAAGAACTGATAATATTAATGTGGGAAACCAGACACCATCATACTGTTGATTAAAGTTTTAATCAATACTTTGGAGAAATATTTGACACTACCTAGTAAATCCAAAAATGTACATACCTTACAATTTTGCAGTGAATCTCAAATACCTGCAGAAATTCTTGAGCATGTCATTAATATGAAAAATTATGGATACTTTATCCGTGCTTTTTGAGAAAGTAAATTTTTTTTAAAGTTCAACTATCTACCATTAAGTGAATATACATATATACTGCGGTAATGTGTATGTATATATGTGTGTGTGTGTATGTGTGTGTATACATATTTTTGATAGAATGCTGGTATACCATTTAAAATGAATGAAGTCAATATATGTATCAATATGGATGGTTCTTGAAAATTTGTTAAAAAATATTTTCAGAATGTTAAGTACAATATGTTACTTTTATATAAGTTAAAAAGTAATTAAGATGTGTATATTGTTAAGAGATACAGATGTATTTGAAGTGTAAAACTGTAAACTATTTGAAAGAAACAGAGGGGTGATTTAAGCATTTCTCTAAAGTTTTATTTCCCCAAACAATAGCAGAAAAGATCTGAGGCAATATAAAAATAAGTTAATGTACTCTGTTTGAGAACAGCAGCTTTTTTTTTTACTATACTATATTTTATTTATGCTTTCAAAATGCAATACAAAGAGAGAACATACATAATTTTGCTAATGAATCACTCTGTTGAGTGAAATTAATTTAAGTGCAATTATTTACATAAATTCTAGATATGTAGATTACTTATTGATGGGCTTCAAAAATATATGGGCATAGGGGCTGGGATTGTGGCTCAGCGGTAGAACGCTCACCTAGCACAGGCAGGACCCGGGTTCCATCCTCAGCACCACATAAAAATAAAGGCATTGTGTTGTGTCCATCTACACCTAAAAAATAAATATTTTAAAAATATATATATGTTTAATGTTAATCTTTTCCTCATGCTCTTCTTCCCTGTTCTGATCTTAGTTGCTCTCTTTATATCAAAGAAGACATTTGGCATTTGTTTTTTAAGGATTGGCTAGCTTCACTTAGCATAATCTGCTCTAATGCCATCCATTTCCCTGCAAAATCCATGATTTTGTCATTTTTTAGTGCTGCGTAATACTCCATTGTGTATGGAAATGGAAGGAGACCCTCATTGTTACACAAAGTTACATATAAGAGTTTGTGAGGGGAAAGGGGGAAAAAAAAACAAGGGAGAGAATTAAAACAACAGCAGATGGGGTAGAGAGGGAAGATGAGAGGGAAGGGGAGGGGGATAGTAGGGGATAGGAAAGGTAGCAGAATACAACAGTCACTAATATGGTATTATGTAAAAATGTGGATGTGTAACCGATGTGATTCTGCAACTTGTATTTGGGGTAAAAAATGGGAGTTCATAACCCACTTGAATCAAATGTATGGAAGATGATATGTCATGAGCTGTGTAATGTTTTGAACAACCAATAAAAAATAAATAAATAAATTAAAAAAATATATATATATGGACATAAATATATTTTACACTGAAAAACCAAGGGAATTCATCCTCCTTTAAAAGTGCAGTTTTCTAGCTGGGTACAGTAATCCCAGCAGCTCCTGTAATCCCAGAGGCTTGGTCACAAGTTCAAAGTCAGCCTCAGCATCTTCAAGGTGCAAAGCAACTTAGTGAGACCCTGTCTCTAAATAAATACAAAATAGGGTTGAGGATGTGGCTCAGTGGTTGAGTGCCTCTGAGTCCAATTCCCAGTACCTCACCCTTGCCAAAGGTGGATTTTTCTGTTTTGGTTTTTGCTTTCCTAGGGTAGGAAGAATGGCATGATCAGTGGTTCTAATACTTGGCTAATCTTCAGAATCACCTGGGGACCCCTTTAATATGCAAAGTCTGAGATTCACCTCAGATTTATGAATCATATTCTCTGGGGGTGGAGCCCAGAGATTTGTTCCCTTTATTTCTGTAGACTTTTATAACTCCCAGGGAGTCTAGTAATTAGTCCCTCTTGGAAATCTATCACCAGATGTCTTCTCCACTTCCGTTCCTCAGGATTATTTTTGAAGAGTAATGAATTCAGTATAGGACTGGAATCTAGTTATGTTTGCTCCCTTCAGAGATGGACTGTAAGTGGTGGCAGAAAAGACTTCCAGTTTGTAAAGTTGGTCTTTCTTTCTTTCCATCCCCACTGGGCATATTCTTGCTCACCTTACAAGTCACTGTGGGCTCGCCATGGTCCATGGTGTTTAAAACACAGGTATTTCCAGTGTCCTCTTTTTGGGGGAGTTTGAAGGGGTACCAGGAATTGAACCTAGGGGCACTTGACCACTGAGTCACATCCCTAGCCCTATCTTGTATTTTATTAATGTCCTCGCTCATATAGTGTTCTGAATGTTTTCCCCATTCCATTGACCACTTAGCTAATTTTTTCCTCCTTTAATCTTCAAGAATGCTTCAGGAAGTTGAATGCCAGTAAGAGCATTATGATTTGGGCTGCCAGGAAAATAAACATTATTTCAGTTCCATTTAGATGAAGCTTCTTGTCAGTACAGAAAATAAACTCCTGGTTCTGAATTTTAGTAGTTTTTTGTATTTCATTGGCAGGTGAATATAATCTCCATTTGTACCATCAAAGGAAAAAAATAGGACTATGATTTGTGCCTCTGAAATACTTCATCTTTGAGGGAGGCCTCCCCATAAGTCCTTCTGTGGGTATTAGGGGAGTTCCATGCCTCACCCACTTAAGACAGTAAATACATGGGTTGTAAAGGGAGGGCCTCCTGACACACTTCTCATCAGGATCTGCCTCTGAGAGCTTTTCTGAAAGCTGGAAACAATGACAACAGAGGACAATGACAACAGAGGACAATGACAACAGAGGACAATGACAACAGAGGAGAAAATGTCAGTGTAGAAGCTTCCTAGAGGAGGAGTTCCATGTTTTTAAAGATGATGTCCTAGGAAGGGACCAAGATACATGATTCTAAATCCCTTTCTTTCTTTCTTCCTTTCTTTCTTTCTTTTTTGTATTTATTCATAAACGATTATTGCCTTTATTTCAGAACTGGAAAAATTCATAGTTCTTTCTGAATTATCCAGTTATTCATACGTGCCAATTAATGAAAGAGTAGGTCATATGAGTTATTAGACATATTTATCAAAAGTCCCATAATGAGAAATCAGTTTGATATCCTCAAGAAACTATTCGAGAAACTTTTTTTTTCTTTTTTTGTATCACTTTGTGTTTTTTAATATCGTTATTTATGAGCATGTCATATCCTATCTAAACAATAAGCTCAGGATATAAATATGTTCAGTTTTTAATGTCTAAAAATCTCCTGCTATAATCACTATAAATATTTCTTTTTCTTTTTTTATTAATTTTTTATTTATATGTGACAGCAGAATGCATTACAATTCTTATTAACATAGAGCACAATTTTTCATATCTTTGGTTGTATAAATGTATATTCATACCAATTTGTGTCTTCATACATGTACTTTGGATAATAATATCCATCCCACTCCACCATCATTTCTAACCCCACGCCCCCTCCCTTCCCTTCCCACCTCTCTGCCCTATCTAGAGTTCACCTATTCCGCCTATGCTCGCCCTCCCTACCTCATTATGAATCAGCCTCCTTATATCAGAAAAAACATTCAGCATTTGTTCTTTGGGGATTGGCTTACTTCACTTAACATTATCTTCTCTATCTCCATCCATTTACCTGCAAATGCCATGATTCTATTCTCTTTTATTGCTGAGTAATATTCCATTATGTATATATGTCACAGTTTTTTTATCCATTCATCTATTGAAGGGCACCTAGGTTGGTTCCACAATTTAGCTATTGTGAACTGTACTGCTATAAACATTGATGTGGCTGTGTCCCTGTAGTATGCTGTTTTCTTTTAGCTGTTTGCTCCAACTGAACATGAGGTTTCCTTATTTCTGCCCTTACCTTGTCCCTTCTGCCCATGCTGACCTCCACACCTTCTACTTTGTCAACCTCCAAGGAACAGGGACTCCACGAGGCCCACAGATGTTCACAGGCTCCTTCATTCTTGCCTTTGTCCCTACCCCGCTGCTGCAGTCACCCAGCCCCTGACCTATTTCCTGTTTGCAGCTGAACACTTGCCTCTGAATTCTTCCAGATTCAGCTTTTCTAACTTCACTCCCAGCTGCTGTTAACCTCGGTTTGTCCTCCTCTCACTCAAGTGCTGTTTCCGGTTTCAACATGCCAATCCAGGGTTGTCCACCTGTGCTCTTATGACTGACCCCTGAAAAAGAGAAAGTCACCACCCCTCCCCCAAAGATGAGGGCTGATGCTTTCTTGCCACATTTCCTTTAAAGATCAAAGAAAGAGTTTGTATCCCTTCTCCAGTCATATCAGAATCTGTATAGCTAGACTGAATTTATAAATATTCATGATAACTTTTAGGACCTCACAAGTATTTTTCTGATTCCACATCCTTGGAATAATTTTGAAATACTGCAATTGGGCGTTTGCTTTTTGAACACAATGTCTCATTTAATAAGAACTAATTGTTGTCAGTTGAATGAGTTCATTTCAAATATGCACAAGACCATCAGTTTTTTTTTTAATTTTTTTTGGTTGCAGATGGACACAATATCTTCGTTTAATTAATTAATTAATTAATTTTTATGTGGTTCTGTGGATCGAACCCAGTGCCTCACACACATGAGGCAAAATGCTCAACCACTGAGCTACAGCCCCAGCCCCAAGACCATCAGTCTTATTGCTTTATGACAACATTCCTTGTTAGATTCAAAAAAACACTTCCTGACCTCCATCACTTTTATTCATAACATGACTCTTCAGTGACCGAGGAAATATTTAAGGAATAAACACACATACCTCCACCTCCTAAGACTGAGCATTTGCTACTATTGGAGATTTTTAAGTTCAAGCACACCAGGAAGGAACTTCCCAAACAAAAGATTGGAACAAGTTTCAAGTAATGGTAGAATCCCTGGAAGAAGTTTAGGATCTCCTCAAATGAATTCTTTAAAAGGAATTATGTTCATTTGGTTGATATATTTGATGTTGTGTTTAAAACTCAGCCATAATATTTTTATTGTTTCTTTTTAGCTATATATAACATTAGGATTTATTTTGACATAATTAATAAAGCATGGAATACCTAATTCAATCCCCAGTATTTCCCCTTTCTCTTCTTACCTCCCTCCTCCTGTTCCTTCCTCCTCTTCTCCTGCTCTAATGATCTTTCTGCTGTTTAGTTTTAGTTTTTCTAAGTTATATCTTGTGATACCTCATGGTGATATCCAATGTGGTATGTTCACATATGTATGTAGGAAGCTTAGGTCAGATTCATTCCTCTATTCTTTCCCAATACCATCCCTTCTCACACCCCTCAGTCCACTTCATCTAGTCTCCCAGTCTTTCTTCTATTTTGATGGAATCCCCTCCTTTCCTCTTTTCCCTCTGTCTCCTTTTAACCCTCTTATTTTTGATGCTTCCTCATATTAAGATATTATTTCAACCTTTACCTTTCTGAGTCTGGCTTATTTCACTTAGCACAATAGTCTCCATTTTCACCCATTTACCGGCAAATGCCATAATTTTATTTTTCTTTATGGCTCAGTAATACTCAATTGAGTATATATGCCTCTTATTCTTTATCTATTCATCAGTTGAAGGACATCTTGATTTTGTTCCACAGTTGGGCCATTGTGAATGTGCTGCTATAAATATTGATGTGGCTGTATCATTATAATATGCCGATCTTAGATCTTCTAAATCAACCGTAATATTTTATAGCTGTCCTTTTTACATTGAACTGCCTAGAATAGTTTAGTCTTGGACTGTCTAGTCAAATGAGACTATAGCACAATTTGATTTGATTTGATGGAAATCCTCTAACCTAGAGAACAATTCCTCCACCAAAAAAATCTGCACCAAAGAAATCTCTAATCCTTATGAAAACACAATGAATAACATACTCAAAGAATCAAAGCAGCACACATTTTACTTTCTGTCTCATTTCTTTCTGTATAGGTTTTCGTTGCTTCCTCAAATACTTTATTCACTATTCCCCAGATATTGCCTGTGCACTTTCTCCATTTCAGACAACATACTTGGAACTGGTCGAATAGCAATAAATAAAATAATCCCTGTCCACAAGGAGCTAACTTGGGAAAGATAGACACATGAACAAATTCTATAACCATGCTAAGTGCTCTTTAGTGGTACCTGAAAATGCTCTAGAGTTACAGAAATGATATATTTACTAGGATACTGGGGTAAAATTATGACTCCATTAAGAAAAAAAAATGATATTGATAAAGATCAAATGTTGGCAAGCTTTTTCTCTAAATAGTCAAAAAAGGAAATAAACTAGGCTTTGCTACCAATCTCTGAGGTCATTCACCTCTATGATTGTAGTGCAAAAGCAATGAGCACGGCCTTATTCTCACAAAGATTTATTTGCAAAATCAGGCAAATGCAGGCCAGAGCTGATCCCTGGTTATAGTTCACTGTTCCCTGATCTAGGTCATGGAGAACAGGTACAATAAGGGCATATCAGGCATAGGAGCAGCAGGTGAAGGCAGAGAAGCAAGAGAACACTGTATCCTAGGGTAATAGTAACATGAGTATAGCCAGAATAAAGACTGTGGGGGAATGAACTGAGCAAGAATGATTAAGGAGGGTTGGGTAAGGTCTTATATGCCAATTTTAAAAGTTGGATTTTACTCCATGGGGAGTCATTCAAAGGAGCTTCTGATCTCTACAACGAGCATGAATCAACTTGTCATCCACAGAAGTCAGCAGTGGAAAGTGTCTTAGAAGAAAAAAAAATAAGGTAAATAAAGATATTTATTTAAACATTTTAATGATTAGCAGTGACTAGATTTTTGAAGACACATTATAACCTTTTTCCTACACAACAAATACCAAGACTGACAGAGGCAGCATTCTGATACATATGTATATATCACGGATACATCTCTTCAACATACTCTAGTAGCAATTTGGTTTTTCTATTATCAATAGAAAAACCTATATTTATCTATATTTTCTTCCAGTATCAAGTAGATACTGGAAGTTATGGCATATATGCCACATCTTTGGTTGGCGGGGGCGGGGGCGGTATCTACTGGTGTACTAGTCCTAGAAATAACAGGGCATGTTAGGAAATTACTTCCTCCAGTGACTTTTCTATAGAAATTAGAGGGGAAGCTACTGGAAAGAACAGCATTTAGGTGAAATGTCAAAGTGAGTCAAGTATAGAGATGAAAAATCACCCTGTAGCTCAACAGAGTTTATAAAACAAGATGCTTTAAGTTTAACATAGTTTAAAAATAATTTTCCAAGACAAGGAACATTTTAGAAGCATCCAAAACCTGAGGTACTAGAAGAATCTTGGAAGCTTTTTCTGATCAGAAATTAAACCTAATTGCAATTATTTCTAAAAAGATTATAAAGTTGTTTGATAGCCATATATTTGAAGAGTCTCCTTTAAAAATTTAAATAATCTCTTCTCTAAGATCTTCTAACTTGAGGGTAATACTATGCAGACATGGTTAAGGGAAGAGATTCCATCCCTGGAGGAGAGTGTGAGTGAGGAAAGTCATGGCCTGAGTCAGAACATGGGCCATCCCGTCCCCTCTGAGGGGCTGCACATCTGAACTGTCTTTGATTTCAATGAAACAGCAATCATGAGATACCCAGAAATTGGGCCATGGAAGTCAGAACAGTGAGATTTCTGGAGGGCTGTGAATCAGCCTGTTCGGATACAAGTAGGTAATTGCTGGGGAGGCCGAAAGATGTGAGGAAGGAATGTTCTGACCCCTTCATAACTTCATTCGGGTGATAAATTAAGGGACCAAAGTGACATCTTATAGCAGCCTTCTTTTCCTTGATCTGGGACACTGATCACAAGAGCTCTCCCTCATCTATAAATAGACTGTATGATATGAAAAGAATAAGCACTCGAAAGTCCTCAAAGAAAGGGGGATTTTTTTTTAGCACAGAATATTTAAGCAGTGTATCAAAGAAAATTTTCTAATAAAGGATTTTCAAATATCACATGAGTCTTTTTTATCAACAAATTCTCAGAAAGGACAAAAACACATGAGCAAACTTTGCACAAAAACAACAGTGACGACTATTGTTCATTCTTTAATTACTTTACAAAATTCAAGTAGATACTGGAAGTTATGACATATATGCCACATCTTTGGTTGGGGGTAGGGGTGGTATCTAGTGGTGGACTAGTCTTAAAAGTGGCACAAAGTGTGATTAAGATCCACTGTTTTCTGCCTGCCCTTTTCTTCCTTTCGACCTACTTTTTCTTTTAGGAACTGCACTCTCACTGTGTGTAGTCTTTATCAGACTATAAGCCAAGACTCTCTAGACAAAGCTAATCAAAAGGTCAAGCGAAGGTAATCAAACACTCTCCCCCAGAATTTAAACCTAGAGCACAGTGATAAAAGGGCACAAAATAATTAGAATTGATTATTCTACTTGAGGAAGGAAGCAACTAATATTTTTCTAACTACCTAAAAGCCACAACTACTACAACCCCGCAATCAAACAAATAAACCAGAAACCTGCTAATACTACCATCAACATCATTCAAGTACTAGCTGATTCGAAAAGGAATTTGAATAAATGGTATTCTTCACGAACAGGAGAAAGTGCTATTCTTTTCCACGATGCTAGCACTTTCTATGTCCTTTCTTTTTGAAAATAATGAAAGCAATTAAATACAATAATTTCATTTCAAAAGCTACAGAAATGATATATTTTTTTGCAGAGTGAAAAGTGAAAGCCATCATCAAACCTAGAAATATTTTGAGCCTATCAACAAACTTTTGAAGACATCCTTGGTCTACGTTTAGTTTTTCCGACTTTTGTCACCAAGTTACAATTTTCTTGTTTCACAATAGTTTGCAAACTCTATATAAGTGTCTGTGACTCTATAAAGGCTCTACCACATGGTGGCGCTCTAGCTGTAACTTTTGTGAAATCGCTTGCATTTTCTTTTCAGGAAAAGGCTTGATCAAAATATGAAGTGGGAAAAAAAAAATTCACTCCTTAGTTTTGTATGGTCCTGGAGAAATAAATGTTCTCTTCAGTGTTTTCTCTGCCTCCTCCTCTATCGTTCTCCTTCTGTTTTAGAAGCCTACAGATAGTCTTCATTTTGGTTCATGCAGTGGTAGCCCACAGGACTGGAAAGGGAAGACCTGGCAGAACCTCTCTGATTCTGAACAATAGACACAGGTTTCATGATATTCCTAGTGTCTTCTATTTGACTGCTCCTCTGTTGGCCATTCTGAACCCTTATCATGCTCTCTGTCAATGAATCACCAGAGAATTTCAACATACCCCAGCTTTCTGACAGTTGGCTCATTCCAACCAACCTGATAAAAAATGTTCTCCTGCAATAAAGAAAGGCAAGGTGGAATCCTGGGATGAGGCTTAAATTTAAACCCCAAATCTCCAAAAAGCCTATAGCCTTAGAGTAGCTAATGTTCTGGTATAACAGTGTTCTGTTTTTGTTTTTGCCTGCAGGACCCTCTACTTTCTCTTGAGAAAAGTTGCCTTAAGGGAGAGGAAAGTTCCAGCTCTCCATACCTGGAGAAAGGCTGACCTTGTGATTTCTGATAGATAAGTCACAGAAGCTGAGGGTACACCAGGGGCCACCAGACTATCTCATAGTCTGAATGAGAAAAGCACATGTCAGCTGAGCCTTATGAAGAGAAAATTGTAAGTAGCCTGTTCAAAAAATGTTTTTCAATAAAAGAAAAGGCTGTTAAATTATCGGGTATTGTCTCTAGTTATGGAAGTGCTTCAGGTTTGTACTGCTGTCTAACAAATTCCCATGAACTTAGTGACTTAAGTCTGGGCATGGCGTGGTGGGTTCTCCGCTGAGTTTCAGGAGGTTGAAATCAAGATGCTTCCAAGCTCCATAGTTGTTGGCAGGATTTGTTTCCTTGAGGTCATCTGAGAGAGGTTCCTGTTCACTGTCAGTCAGGGGCTATACTGCCCCTAGGGGCCACTGGCAGTTCCTTTCTAGGTGGTCCCCACAGGCAGTTCACAGCATTGAGTTTCTGCCAGGCCCAGCGGAGTGTATTTCTCTGACTCCTTCCTGTGTGGCCTGCCTAAGCATATGCTGTTCCCTTGAAGGGCTTGTATAGTGGATTCGGTCAGGTCCCCAAGATCATCTCTCGTGTTCTCAAAATCAATGTATATGGGTTCTTAATTACATCCTCACACCCCTTCACTGTGGCACAGGTTTGAGTGGCTAAGTGGGGAAAGGTGTGTCCAATGGGGGTGAAGAGGATTGCAAATTATCTGTATTGTCATAGCCTTAGCCTCTCGCCCTATTCTGATGTCATTGAAGAGCAATGCAAGGGAGTTCTCCCATTGTTCCTTGCCTGAGGAAGAAGGGAAGAGTGGTAGTTTTAGTTCACAGGTTCCATACTGGTCTGTTTTAGAGGATACAGAGTTCCAGCTGGAGAAGAATTTGGTCCAGTGGTTCTGAGAACACAAGACGAGGTTCAGAAACAGTTCAGGGTCACACCGAGGATGACTCATGGGTCCAAAGCTTTCTAATTTCCAGGTCTAGTTTCTCTCAAACATCTCCATGTAGTGGGCTTTTCAATCATACTGAAAGGAAATGGGGAAAATAAGAATGATTTAGTAAATTTTAAATAATAGCACTTTTATTTAAACAACTGTCCTTTATTATGAGATTATACTACCTATTTTTCACTTTTTTGTGTGTCATGGTGAATGGCAAGAGCTAGCTGAGCACAAGGAAATGACTTTTACCATTATTTCTCCTTAGCCATGGATACAACTTAGGACTTTTGATTTCCAAGTCACCACTTGGTCAATAAATAAGACATCATGTTTTTCAAAATGTCAGGGAGATCCTTTAAAAGAATAAAAATACAAACCACATCCAAATTAAAATATTATAGCTAACTACTTCAAGGGATTAGTCTGCTAATTATTATTTGCTATTCTTATTAAGAAAATTAACTGATGGCTAAATTTTCAAGTTATTTTATACTCTCCCCATCTCCTTGTACTGAATGCCTGGAATAATGAAGAAATTTATCACTTAGAAAAATCAGGTGTCATCAGTGATGCTCCAGGGACCATCAGGAGGAGGCCTTAAGACCTCTCATTTTCTAATCTGGTCTATCATCCTAACTTCTGACATGTTCAGAATATATAATGGGAATGACAATCGTTTTTCTTAATGGATTAGTAACTGAATCTGAAAGGGTTATTAAGAACTAGCATCAAGATAAAGAAAATGGATAAACATATAAAAGCTATCTTTTAGTGACTATTACTAACACTCTTTGATATATTTTTTCTAATTCATTCATCAACCTGCAATATAGGTATTATTCTCTATGTGAACAACTTTCAGAGAGATTAAATAACTTGGCCACAGTCCAAAATCTAGGAAACTAGCACAGTTGTCGTTTGACCTCTGGCTTCATAGTTCAGGGTCCTTTCACTACCATCAACCATTCACTTCTTTCTACCACTGCTTGAGAATAATAATGACTTTCAGAAAGAGTGTATTGCAGCCTAGGAAGCCCTAGACCCAGATTCAGGAATGGAGTTCCAGTCTTGTTACTGTCAGTAACAGAAATAGACTTTGGTGGGTTGGTTTGTTACATTTTCTGAGTCTCAGTTTCTTAGACAGTAATTCCAAGTGATAGGATGGAGTGATTCTTCTCACTGATGGCTATTGACTTGAAAAGCTAGCACCCTTACGTTGAAGTTAACTTGGCTTACCTTATTTGTTCATTCAATTACTTATTCATTCACCTACTTCTTTTCTGTGTCTGTTAAAATTGCCCCTTTTAATATCACCATGACTGGGGCTATCACCAATATTGCCACACGGCTGCAATCATATTTACTGTTACGGCTACTGCCTCCATTATCAGTGTTAACCACAATTGCAGGCCTTCTCTTATTTGAATTCACAAATCTCTATGAGAAAATTATTATTTCCGTTTTATAACTGAGAATAGAAATGCTTGGAGAAAGTTTTTAAAACTTAAAAAGAGTTCTCATCACTAATTAATGGTAGGTATAGAATTTAAAACTGTCTTCAAAGCACTTGATCTTTGCCCAAACTATCAACATGATACTTAGATTCTCTGTATCCAGTGGTTACTGCAATCGAAAAATCATCTTTTAAATGCAACAGAACATAAATGGAACTTTTTTACCCAAGAAGACAGAAAAAGATTATGTTCCTCCTAGGGCTCCTCATACTCCCTGTCACATGAGCTCATACTCCTGTGTGTATATATGCAAAAAAAAAAGATCCAGTGCTGGGATTTCGTTGATTCAACAGATGTTTTCCGGATCCTGCTTTGCAGCAGGTGCTTTGGTAGGCACTGCAGATGTAAAGATAGATAAGATAAAATCCCTGGCCAGGAACAATGAGAAAATGGACTTTGTTTTCTGGTAGCTGCTTCACTGGCTTTCTGGGGTGGGAGGAGGCAGGGAGAAGGTTCTCACTGGCAGTCTCCCGCAAGGAAAGCTCCAATAACTCCGTGTCACTGTCCTATATTTCAGTGGAAGATCTGCCAAGTGGAGTCCTGAAATAAGGTAAGTGTACATGCTTCCCCGCTTGGGAACATAGATTTTTCTCTGAAATGGAAAGGTGTGGCTTTGGGACCTAAAGTAGGAAGGGATATAGAGGAATGAACTTTCCCTGAGGCACCAAGGAGAAGTGGACTGAATCAGCAGTGAAAATGACTAAGCTCAGAAGTTCAGGGACCAAAAACAGAGCACAGGAAGACCTACTCTCATTGACTGGCCAGAGTGTGTGTGTGTGTGTGTGTGTGTGTGTGTGTATGCATGTTCACATGTATGAGCATGAGTATGTGCATATATACCTCTGTGTGTGAGTGTGTGCATTGTGCAAATTCCTGCATAGTGCATTCATGTCATGCATGTGTCAGTGTTTCATGTGTATTTGTGTATGAGTGTGTGTTTGGGGATGCATGTGTGTTAATTGTGCATTTATAGCCGTACATAAATGTATATATGTAGATGCACATCTGTGCACATGAGTGTGTCTCTTTACACATATTTGTGTGTGTTCATGAGTGACTATGTCTCATGTACATTCCTGTATATGCATGTATGCTTGTGTGTATATGTGCATGGGCGACAGTGTATCTCCATAGGCATGTTTCTGTTTACACATGTGAAAGTGTGCATATACATACTTGTCAACATATGTGCATGTCTGAAAGCGTCTCCTTGCACATGTCTGTGCAGTGTATTTGTGTGCATGGTGAGTGTATCTTCTGTGTGTCTGTGCACATATCTGTGCACTGCATTCAGGTAGTTATGTATCAGTTTGTTCTGTGCATGCATGTCTGTGTGAATATGTATGTGATTGTGCACCTGGGTTGAGGAAAGAGTCCAGCAAGGAAAATTCCTGTTGAGGTTGTAGGTAGATGTCTATTTGCTCTTATGCTAGAATGAAGAAATCCTGGAACATCCATAAATGGATGCATCTAGAACTTAAAATACAAATTTAGAATACTTACTGTATATTTGCTGTTAAATGATTCCAAACACAACTTCTGCTGATAATTTTAGCCACTAAGATCCACATGGTGTGGCAGGGGTGGTGCGGAGGTGAGAAGGGTTTCTTCTCTGTTATTATCTATGCTTTCTATAATGCAGTCCTTTCCATCTCCTCATGCCCCCTACTTGCCAGAGAAATTGCTTCCTTTGTCTGAACTTGTTTACAACAGATGCCTTATTAAAGCCTGGGTTTTAATTGTCCTTATGAACACTGAAAACAAAATGAAGGGAGGGAAAACCAACAACAACAAACAGGAGCCATTTACAGACGTTTTTCAACAGAGCTGGAGGAAATGATGAATTTATTTTACAGTTTTTTTATTTTGATAGGAGCCTGGAAGCCTAACCTCTTCCTTGAGGGGTTAAGTCCCTGGGCGGGGATAATTATGAGTATTTGTGCTCCTTGCACACATAGAGCTGTAAGGATCCCACGTCTTTCTCTCCAGTATATGATTTTGATGCAAGTAAGCTTCTGTTCAAATACAGCTTTTGTAATTTATTTCTGAAATTGATTTTAGTCCTTTCTCTTGCATCCAAAACAAAAATGCTGAATTTCAGGTACTGCTTTGATAATAGTTAAATTTCAGTCCTAGCATGTGTGATACTTGTTCTTTTTTAGATCAAGTTTATTTTCATCTGTGCATATGAATTTGATATATTAAAAAGAGAACATCTTTCTTCCTTCAATTATAACCAATTATAACAGCACAACACCAAATGTAAATCTAAAATCAGAAATGATCAAGCTTTGAATGTGTAATTTTTAAGGTCGTCTCAGGTTCTCAGAAGGCTGTCTTTGTATACAGTTTGACACGTCTTGGATAATCCCAGGGCAATTGTATTCCAGGTCCAGGCTGTGGTGGCTTTTGGGGCATAATCCAGCTTTCCTAAATAAGAAGTGCCTCTCTTTGCTACTTAATCAGGAGCCTGGAGAACCCATTAATTAGGAAGAGTACCCACGCACCTCCCACATTGTTTTCACCTTTGCAATGGACCACATTAGATTAGCTGCACACCAGGTAGCATCTAGTCTGATACTGTTGTTAAAATCAACAGATTGGGGAAATGGGAGAGATGCTGAATGTCTTGACACTTCCGGGTGCTCAGAGCACACTGTGTCCCTTGCAAAGTCTATGGTATATTAGAATGAAAGATTAACTCTCGGTGTGCAGCAAGAGAAATGTCCTGGCCCACTGAGTAGAGTGGAGAGTGACAATGTGCCCTTGGATAAAGGGATCCAATGAACAGGGTATCAGAAGCCCATTGAAGACCCAGCTGAAAGAAGGCTGGGGAGGAGCCAGAGGAAAGAGGGAGGTCAAGAGCACTCTCTGATGGGAGTCAGAAGACTCTGCTTTTAAAGCAAAATGGTGCAAGGAACTTTTTGTAAGCAAGTATGAGAAGGAGAGCAAGTTAAACTTCAAAGAGTTATTTAAAGGTCAAAAACCTTGGTGACTTGCACGGTAAGAAAGCTACCAAAGGTAAGGGGAAGAATGAGTGGTCTAAAATGACTGACCACCAGCAAAATTGTGGATAATTCTCAGAATTCTGGCTGAATGGGCTTTTCTGTAAGAGGACTTTGCTTTATGGTTATAGGTGAATTGTAAACAGGACATGGGAAGGAATGGCACATTAAGCAGAAGTGGCTATAGCATCTGGATTAGTGCTAGCTAGAAAGAAACCTTTGAATGGGAGACAGGACTCAGGTTTTCCTTCTAAAACCCTATCAGGTCAACTGCTACCTTCCCATTGTGAAGACTCAATGGGGGACCCCACATCCCCTGGTCAAGCAATGAACTCCATCTCCAGTGAGTGTGTATAAGAGGAGGCTAGGAGAACTCTGGGATGCAGAGTCACTGTGTCCCGAATGTTAGAACTTTGCATATCATCTCATTAACCCCCCTCAATCCTTCTTAAATTAATTTTCAGATGTAGAAACAAGTAAAACACAGTGAAAAGACCTGGATAAAATCCAATCAGCTGGGCAATGGAAGAGGTGATGTGATAATGGGTCTCCTGAAAGTGGATTTATTCTCTCTTTCTACTTTGAAGTTTTTCCTCTTCATCTGAGACAAAAATTATGTGTCTTATTAATCAGTGAGATTGATTTTGTTTTTAAAAACTGATTGGTGCACCTCTCTAAACACAAAAAAATGAAGAGAAAGTACTCAAATCTTCCCTCACCTTCTTTTGGATTCCACATCCTCCAATATTGGGATGTAGCGTTTTAACTTAAAGGTGAACCCACCACACTATGTCAAACAAATGGCAGTCAATCAAAGAACACCTGATCCAACAAGTGCTCCCATCAGAAGAGGCGCATCCAACCTCCAAACCTGTTGGCTTAAACCTTTCTTTGAGAATTGAAACCATGACTTTTTGCCAAATAATTTATATGTTCTTTATTCATTGGATAAACTGCTGCTTCTGTGCACAACACCACATGCCAAAATTAAATGCAGAGATGCAATTCATGTCCCTGACATGTGACACACAGGCTTGTGGTCCCTCAGGAACAGTCGTTCCCATAAAGCCACCAGTGCAGATCAGTAACACACGAGTGCTCAGAGCTATGAAAGCTGATCAGTTGTTTCCGTTACAGTATCTTTATTCACGCAACTTTGGAACAAGCCTATGGGCTAGCAGAGAGATGGCTAGAAAACATAGATCCAAGTAAGCCAGTTCCTACAGCAGTGAAAGATGTCATTTGTAGTTTCCTTTTGTGTCTGTCCTTGTTTAGTTGTTTAACCTGAGCTGTTTCCTATTTCCAAAGCCTCTAAAAGCACTTACACAAGCCAGTCAGCTCCATACTCCTTATAGTCATCATTGTCCTTGTACTGTGAAGCATCCCAGCTATTACAAAAGCCAGTGCTTCAGCCTTCAATGTACTTAGTCCAATCTGCCACCTGTGAACATCTTGGTAAATCTGATACTGTCTGAGATCAGAGTGTAACATCAGTACACAGACCTAAGCCAGTTTTCACCCAAACTGATTATTCAGATGGAAGCAGGGACCCTTTTAGGAATAATTCTATTGGTGGTTAGAGAGATGAGATCCAGACATGTACAGTACACAAAGTCCCATCTGGCCTAAGTCTCTCTGATGAAGGATGCAATGGATTCATGGGCCCACTCTGTGGTTCAGTCTTCTGAATGTAGAATAAATGCGGATGTACTTAATAGCAAGCAGAGCCTTTCCATTGGTCCCTGATCTGTAGAGTAGAAGCCATAACTGTAGGAACAGTCAGGTGGAAGCTGACTGTGTTTACAGGTCTCAGCCCAGCCAAGATAGGAAATCATGCCCCAGGAGTTCCAAGAGGAACTATGGATATTTTAGCTGTAATATTCCATTTGGGCCAAGTAACAGAATACTATAAACTGGGCAGTTTGTAAACACCATTTATTTCTTAAAGTTCTAGAAATGGGGAAGTCCAAGATTAAGGTACCAGCAGATTCATTGTCGGTGATGGCTGATTCCACATAGGCACCATTTTCTCCCTGTGTCCTTACATGGTGGACCAGGAAAAGGAGCTTCTCTGGGCCCTCTGTTATAAGGGCACTTATCATATTCATGAGGGTTCAACACTGAATTTGCATTTTCTTCCAAATCCTATTTCCAAAGATCCAAGTCAGTTCTATTTTGTGGGAAGGGCATTACCTTTAGCTCCAGGACTCCATTAACTCCCTTGCTGTTTGTCAGAACATTATTCTCCTGAGCCTTGATCAATCTGATATTCTGAAGAATATCACATTAGTCTACTATCCTGATGATAAAATGATAATTGTGGATTTGATGATCACAAAGTGTCAAGTAAGGTGTGTTCGTTCCCTAGTAAGAGAAAGTGGACCAGAAAGTGAGATAATAACCGCAGAGAAATCCAGAAGCCTGCAATATCAAGTGAAGATGTTAGGAATCTAATGGTATCAGATATGTTGCCATTCTCTCTGGACAAGGGAGAAGGTATTGCCCATGTATTTCTCTCCCCCAACAGGCAACTCTTGGTGAAGTGTCTGTTTTTAATCTGGGAGGCTGTATATACTATGTTTAGGATTACTCTAATAACCAACTCATTGGGTGAGTTGAAAGGCTAATTCTTTTGATTGGGGCCTAGAGGAAGAGACAACTCTGCAGCCTGCCCATGAGACCAACACATCTAATGATGCATATAGTCACTGACTAGTTTAAAGAGAAGAGAAAGCACAGACAGACTCCTGAGATCCTTAGGCAACAGTATATAGTCCATACCTTGTAAGTTAGAGAACTACTTGCCATTTGGAAAAACTGCTTCTAGCAAGTTACTGGGACCTGGTAGAGGGCAAGTGCCTGAACATGGTGTATTGAGTTATTATGTGACAAACATTTCCCATTAGAAGTTGAGTGTTGCTACATTGATCAAGTAAGAAGGATGGGCAGGTACAACACCAAGCTGGGCGTGTGATGGAAAGAGCACATCTGGGTTTGAACTCAGCAGATTAAGAAGGCATGATTAAGTAACATCAAGAAGCTGGGAATGGAACCACCATTTGACCCAGCTATTCCTCTTCTCGGTCTATTCCCTAAAGACCTAAAAAGAGCATGCTACAGGGACACTGCTACATCGATGTTCATAGCAGCACAATTCACAATAGCAAGACTATGGAACCAACCTAGATGCCCTTCAATAGACGAATGGATTAAAAAAAATGTGGCATTTATACACAATGGAGTATTACTCTGCATTAAAAAATGACAAAATCATAGAATTTGCAGGGAAATGGATGGCATTAGAGCAGATTATGCTAAGTGAAGCTAGCCAATCCCTAAAAAACAAATGCCAAATGTCTTCTTTGATATAAGGAGAGTAACTAAGAACAGAGTAGGGACGAAGAGCATGAGAAGAAGATTAACATTAAACAGGGATGAGAGGTGGGAGGGAAAGGGAGAGAGAAGGGAAATTGCATGGAAATGGAAGGAGACCCTCAGGGTTATACAAAATTATATACAAGAGGAAGTGAGGGGAAAGGGAAAAATAATACAAGGGGGAGAAATGAATGACAGTAGAGGGGGTAGAGAGAGAAGAGGGGAGGGGAGGGGAGGGGAGGGGGGATAGTAGAGGATAGGAAAGGCAGCAGAATACAACAGACACTAGTATGGCAATATGTAAATCAATGGATGTGTAACTGATGTGATTCTGCAATCTGTATAACGGGGTAAAAATGGGAGTTCATAACCCACTTGAATCAAAGTGTGAAATATGATATATCAAGAACTATGTAATGTTTTGAACAACCAACAATAAAAATTAAAAAAGAAAGAAAGAAAGAATGATAAAAAAAAGAAGTGGTGTAGATTCTCATATCACTTACTTCAGTTGCACCCCTCCCCCCAACTCACACTTGTGGCCTCACCGTGGGGAATGTATATTCTTTATTACCAACCAACAAAAATAGCCCACACGTGGTTCAGAATTGTATTGGTTGTGTATGTTGGTGTGAGCTGCAAATGGACTGCCACCATACTACTACAGCTCTGGGATGGACATGGACATATGGGAATTAACTCAAAGTGTAAGGATCTCTGCCCTTACTGATAGTGCCCACCAAGGAGCATTTGTGGTGGAGAAGACACTCACGGGACCACTTGTCCAGTGCTAGCAAAATACTATCTCAGTAAAAGGGACACAATTCACAACTAATGAGAGTAACAATGAATGCATGAATGTAAGATCCCCCCTGGTCTAACATACTCTGCATAACCTGTAAGGAGATGACCTAATTGAATGAAGGAATAGTTTATAAAAAGATCCCACAAAGGTACCTATTTGGGGGACACTGCATTACAGGACTGTAGTGCCATTGCCAGGGTGTGGTATGTTTACTGAACCAACAGCAAATATTAAGGCCTATGCTCCCAGTTGTTAGAATGCACAGATGTGAGAACCAGGCAGTGGAAGAATTTGCGCCTCTCACTATATTCCCAGTTACCCATGTATGAAATTGGTTCTATCTTAGCAATTTTAGTCTTTACTAGAATAGAACCCCTGGTCTTCAAGAGTGAGAGATGGTTCCATTATAGGATATAGTAAAGATTCCACTTCACCTAGAGCTATAACTATCATTTAGTCATTTTTAGCTTTTTGTGTGGGTGGGTCTACAGGCAAAGAAAGGAGGTACCATATTGGCAGAGGTAATTGAACTTGATCACTATGGAGAATTAGGCGAGCTAATAGGCAATCACTACTAGGAGTTTTGAAATTTAGGTAACTCCCTGGGGTATGTAATGATGCTTTCATACCCAGTGATAAAAATAAATGGAGAGTATCAACATCCATTGTCTAACAAGGGTAAAGGAACTAAGGGTTCTGATCCTTTGGGAATAAAAGCCTGAATTTTTTCCTCACTTGAGCAATCCAAACTCAAGTAAAGTTCTGAATTGTTGATGGAGGATGAAAATATAAATTTCTCCTATAGCACTGAGATCTGTTACAGCAGTTGGAATGTCACTTGTTCTATGTACATTGGTGACTAGCATTGTGAAGGATCTGTGATGGACCAAATGTGAGGAACAGGTGGGTCTCGACAGCACAAGTACAGGTGTACTATACACTCTCATGTCCTGTCTCTGATTTTCTCTGCCCATCTTTTTCCCGTTGTTACTGAGTTACCTTTACGTATGCAGAGGGAGTCTGCTTGCACCTTAATTTAAATGGTTTGAGCATCACTCACATTTTGCCATTGGTTTCCCTGCTGCTACCACCTGGATATCCATAGATATGGATATCAGAACACTGAGTGCAATGTTCTGATGTTCGAGCAAACCTGGGAATGCAGTAAACAATCTTGAGCCATGAACGCAGGAGCTTGTGGATAAGCCTTTCCTTTTTTATTTTTATTTTTATTTTTCCCCCTCAAAGTAGAGAACTCTGAGTCTCACTCTACAATTCTTTCAAAAAGTCCCAAACAGGATCAAACCCAAGTGGAGCAATGGTAGGAACCGATTTGATACAATCCCTTGAGCTACTTTTCTTTCTTTTTTTTTAAATTTTTATTATTAGTTGTTCAAAACATTACATAGTTCTTGACATATCATATTTCATACATTTGATTCAAGTGGGTTATGACTCTTCCCATGTAAACCATTGTTGACCCTCTCCTCCTGCTCCTAGGACAAGTTTCCAAAATACCTGACTGAAAGCCTTTGTCCCAAGCCCAGCATTGTGGGGTGACCAGGCTTGTTAATAGATTTTCTAATTTAACTTTATCTGTGCTTGTCCCCTTTTGGTGGTGTGGGAGTGAGCATACATTTTCATGCTTATATATTCTTGTAACTACTGTGATCAGATTCCCCACACTGGCTGTGCATTTGACTCAATTCCTTTGGGTTTTGCTTTGCCCCGTGTGCAGTTTTTTCTTCCACTGTCCTAGATTTATTTATTTTTTCTTCTCAAGAAGTACTGCACTATGTCTTCATATCATTTCCCCAAATGCTAGGCTCTGATATCTATGTAAATAAAAGGTAGAACCATTTGTGAAGGCAAATGAGATGACATTCTGATGCTCTCCTTTCTTATTGTACCCCAGAGGTTAACAAAAACTGTGTATCCTTTCAAAAGGAAAGAAATTGTCATATATTCAGAGTATTTTAGAATTTATTAACGTACAATATTTGGATCATGATGCAGACACTGTGGCAATTCTAATTGGCTATTAGTTTAAATAATCAGGTTTCTCATGCTGTAGTATGATTACTTGAGTTTTATAGACACAGCCGGATTCTCTATAAATAATTGTGCTGAATTGATTATACAGAAGATTTTATTTTATTTGAGACAGATTTGCATTTGTTCTAAATCAGTGTGTAGCAATTCAGAAGAGCTACTACTTGATTTTCTGGATGAACCAGAATTTAGAAAATCAAAGCTACATGTTCCATGCAGCTTCTGGTACTGATTAATAAGGTAATAATATTATTTAAATAGTATATCAGAGAGGGAAGTGTATTCCCCCTATTTCTCCTTCAGCTATCTATAGCATGTGTAATGGTGTGTGGGGGGAAATCGATCTCACCCAGTTAAGCTCTTCAATAGTATCCTTCAAGTGTTGAATACCGGAGCGTGTTGCAAATGGCTGATAAAATTAATGCTGAAAAAGAATCTACAAGCATGTAAGTCAAATAGAGGAACTCAAGATCAGATTTACAGGATAAAATTGAAGAAAAGCATCACAAAATGAGTCTCAAAGAGACGGCCTGAGGACAGAAGTGAGTGGAATGATGTTTTAAGACAGCAGAAACACAATATTGTTTGTTATCAGTAAACTTCAGAATATGTCATGTCCTAGAAAGCTTGAGGATAAGCACTTTTCCCAGTTTTTATGTCCATTCTAAAATGAAATAGGAAAGGTTATTTGTTAAAATGATTAACCTCCTAAAATATTTATAATAGCAAAAGTAGAACTCCTTAGAGGCATCTGCTAAATATTTATCTGTTTCCCAAAGAGAATGATAATGCCACTAGGTCCTAAGGTTTATGTTCCAGGTTTTTATTTGATTGCTAACTTTAATTTTAGGTCAGATATTTGAAAAACATGTTTTTTCTTATCTCCCTCATAGTGGCACACACATAGACATACATTAGTTCACACACATACAGTATCGTATATGTATGAATTATAGTTTCATATTTCATACAGCTCCATTATTAGATTTCTACTTACCATGATGTATATCTATAAACATAGTCAGATGCTGCTTATAAAAAATCAATTAAAATAAATTGAACTCTTTTTTTCACCCAGATGAAACATAGTTCTTATCATTTAGTAACATTGTAAAACAATTTAACATGCTCAGTGGTCTCAAGTTCTGTTTCTTTCGTTTTTTTGAATGATGGTAATTACCAATACCCTATGTTATTTGAATAACAAACAACTCTCAAAAGATACTTACATAACACCATATATGAAAAGTGTGATGTCAATTTTTTAGAAATATTTTTTATTTATAGATGAACATAATAGTTTTATTTATTTATTTATTTTTATGTGGCACTGTGGATCCAACCTAGTGCCTCACTCGTGCAAGGCAAACACTCTACCACTGAGCTAAAAACCCTGTCTATAATAACATTTTTTAAAAATATTTTTTAGTTATAGGTGGAAACAATATCTTTATTTTATTTTTATGTGGCGCTGAGGATTGAAACCAGTGCCTCACGCATGCTAGGAGAGTGCTCTACCTCTGAGCTACAACCCCTGCCCATCATATCATTTTTGAGAGAGTATTTTTGAAATCTCATTCTTACAATGTCAGGAGCAGGTCTTTCAAAACATTATTAAAGTCAATGCTGTTTAAATTTCATTTTTATAAAGGGATAGGTAGAAACTTTTAAGAGAAAACAAAATATCCTGTGCTATCTCCAAAGTGAGCTTGAGGTTTTATTTATTGAGAACTCAAACAATAACCTGTTTATGTTTCCAACACCCAACCCAGTACCTGATGCAAAGCAGTGTTTAATGAATGCATGCAGAATAAAATAAAGCTTTATGTTCAATAATGTACAAATTATTCTCACTATGTCTGCCATTGTTTCAACTCAAAGGAAATTGTTTATATTTGTAAACTTTTCTTCTTTGATTCATAAGGGTAGTTTACTATCCAAATAATATAATTCTAATAATTCTATGATGTTAAATGCAAGAAAACATAATGCCTCATGATTTTTTTTTTTTTTTGACCAGGGATTGAACGCAGGGGCACTTAACCACTGAGCCACAACCTTAGCCCTTTTTAAAAATATTTTATTTCTAGAAAGGATCTCACTGAATTGCTTATGACCTCAATAAGTTGTTAAGCCTGGCTTTGAACTCACAATCCTCCTGCCTCAGCCTCCCTAGCTGTTGTGATTACAGGCATAAGCTGCTGCACCTAGCTGCCTCGTAAATCTTGAAGAAACATGTGAACCAGGAAAACAGAACTAGTTGGAAGGAACAACTCCAGAAGAGATTATTGATGAGTGGGAAGAAGTACCCAAGAGTCTGATTTAAGCCCACTGGTCAGTTCACCCACCAGAAGGAAACTAGTTCAACACTAATGTCAAGCTATGGGTCTGCAAGTGAAGGTGGCAGGAGAAATAAAAGGAAAAAAAAAATGTCAACACGAAAGGAAACAGATCAGGAAAGAGTGGGAGGAACACCAGGTGGCAGTCAGGCAAGTGAAAGAAGAAGCCAGTTCTAAGGGCAGCACAGTGCTCCCCTCCCCTGCTCCCAAGGACATCAGTGTGCCACAGAAAGGAGTGCAGAACTCAGGGAAAGCTGGGGGAACACAGATGGATTCATACACCTCAACAGAAAGCACTTCAAGGGAAGGAAAGCTCACTTCCATTCATTATGGTTGTCTCAAAGTGCATCAATATTCAAGTAGTGTCATGCTTAAGGCAACCCAACAGCTGTCTTTAGCCCTCTCTCTCACTATTGTTCGGAGTGGAGTTAACCAAGTTAACATTAATAGGGGGAGTGTGAGGTCAATGCTGCTGGGGGCTGTAGTCAGGTGTTGCATAGAAACCCCTCCCTCCTGTGATTCAAAACTTGACCCCCAAACACCTCTCTCCGCAAAGTGCAAAGAGGAAAAAAAAAAAACAAAACAAAGAACTTGTGCAAATGCTCTGGAGTGAGACACAACTTTTGAAGTCTAGGTGTAACTATTCAAAAACAAAACACCCCCCCCTAAAAAAAGAACCCCAAACAGAAAGCCATGCAGTTGCAGAACAACTTTTTAGCTATTTTTCCTCCTGAAAATAATTTTTTCTGCCTTGAGTTTTTTTTTTCTTTTTCTTTTTTTTTTTTTTTCTGTTTTTAATGCTGATGGAAACGGCCTAATCAGGCAAAGCTTGCTAAATTCTAACCTAGCAGAGGCCAGGAGACCAAGTGCCTGAGGGTATGAGAAGAATAAGAAAATCCTGACTGTTGTTATATGTGCAAATATTTCAGTCTTCAACGAAATAAAACTCCTAATGATGGAAAAATTCCACCGTCTAGAGTTTTCATGGGTCACCATTTTTGTAGTGCTTATGGATGGTAAACTCTTTCATAAAAGGACATGGAATCTGTTCAATTTCCTTCTCAATTTTGTGGACTTTAGAAGATGGAGATGAGTGATCTGTCTCCCAAAAGATATAGAAGCTTGTGCTGGGTAGGGTTTTAATATTGAAAGATTGGTATCCCTGAGAGCCATCAGTGTGTGGTGAACCAAGGATGGTTGATCGCCAGAGCTCCTGGTTAATTTGACCTCCCTTTCCCACAGGATATTTTCAGGTATGCTCCAAGAAATTGGGAAATGCAATTTATATAGCATAAGAAGCAAAATCTCCAAATGAAAGGACTGATACCATTTTGAATGATATAAGGTGGTAGTTCTCTGACTTGACTGTGCATTGAAATTGTTGGAAGCTTTGGGGCTGGGTGTAGTTCAGTGAAAGAGGGTGTGTTTACCAAGAACAAGGCCCTGGGTTCAATCCTCAGCACTAAAACAGACAAACTAGTAATACCTGTATGCCATCACCTGAAGTCTTGATATAGTTGTTCTGGGATGTGGCCTAGGCAAGTTCCCCAGGGGTGTCTAACATGTAGCCAAGGTGGAAAACCATGGGTACATGGGAACATTAAATTTTCTCTATTTGCTACATTAAGCCTTCAACATGAATATATTTTGAGTGGGTGAAACTGACTTCTATTTAACAGCAATAATTGATAGAATACTTAAATGTTGCCTTATTTGATATCAACCATCACATGAAATAGACTGTGTAAAAGTCAAATGTGAACTAGTTTAACAGTGTTCTCATTCCATCTTCAATAAATAAAAATGTGTATCCATTTCATTATTAACTTGATTCTTTCATTGCAACTGAATAATTCATACTATGTATTTTCAATTCTTTGATGAACAGTTTCTGTTCCTTGACTAATTTTTTTCTGTAATCTCTACTTAGCCCACTTATGACTCAACCAAGAAAGTTATAGGTAAGGGGATATTCAAAATATTTAATAACCATTAAGGCAGAGGAACAACCAATTGCCAAAACCTGTCCTTGAGGAGAGTTCCAAGGAAACCCTAATTGAACAGAATTAACTCTTTAATTGCTGAATCAAAATGTAGTCCTCAGGGTCATACACACCATCTCTGTGAAGGGGATACTTGGAGGAAATTTGGACAATCCTGTTTACCTACTAGAACAGAATAATCATTTAAGTACTTGACAATTGATCTTGTTTTCCAAATAGACACCAGCTGAATCCTATCCCTAACAGAGAGCTTATCAAAACTTCTGATTTCAAATGTTCACAGTCAAAGAATTTTGGTGATGAAGTCACTGTGAGAGGATATCTGTCCAATCCCTCATTCTCTGTGTTAAACCATTTTGTAGCTACTGTCGTGTTTTATAGTAGGAAAAATGTGGACTTTGAATTCAGACAGATCAGGCTGTGAATTTCAGCTTCACCACTCACTGCTGTATAATTGTGGCTAAAATGCCTCCCTGAGCCTCAGTTTCCATCACTGTTTAGGTTTTATGAATATTAAATAAAGATAGGAGTCTAGTATTTTATTAGGGACTTAATTGGTAACTATGTTTATTATAATGGTGAGAATTTTCACAGCTTCTGTTGAGATATTTTTTATTGCCCATTAACTACTCTTCTGCACTAATTGCCAGAAAGTTATACCTAATTATAGTAGACCTTATTTTTTTGTTAAATGCATTTATTGTTTTTCGTGGACGGGATATTTATCTCCATTCATTTGACATCGAGATTGACTATATGACTTACCTCAGCCAATAAGGGATAAACTAAAGTGTCAAGTGCCATTTCAGAAAATAGCTTGAAGTGCCAACATTTGATTCTTCCTTGTTTATTTTCCTTTTCATCAATGTCTCTATCGGTTTCTAGAGGCCTCTTTACTGTTCTGGATACCAGAATGAGGAACACCTGAAGCAATTGGTTTATATTTGACATATAATTTCATTTTTGTAAATAACTGAGATTTGGCTTTACCAGTTACTCCAATATAAGATCACCTAATACAAAAATTGAGAGAATGAAGTTGGCCAAATTATGCTATGCCCATACATGAATATACCACAATAAATTTCACCTTTATTTATATAAAGCTCTAATTTAAAAAAAAGTATAAATAAATAGAAGGAAGATCAGTAAAGTAGAGGAAAGGAAATGGGGGAGCCAAACAGGGAATTGCTAAATACGGAGGTAGAACAAATTATATTCTATGCATATATGATTATGTCAAAATGAACCCCAATATTATATGTAACTATAGTGCACTAATAAAAATGTCTTCCATGTTAAAAAAAAATTGGTACTTAGAAGTAAGATGTTGCCATAATAAAAAGCCTAAGTGTTCTGGTTGTAGGATCTGATAATGGCAAGGAAACTGTATTCAGAGGCTGAAAGATGTAAATTCATGTTATTCAAAGGAAATATAAAGGGTAAAACAACCCTGACATAACTTAGCACATAATGTACCAGAAGAACTTGAGGCTTTAGGAAAGGGTAAGGGAAAAGAGTACTGGTAGTGTGCCTTTGGTTGTTTGAAAGAATAATATGAGCTATAAAAGAATTTTCCGTATCAAATATGGGGATGAAAGTTTCCACGAACAAGTTTCAAATTTGGGACTTGGCAGCATTAGAAGATTTGATTTTTTTTTCTCATCTCAAACAGGCAAACCAAAACCAGGGATATGTTTGTCATGGCCCTTGGTAAAAAATTAAAATTGATGATAGTAACCAATTCAGTAGGACAAGGTGTTTGGGGACAACGGTACTAAAGAATTGGCTCTTTCATAGAACCGTATCTTGAAAAGAACAATCCATGTGGCTCTTGGAAGAAATTCAAATAGATTAAAAACTGTTTCTGAAAAAGCATCGTTGCCAAAGGAATATGAGCTTGGACAAACTTGACAGTGATTACCTGAGCGCTAAACTAACCTCAGGCTCCCAATCTTTGGGAACAAAGCCGGCTAGAAAAGATGCGCTGCACACATAGCTGTGGCCAATTCAAATGTGACCAAGGAGGAAATGGAAACAACTCCCAGAGGGCAGAATAAAGAGTGATAGAAAAGGGTGGACTGGAGTGCTCTTCCCCAAACCCATCCTGGGGTCTAATCAGGGAACTTTTCCAGCCTGAGAATAGAAGGCTCTAGTAAAATTTGTATCTCAAGTTTTCAGAATTCCTCTGAACCAAAGTCTGTACTGAGCCTCCCATTTCCCTTTCCTTTATGGGGACGTGGGTTGTGTTCATCCTGTCCTATTTGCTGGGTGGCAAGGGATTAGGAGAGAAATGGGACAGATGGCTTGTCCTGTTCGTTAATAGATCTTCAGCATAAGAAGAATTGGTAAATAAGTTGCGGTCTGTCATGACAAGGAAATATTTCACAATAATGTAAAATGTTCATTGCTAAAATCTAAGAACCAAAGTGATTCTCATAGTTAATGTCCAAAACAACCCCACAGAATATATCTCATATGATTTCATTTACCTGAAATTTCAAATAATAACCAAATAGACAGAAGGGATACACCAACACAAGAAACAGGGATAGCATTCAAGATGGCGGTTTCATTTGGAGGATCACTAACATGTACAGGAAGATTGGGAGAGTAACCCTGGGCATAGAACAGTGTCTTGTCTTGATCGGGCAGTGGGTATTTTGGTACGGGCATATGTGCAATTCATCAAGCTAATTTCCACGTGTACACTACCTCATGTCAGTTATATCTCAAGGTATTTTAAAAGATATGTGCATATTTTTCTTGTCCTTTTCTCTCCTAAGTCCCCATGTCCTTTCAAGCTTCAGTCTTTCTGAAACTCTTCTCATAGATTCTCAAAAACTTATTTTAATTCAGCTTTATTGCAACATATTTTATCTTACCTTCCTATCTTTCTGAGTGTTAAGATGCCCAATGCAATCTCTCTTATAACCTCAGGTATGTTTGTTTACTTTCATTGGAACTAGTACTCCCTGTCAGTATTTCACAGTAGAGATTCTGATCTCTCTTGAGTTTAATTTTCCTTCTCTAGTCACAAAGTAATAATAATAATTATAATTATAAATAATCATTTTCTTTGGTTTCAAATTCTGCTTTTCTAATTTTTTTTTCAATATCCATAGACAGTATTTTTCCTGTGCAGCATCATGAACTCCAATGAGATATTTTGTAATTTTTCCCAAGAATACTTTCACTTCTCTTTTAGCAGCCAGTTCTCTCTCATTGGTCGTACTTGTTTGTTGCTCTGATAAAGAAATCAAGGGCTCATGGTGAGTCAGTTTTTAAGATGTAACCTACGACCTATTCTTAACGGGTATCCTTGGATGGTGGTAAGCTCATGCCCTGGGGAGGATCTACATCGTGAATGTGAACGGTTACAATGATGGGCACTATAGCTGATTTTGCACAGCATACTACATAGTAAAATGAGCATATTAAGGAAATGGGAATCATCCTTCTCTCATCTTAAAGTAATACCTTGGGCTGCACAGAAATCTGTATCAGCACTCATGGAGGCTACCAGATTAGGAGTTTTGTCTCAGTCCCGGGAGCTCTTCCAGCAGAGCAGCAGAAGCAAAAGCCAGGTTTCTGTGCCTCCTCTTTCAGTAGATGCTATGAAAGCAGCTCAGTGGGAGAACATTCAGGAGCAACCGAATTCTGGGGGTGGCTCAGGAGCCCCTCAGACTGAAGGGCTATGCTTGAATTTCATTTCTGAGGATGAAGTAACAGCAAATTGAGTTGGTCTTGTGAATTCAAGTTAAAATTCCGAAGCTATTTGGACATATATGGAGAATTTGGACAAAGACCTAAAGAGGACAGGCTGTATTTTTCTGCTCAACTATAAATGAAACCATCTCAGTTACATAAGTAATTTTGGGCATATTAGTCTCATTGCAGATTCTCTTGTGTTTTTTTCTCCATAGGATTATGAACAATTTTCTTCATAATGAAAGTAATATAGTGGAGTTATTGAGAATCTATGCTTTGAAATGAGACAGACGTAGAATCAACCCTGGGTTCTGATTATTACAAGCTGGGTTTTATGTCCAAGACTCTCAGTTTAATGTCTCAGACTCTCAGTTTCCCTAATTATAAAATAACATGTGCAGATTAAATGGTGTAGTTTGTGTGACATGCTTAGTAAAGTGCCTGGCATATTTTGAAAATTCAGTAAGTGATGATGATGATGTTTCTGTTATCCCCCATGTTTTTTATATTTTACTTTTATAGATACATACATATATATAACTTATAAATTTATAAAATATAATTTATATATCAATTTATATATTAAGATATATATCTTAATATATAAATTCATATATATGCATTACAAATTTTAGTTTATGTATATCTCAATAATATTCACAAATTTCTTTCCAGTTTTCATGGAATACACTTAAAAAATGGCATAAAATATTCAGACTATTTCATACATTTAGTGCTACCATGTACCTAATTTTAAAAATATGAGCTCAGAAAAGAAATACTTATATTTAAAATATGTTCACATCATTCTTTGATAATGAAAATATTTATCAGTATTAAAAATAAAGCTAATTCAAATCAATTAGAATTGTAATAAAAATAAGGAAGATCACTTCATAAAAAAAGATACATGCTTTTGCATTATTTCTCATATATTTAAATTAATACTCATAGGGGATTTTGTGTGATTAAATCTTTGATAATCTTTTAAAAGTAAATATTTATAAATGAAAAGAAATGGAGATACGGTCTCAATGTAGCAGGTATTATTGAGCAACACTTATAAATGAGTGAATGAGTCAACAAAATGCATGCCTTTTTTCAGTAGGTAAAGCTTACAAATATGAAATGAAATGATAAAACAATCTCTATAACAAAGTCCTAATGATTAATCTTGACAATTATGGTTTAAATATTTTAAATGTCACTGAGTTATAAAGGACAAATTATAATTCTTTCTGATTCTATCCAAAGGAGTCATGAATTTATACTAAATTATGGTTTGAAAAACATTCAGGACTGTGTGTCATGAAATCTATTTGCTAAATTAATTAATATTGGATAATATTCATGCACTGTGTCAATGTCTGAAATCTAGATGAAGAATACAAAGCAAAGATGATAATAAACAGCAATGTTGCAAGTTAAGAAGTGGTAGCTGGTGATGAGGTTTATGTTCTATTTTTTTAACAGCTGTGTTAATTGTAGGATAAACAGCATATTAAATAAACTTGAAAATTATGCTGTTAGGAGATGGTATATATCACTGAAAGCAAAGAAGTCGTAGTAGAAGTAAAAGGAACTCATGAACAAAAACTGCTGTTAAATGATACTGAGGGAAAACATGTCAGAGGGAAGATTTCAAATTGCTCCTCTCACTTTCTGATTTTTTGAGGCAGAAAACTAAACACATATCTTAAAACAGGCATACAATAATTTTTGAGGTTAATGAATATGCTAAATTATGTTATCTTGTAGACTTCATCATTGTCAAGTAGATACCTAGAGCTACTCTAGGTCTCTTAATTTACACAGGAGTAAATTACACTGTGCTTGATTAACTAAGATGCTAATTTGAGTCTTTCTGGTTTATATCATATATCCTGGACATATGTATCCTTGTTCTGTTACCTAGATTGTTATTCCAATTTGGCCTAGAAAATGAAACCCTGGCCAAATAGCAATCATTAGGGGCGGGATTTCTACTTCTTTTGTCTTCCTATGCCTATCTGAACCTTGCATATTATCCAATCTCTGATTTGCCTGATGCTCACCCTATCTTCCTCCTATCTCTGGTTTCTGGGCAATTCATTCTCCTCTGGAGGCTCTATCTCATCTGAGCATCCTAGCAGTCTCATTTACAGTGTTCAAGTGGACTAATGCGTCATCTGATAACTTACAAATGCCCCTGAACACATGTGTTTGGAAATTCTTTTGTTGCCTCAAAGTCGATGTTTCTAAAGAAAATTCATTATCTCCTTTTCTGTTCCATAAAACGGTTGCTCTCATGACTTTTCTATCAATGTCAGTGGCGACAGGTTCACCCAGGCCAATGGAAATGAGAGCTGGAGTTGTCTTTGGTTTTCGTATATTCATGGCCTTCTGCATTCTGTTGTTCACCAGTCTTCTTGACTTCTTTTCGAATTCATATCAATCATCTTTCCATTTTCATTTTCATTCTTCTTGCCCAGGCCAATATCACTTATACTTGCATTATTATAATAGCCTTTTGGGGGAAATAAAATAAAATAAAAATAATAAAATAAATTCCATGTTACTATAAAAGTAAATACGTATAACAAAGGAAAACAGATTTGTGCCATTCCACTTTTTCAAGAAAGAGTACTCAAATGTTCAAGGACAGGAAAAAAAAAAAAAAGAAAGAAAACCAAGTCAATTTACTACTACCTAGATACTGTCTGGTGTATGTAAGCCTTAACTAGAGGTGAAGGTCTAGTTCTTTCGAGATTTTGATCATGCATTATTACACACTGTTAGGAAAAATCAACAGAACTGGGCTGGTTCCGCGTAGGTATAGTATAAAATAAGGTCAAATAAGAAAGAGATGTAGAGGGACTGATGTCCTTCCAGAGAGTGTACACATGACTCTGTGGGTGATCCTAGTGACAATCTGAAAGAAGATGAGAACAGACACAGGGAATCAGTATTTATTTTATCTTCAACGTTTGAATATGGACAAATGTGTTGAGCATTTCTAATATGTTGAGCAAGAATGCAAATAATTGATATGCATTCATCCTCATAACAGCCTCATGACAGATTTATTAGTAAGACCATTTTCCTAGTTGAGGTCCTAGCATGTCCCACGTGTGGCCTCCTCTTTAGCTATCACCACCAACATGGTCCCATCTCCAATGATCTCTCTTTGCAATGCTCTCCTCATCTCTCTTACACTCACTTTTGCCTTCACCAGTATTTCTCTCCAAAGCATCCAGAATGATTTTTTAAAAGCTCAGATCTTATTATGCCACTGCTTAAAACTTTTCAGAGGCTTCTTGTGATAGTCTGAACATATCCCTTCAAAATTGATTGATTAAAACCTACCTCACAAAGTGACAATACAAAGAGGTAAGACCCTTGAGAGGTGATTATACCATAAGGGTGGATCCCTCATGAATGGAACTAGTGCCCTTATAAAGGAGCCTAGAGGGAGATGGTTTGCATCACCTTGCAAAAAGGTGCCATCTATGAGGAACCAACCTTCATCAGACACAAAAGCTGCAGGCACTTTGATCTTGGACTTAGCCACCAGAGCTATGAGAAATTAATACTTATTCCAAATACTCCAACTATTCTATGGCATTTTGTTAGAGAATGCAAATGGAGTAAAACATTTCTCAGTGCATTTAGAATAAAATCCAAAATATTGCATTGTTGGTATAAAGACCATGTATGATCTGATGTCAATCCCTCTCTTCCCATATTTCTTATCAAACTTACCTCCTTTGCAATACTTCCACCATGCTGGCTCTGGATTATTTCCTCTAACATCCAAAATTTGCCCTCCTTGGGACTTTGGCTCAAATTATTTTGGAGGCTTAAGCATTTTTGCCCTAACTTTAGTTGACTCATTTTAACTCAGCATTCATATTTCAGCTTAAACTTTACTTTCTGAGAATGCCCATGTTTGGTTTTTCTTTTTAAAAAATATTTTTTTCCTACTCAATTTTTAGAGTCTGGTTTATTAATGTACACTTTAAAATATAGTAAAATTTATTCTTGATGCAATCTGACAAACATAAACAATTAATTATATAATCACCAGTAATCAGACTATAGAACATTTTAATGTTCCTTTGTGGCCCTTGGAGATCAGTTCCCTTTTCTTATATCTAGCCCCTTGGCAACTGATTTCTGTCCTTATAAGTATGCCTTTTCTGGTACGTCATGTAAATGGAATCATACAGAATGTAACCATGTGTGTCTGGTTTCCTTCACTTGGTATAATTATTTTAAGATCCATCCATGTTGTTTCATGTGAGCATCATAATTTGTTTATCCATTTACCAGTAAATGGACATTTGGGTTGCTTCCAGTTTGGGGCAATTATGAATAAAACTACCATAAATATTGGCACAGGTTTTTGAGTGAATATACATTTCATTTCTCTTGGGAGTTAAATTATTTAGTCATATAATAAGTATATATTTCTCTTTTAGAAAATTGTCAAACTGCTTTCCAATGTAGCTCTACCCTTTTGCCTTTACAGTAGAAATGTATGAGACACTCAGCCTTTGATATTTTCAGTCTATAAATGTTATTGATTCTAATAGATGTGTACTAAGTGTGTGATTTTAATTTGCATAGTGTCTATGACAGATGTTGAACAGATTTTTGTGTGTATATTTGTTATCTATAACTTTTTTGGTGACCAATTTTCAAATCTTTAACTGACTTTTACTGAGTTGTGAAATTCCTTTATACATTCTGGATAAAAGTCTTTCGGTGGATGTATGTGTTGCAAGTATTTCTTCTCAGCCAATGACTGATCTTTTTATTTCCTTAAAAGTATATTTTGGCCAGGCATGGTGTCATGTGCCTGTAATCCCAGAGGTTCAGGAGGCTGAGAGAGGAGGATCCCAAGTTCAAGGCCAATCTGCAACCTAGTGAGGTCCTAAGCAATTTAGCAATATCCTGTCTCAAAAAAAAAAAAAAAAAAAAAAGTTTAAAAGGCTGAGGATGTGCCTCAGTGGTTAATCATCCCTGGATTCAATCCTCAGGGACGAAAAAACAAAACAAAAAAGGGTCAGGCACAGTAATCTCAGTGGCTTGGGAGGCTATCACCAGCTCAAAGCCAGTCTCAGCAAAAGTGAGGCACTAAGCAACTCAGTGAGACCCTATCTCTAAATAAAATACAAAATAGCACTGGGGATGTGGCTCAGAGGTCGAGTGCTCTTGAGTTTAATCCCCAGTACCTCCCAAAACAAAACAAAAAACAGTATATGTTAAAATATTGAAGAACAGAGGCTTTTAATTCCTTTTTACGTTATGGTTCTTTTTATGATTTGTACTTTTATACTCTCACCTCACTCATGGTCAAAATTTTGTGCTCTGTGTTATTTTCTAAAATTGTTTTCTTAGATTTATGATTCATTTGTAGTTAAATTTTATATTTTAATCTATGGGTAGGAATTCATTTTTTAACATAAATTTTGTTGTTCTGGTTTTTTTATAAACATATTCTATCTAAATACGTCTGTTTGGGGAGCTCTTGACTGACTGCAGCTAACATAACTGTTTTTTCCCAAGCCAGAAAAGATGACTTCTCAGCTGTATTCTCTGAGTCCTCTATACTAGCTCCTGTTTACCTAAATACAATTTTAATTGCATTACTTTCATGCTAAAATAAATGAATGTTCACAAAGCGCAGGACTAGGTTGTATGGTCCTTTGTAGTTTGGGCCTTTCAGTTGATGTTATCTTTAACACAATCCAATGATTACCCCAGTTGGTTTCTTCTGTCTTCTCTAATGTGATCAGGTTTCCAAGAAATGCCAAAGATGAGCTCCTTCTATTCTCTATGCTCCAGTGGAATACTTTCTCCTCTCACTTCCAGTTAACCAAACAATTCCTTTAGGGCCTATCAAATACTTCAGTGACATCTTCCCTAACACTCCAACTAAAATCAACTCAACAAATATGAAGCTGAATTGCCCTCGGAAATCTTGTCACTTCACTGTCAGTACTACACATTTTGACATTTTACCTTATGTTTCTGATATCAGAAATATCTCCCTCAGTTAATTCTGCAATGTCAAGATCTTTTTATTCAGTCAACATATAAACAATATGAGTACCTACTAAATATTGGGAAACATATACACTGGGGTTCAGAGACTAATAACAAATATATAGTCTCTGCCTCCAAGGACTTACAATTTATCAGAAAAGATAGTCACTAAATATAAAAAGTACTGAGATTTTACAGCAGAAACTTCAGGGAATTATGGGACCATATACAGACAGAGAGAGCCCTTCTTATTTCATGTTTTCTCATTATTTTTTAAAAATTGTTTTTACTTTTCATTTTTATACATCACCTGAATATTTTATAGATTTCAAAATTAATGTTTACTTCTGAATGTATAAATTTATAAACTAATTAAAAGAATGAAATACTAATACATTCATTAATATATAGATACATAATATGGGTAATCACAATATTCTAAAGTACAAGGGAAAGAGTTCCTTCAGTAAATAGTGTTGGAAAAAAATGGATCTTCATTTGACAGGAAAGTTAGTTAATATTTTTGCATCTCATTATATACATGTGCCCAATTCTGGATAGGATAAGGTATAAATATACAAGACACAAAAGTACTAGAAAATGTAGAATATTTTAACATTCCTGAGGTTAAATGTGCTTTCTAAGCAAAATGTAAACCTTAAAGGCCATGAAATAAAAATACTAACATATTTAACAGTGTTATATAACCTATGAATGGGAAATTTTTTAAAAACCTAAGTTGAGAGACAAATGTATTATTGAGAAAAATGTTTGCAACATGTAATAGGAAATTTTTAAAACCTCTTTAAAAAGAGGGTATTAAATCAGCAAGATAGAGGCAAACATCCTTGAAGAAAAATGGCCAAAAGACATAAAATAAAATGAAAAGATGCATAATGTTAATAATAAACCAAAGCATTATAAATAAAGCCACACTGCAATACTTCTAAATTATCAAATAAACAATGATTACAATGTTTCATAATATCTTATTTTAGCAAATATTATAGGAAAACAAAACTCATAGTAATTAAAATGGAGAGCTATTGCAAATACATGACAATTTTTATATTTAGAAGCTTTGAATAATAAATATCTTCATAGAATTTTGTATGAGAAAATAATTGGACCCATGTAACATGGTGTATTTATTACAGTCAAAACTTGAAAATAACCTAATCATTCACCAAAATAGTATTGATTAAATAAATTTCAGTGCATTGATTCAATGAAATAACTGGAAGCTGTTGGAACAGAGTATGGTGGACATACATACTTTGTCATTGAATTTAAAAAAAAGCAGTTTCTGATATGTTACAATAGTATGACTGAACCATTTTACTCTTATATACAAAATTGTGTGTGTGTGTGTGTGTGTGTGTTAATACTAAAGTGTTAAAAATATTTCTTTCTGGGGAGCAGAGTTTAGAATGAAAATAAAGTTTACATTTGAACAATTTTAATATTGTTCGAAAAGCATTTATCTTGACTGTGATGTTTTTATAATAAAAGTTATTCATATCAGTCACTGAAAAATTGACACAAAACATAACCATACAACACAGGTGAAACCACTATTCACATTTTGCTGCATTCCTTTTTTTATTGTTACTGTGTTTAGACATATTTGAGGTCATAACATTTGGATAGTTTAGAACTGGTGTTTCCATGTGTTTCATTTACCAACCTATTCGTTTGGTGATCCTCCCCTTTGTGTGGATAGTGCTAGTTCATATTGCTGGAGAAAGAAAGAAAAACATTGGGAATAGAAGAAATATTCCATCTAAATATTTCCATTTACATGAGTTATGCATTCAGCAAGTATTTATTGAGGTCCTTCTATGTGCAAGCAATTTTCTAGATATACCAGCACGGATGAGGCACTCTTCTCCTTCCCCTGGAAGCATCATCGAAATCCACTTGACATTCTTGGTTTTAGAATAATTAAAGATGTGGCTGGTCTTCTCATTGTCTACCAGGCACTTATCACTTTAACTATGATAAAATTCTTTACATGAGCAGTTTTTGTTTTCTTGAATTGGAGGTCACAGTTATTTAAATGTCGAGTGAACATATGCTTGTAAACCCACACCAGCTGAATTAATGAGTAGGATATAAATATGTTTATCGATGGAGAAGGAGAAAGAACTAAAGTCAAATGTAGACAGGAAATTAATTCAATATTTGTCTTTGTTATAGGTGCCAAAAAGCCGGATGAAGACAAAGAGTGTGTGAAAGATTATTATTGATATCCATAATATGGTAAATATAAGCAGTCTCTTTCATTTTCCTTACTTTAAAATTCTCTATTGGTCCTCCTTTTTGTATCAGGGAACAGCTTCCCTAATGACATGTGTGGGTCTGATAGTCTGGAGGGAACCAGAAAGCATGGTGATTAGGTAGAAGTCATGGTCAAGGAACCAGGGTCCCAGCAAGGATGGGTCCTGGAAGGGAGTAAGGCAAAGAAATGAAAAGGCAGGTATTCAGACTATCAGAGGGACTCAGACAACAAGCACAGTGGGTGGCCACCATAGATGGGGCACAGATGGCAACTACGTCTCCAAAACCAAGCAAGGGCTTAGTTGTTGAAGCAAAGTCCGAGGCTAGGTCAATGCTATGTAATAGAAAAGTCATAAAAGGCACTTTATCCTCCCAAAATAGAATACAGCAAAGCCACTATCTGCCCAGGCCTGGGATCTTCATTCGTAGCCAGGGGCATGTGGGGATAACCTGAAGACACATCATGTAAAACCTGTGTGGCTTTTTTTTTTTTTTGGGGGGGGGTACCAGGGATTGAACTCAGGGGCACTTAACTACTGAGCCACATGACAGGGTCTCACTGAGTTGCTTAGCACCTCACTTTTGCTGAGGCTGGCTTTGAACTTGCAATCCTCCTGCCTCAGCCTCCCAAGCTGCTGGGATTTCCTGTGAGGCTTTAAAAAAAATGTCTCTGTACACATTTTCATGTTATTGACCAAATTTAATTTCTTTAAAGGGAGAAGGCTCTTTAATTCTTTCACGTTTGCATACCTTACCCTGAAAGGAAAGATGGCAATCAATCCCTTTCTCCACTTATTCAATTTATCTTTTGAAATCTCTCAATCAGTGATAAATAGCTACATTTGTTACAAGCAGAAAGCGCTTAATTGAATATGTTGGTTTTGTTATATATGGCTATTTGTAAGTATGCAGAAACTAAATGCCATCTGGGAGGTAGAAATCACTTTTTCCAGTGCAGTATTTTTAATTATGTCTTTTCACCTGAGCTCCAGGGCAAAAGTTCCATTTTCTCCCTGCTCATTATTAATAGAACCCACAAGGACAGGCTTTTCTAATTTCATATTTTTAAGTGAATTTAGCATGCAAAGTATTCTGAAATGACATTAGCTATGTAGTTAAGATAAAAAACCTTCATTTTGGAATTTCTTCTTTCTTAAATCTTTCTATCTGACCCAGATCGACTGCCCTCCTTTCACATAGAAATACCCATATGCAATTTGCATGTTTCTGAAAGTATCTTCAATGGCTTGCAGTGATTATTGGTGACTATATATTTGTTATTAGTCTCTGAACCCCAGTGTATATGTTTCCCAATATTTAGTAGGTACTCATATTGTTTATATGTTGACTGAATAAAAAGATCTTGACATTGCAGAATTAACT
>NW_025999990.1:31404307-31510230 GCF_001458135.2 Marmota marmota marmota
CTATATATATATATATATATATATATATATATATATATATATATATATATTCATCTATTATTTGTGTTGAGTGTGATTTTGTGCACCACACAGACTTGGAAGCATTTTGAAATTAATTAACCTGAACAAAATTGAATTCACCAGTGCAGATTCTTTAATAATATCCCAGCTAAGATATTAAATAATAAATGAGAAGAGCATGGGAGTGGGGAGATTCCAAGGAGACAGAACGAAGGATCAGGCCTCCTGAGTTTTCATTCCCTATTTTGCCATTGTTTCCCTCTGATTTTGAGGCAGCCACACTCTGCTTTTGTTTTCCCTGGCTAAAGCATGAGAGGAATAGCAAGCCCAAGCCCAGGCAGTGGGGTAGTGAGAGAGAATGAATGCCTAAAATGTGCTTTGAGAGCCTCAAGTAAAACACACTAGGCTGCATGTGGAAATTATTATGAGTTCATTCTTCATGCACTTTTAGTCCTTGCCCTCTAGGCTCAGACTGCCAGCCAAGGCACCAATTACTGTCGATGGGGCTGTTGGTTCTTATGATGTGAACACCTGTCCTCCAGCAAATGAACTGAGATAATACATACCAATTTACTATGTGTGTCATATGCCCTACAAATTGAATCTCCAAAATACACTCTGAGTTGAATAATAAATGACACTGGGTTTAAATGACAGGAAATAGACTCAATACAATTGCTTGGGCATCTGTGTCCACCCAGGCCTTTGTCCACCCAGTCTGCTGCCGCCACGCCAAGCCAGGCTTCCCTCTGGATGCTCAGAGCTGACTAAGGGGCCATCTGTATGGGGGAAAGTCACTGCAGAATTGCTGGCTTCCCTGGGACAGCCTCAGGCTGATTAATTCAGTGAAACCAGGACTTGGCAGACCGGGCCCCACACACACTGCTCATCAGATAAGACAAAATTGCAACTGGATCCAATTCTAGGGGCCTTCACATTCATGTTTAAAGAAACAGTTATTAGGCAACTGGACACACCATCCCATTAAAAAAAAAAAAATTGTGGCCCTGAAATTTACAAGAGAGAAAATTTCACTTTTTTAAAAGAAAAAGTTAGTATAGTTCAATGGTTGAAGGGATGAACTTTCAGGGTCAATCAGTAAGATGGATATAGGCTGAATCCAGGCTCCACCTTTACCAAATATGTGGCTTCTGACAAGTTATAAGCCAAAGTTTCCTTAAACTTGTTTCCTCCTTGATGTCTATTTTGTCTATCACACATACATATGTACATATATGCACATATATTTATGCACATGTCTGGCTTATACATATGCACATACACCTATCTGTATAAAGCCCTGAAGCCTGGCACAGTATTTGGCACACAGTAGGTGCTGAAGAACAATGAGATGAAGGAGGGTTTTCCTGGGTCATTTTAATTGCTTGGTATAGCTATGCATTTAGCAGCCAGGACAGGCACACTCCATCTGTGTCAGCTCCTTCTTGTGTCCCCTGTGGTCTCTATGGGAACAGCCTCTGGGTGAGGAGAGAAGAGTGTCTTCAGGATGTGGCCTGCTCTGTTGAAGTGCTCAGCATGGAGGCTAAGCATAATGCTTGAGCTCATTTTGTGCAGTTCAACCCTCTTTCCTCAATGGATTTACAGTGCAGAGCCAGAACTTCGTGTTTTGATACATTTCACTTATTCATGTATTTACAGAATTCTGCATCTGTAGAATGTTGTAGTGTTCCCATTGGTTTGCTTTTAGTTTAATAAGATGGCTCTAAAATAAATATAAGCATATAATACACCTTGTGACTGTGTGTTATGTAGATGCTGATGCATGTGAAATTTTCCTTTCTGTCCTATTTTAAATTAATCTGTCAGAGCTACGTTGTTGCAGATATTGACTATTTTCTGGGGCCATATCCATTTAAAATATCCCGTGCAGATCAACAGGAAAGGTAAAGAGGAAAATAAAATGGGAAAATAGCGAAGTTATGAGAAAGACAAGATCTTAGAATAATGTCAGTATTATGGCAATCAATGTGTATTATTCTACTCAGATTTACTCTGCTGTTCTTCCTCAACTAATGCCCACAGGACACAGGACGTAAGATGACAAAGACTTTGATGGCCATTTTTAGTTTCTATGTAGGTTCACATAGCACCTTTGCTTTATTTTGCAGGTTTACCACTTGCAGTGAGGATCATTGAGAACACATAGGAACTCAGAGAAAAGTGTCTGTCCTGCACCCACTTTCCACCATTGAAGTGGCTTTGAGCACAATGGTGTGAAAGAAGGTCTCTACAGACCTGTCCCCAGGGGCTCCCATGCAGCAGGGAGGGTTTCCCATCCCTTAGGAAAGCCCCTTTAGAGCCTTCATGCAATATTCTTTGGTGCTTTCCTCTCATCTAAGTCTTTCTTCAACTCCCCAATCCACCCCACCTTTCCCATCAGGACCTACACCTAAATTCCCTTCTTCTGTCTCAGTCTTTGACTATTGTAGAACCATGCACAGACAATTTCACAAGGGTAAGTTCTCTCTTGTTTCTCCCATATCCTAAGGTTTTCTCTGGTTTGGGCATCTGTTGATCTGCCCCTCTTCCACCTCCTCACAGCTCTGCTAAGTAGCAATGAGTGGTCTGAGATTGTTGGGTTAAATATAGGACAGTGGGAATGATTGATCGGTCCAGATTCCACTTCTGCCACCTACTGTGTTATCTTAGCAGTTATTAACATCTCCAGGCTTTGGTTTTCATCTGTTAATTTGTTCACCTCCTCTAGCTAGCCCCTCCTGTGGCTGACTCCAGTCAAAGCCACAGCATCCTGAGAAATGTGGCAGTCAAGGCTTGACCCTCAGTGTTCAGAACACAGCAGGGCAAGGGAGAGGGATACACTGGAAGGTGGGCCACCCCAGGACTAGCACTCAGCTCTTTATGCTTTGCATCAGGCTCGTTTATGTAGATGTCTGCCTACTAAAAATGAGCTGCTCAAGGACCAGAAAGTCATCTTCCTCTGCTTCATGTCTCCTGCCCCCTTGCACACAAACTCAACTAGATTCAAGCTAAGTACATGTCCATTGAGTCGACTTACCAGTAGGAATTAACTAGTCTTCTCTCCAGAAGATATGTGTGCATTTGGAGTTAAATTGTCTAGACATGTAGGATTTTAAGATTTCAATAATGGACATGGGTGGATAGGAGGGGGACTGGAAGAGGATCAACTAAGAATTATTTATAGTACTTCAAAAAACCCTACTAAACTTGACAACGGGGAGGCAAGTTTGGATGGCAGAAAAGGAAAATGAGACATTGAAGAGAACAAGTTTTTAATGAGAGAGGACAGTAGTGTCATGGGCTCCTAAGCAGAGAGACATAATCTGGTATGAGTTCCTGAGATGAGAGATCAGAGTAGACAATTTACTTGGCTATATATTGCCTTAAATAAACCTCATAAGCTCTTCCCTCCATTTGGATTTCTCTTTTCCACAGCAAAAAAATCTATCTCCACTATTTAAAACAGTGCCTGGCATATGAATATGTCTTGGTTATGCATAATGTAAGGGGAAGTAACTTGCAAGTGTAGAGCAATGGCTACCTGTAGGTCAGCACTAAGCCTGAACCTAGAGATGTACAACCATCTTTGTATTAGTTGATTAACAAAATGCCTCAGACTAAGTGACTTGAACAAACATGTATTTTCTAATAGTTTTGAAGGTGGAAGTCTGACTTCAGTGTGCCAGCATGGTTAGGTTCTAGTAAGGGTCCTCTCCCTGGGCGCACATGGCCTCCTTCACGCTGTGTCCTCGCGTATGGAGAGAAAAGAGCAAGCCCTCTGGTATCTCTTCTTAAAAGCTCACTAATCCCATCATGAAGCCTCACCCTCATGACTTCATGTACTCTAAGAATCCCATGATGACCTCATCTCTGATACCATCACATTGGGGGTTGAGGTTTCAGCATATGAACTTTGTGGGACACCATTCATTCCGTAGCAAATGTGTAGCACCATGTTTCCTCTGGGATCAGGCAAGCTCTTTGTGGAATCATGGAAAACATTAGTCACCAGAACACTTTTGTAACCATCCTATAATGGTCAGTTTAATGTGGGAAAAAAGGAATAGGAAATTTGATCTTCTCACAACTTAGAAATACTGTTCTTCATGACTGTGACACATTGTATTACATTCTCACCAATTACCTGTTCCCTTTACTTTCTACCAAAGAAATAGATGATACTTTCTCATCCATTCCTTTTAGTCTGGTCATATAATTTGCTTTGGCTGAGAGAAGCTTAGCTGTAACATATTCCACATTTAAGTTCATTCTTAGACTATGCTCCTGTAGTTTGGTTTGGGATATTTATGACTGTGCTTAGTTGAGAAAAGCAGGATGTGGACAGGGGCTACTCCTTCAAATTGGGTTCCAAAATGAGAAAACTCAAAAAGCAGAACTAAGTTAATACATGCTGGAATCATAATCAATGTGTACTTGGAGACCTCAGGTATTTTGAATGTGAAGTAAATGTTTGCCACTATTAACTGCTAAGGGAACACACACACACAAACACACACACACACACACACACACACACACACATCTGTTATAACAGATTACTACCAATTTAGCAGCTTAACTAGCACAAATGTATGGTCTTTCCATTCTATAGTAGTACATTCTGATATGCATTTCCTTGAGCCAATATCAAGATGTTGACAGGACCATAGTGTCTTTGGAGGTGCTGGGAAAGATGTTACTTCCTTGCATTTTGCAACATGTAGAAGTTGCTCACATTCTTTGGATTGTGGGTCCTCCCATCATCTTCCAAGCCTGTAAAATTGTACCTCTGATCATTCTTCCACTGTTATGTCTCCCTGAGTGTCTTCTAATTTATTTTCAGCTTTTAAAGATCTTTGTGACTTCACTAAGTTAATCTGGGTAATTCAGGATGGTCTCCCTATTTTAAAATCAGCTGACTAGTAACCTTAATTTCTCTTTGTCATACAGACTTACCATACTCATAAATTCTAGGGATTGAGGTATGGATAATTTTTAGGTTACTATTATGCAGCATAGGTATTATAACCACAAATCATGTAGTGTATTATAACTAAGGAATCAAACAAGATGGTCTTGTTCAAAAGACCAAGAACTAAAAGCTATTTTTAAAATGAATATAAAACAGCAGCTGCCTATGGTTGTTTGAAATCTCAAGGTAAGAAATAAAGCAGAATGGTATTAACTCTGACAACCTGGCTTCATGTCTAGTTCTGCCTCTAGCCTGTAAGACTTTTGGCAAGTCATTTGGTTTCTCTTAGTTTTCCAACTGTAACATGAAAATAATTACTCTAGTTCTATTTATCTTTCATGTTTATTGAAGGTATCATATTAGGTAATATAGTATTAGGACACCCCCCCAACCCTCACACACACCATACCACCACCACCACAACCAATACCACCACCATACTTTATTCTTTCTTTTGCTGTAATGACAGACACAAAGTACGAATACTAATCAGTTCATCAATTCAAATTTGCCCAAAATTACTTTTTAAAAAAGATCATAATTTATATATCTGCATATGTACATTTGCAAGCTTATAACTATTGTGTGAATATAAGTTAGGCTAATTCACTTTTTTATTGAAAAATAATACAGCTTCCAGAGATGCAAACTTTCCTCATTTCTTCATAAATGGTAACTGTGCAAAATTATTCAGTAATAAGTAAATAAAATTAAGGACTGATTTGCTGATTTAAAGTCTTGTGAATAGAAACAAATGTGTATATATATGCTTGTGAATATTTTTGTTCTACATTGAGAATATTTTCCTATAATCTTTTATATCACATCACAGCATGGTGTTGGTAGTTCTAACTTCAGTTATACAGGTACTTCAACAAGAAATCCTCTAATGGAATGACTATATGACATTGTATTTTCCTTTGCTGGAAGTTCTGCTGGGTGTTCATTGCCTGACTATCTTGGCTGTCTCCTAAGGCATCCCCAGCTAAGCGATAGGCAGATGGTAGCTCTTCTTCCTCTCTCTGCATCTGCTGAATGGAAGAATTTATCTTCTCGTTCCACGTATGTCCATAAGAAAGGAGGATATTATAGACACATAAAAATGTCCATCTTTCTCATCTTCTGTTCTGTTAGTCTGCTTTCACATAAGCTTTACAATTTAGATATGCTTAATTAAATGCATTCCAGTATGTATGTACTTGTGGATGTACCCACAAAACATATGATATTATTTTAGAACAAACTGATACTTGTCCAGTGACAAGAACCGTGTTTTTAATATACTGTTTTCAAGAGAACACAAATTTGTCAGTTGGAAAGCTATTTTTTCCCCCCCAGAAAAGCTATACAATCAGAAATAAAGCATCCCTTGTTATGAATGTTTCCCATGTTCAAGATAGGAGCCTACAACCATTGGATCAACTTAGAAATTATTCTAAACTGTGTTAAACACAAACATAAGAATTAATCTAAAACCTAATGCTAATGGGCAGAAAAAGTCCTACGATACTCAAAACTTTGCGGAGGAATACCAACTAAACACATCACATAGTGGCTCAGAATGGAACTGCATTTCCCCCAAAGTGAAAAGCCCAAGCTAAGACTGAAATTATTTTGAAAATCCTTGTGTAATAAAATGAAAGATCTCTGCTCCTTTGCCCAGATTCAGTATATAAAAGTTTTGAAATAATTTTTGTTCTGAAGTTCATTTTGGTGTTAACTATAATATTCATAAGTGTTACATTTATTGTTCTCATTCTTCATTTATCACTTAGATAGTACCTATTTAAAGTAACAGAATGAGATATCTAACACAATACCTAAGATTATAAACATACTCAAAAAATCCATAACTTGTGAAGAAAATATATAAATATAACATCTTACATGAGGCACAGTTGAGGTTTTTCTAGAAGGAATGTAGAATGGGAGCGGGAGTTGATTATAAGGGCGGGTTAATAAATAAATAAGTAAATGACTAAAGCAAGAGGAGTATTTAAAATGCTATGAATTAAGAAGTATGATTAAACTCTATACTGAAGTTCCAAAAATACTAATTTGTTTACATTTTAGTTTCCTTGGGGACAGTGGTTCAATTTTGGATGTAAACTATAAAGACCTAGGAAGTTTGTTTTAAATACCCTCATTAATTTTATGATTTACTAAGTTTTCTGTAGAAACTATAGATATGTGTATTTTTATGATTAAACATCAAGAAGTGAACACATCTGTGTATCTACCATCCTTGGCAAAACATAGACGACCATATATATTCTCAACCCTGATTTTCCTTCTTGCCAGACATTGCTACTTTTAAAAGCAGCAGATGTGGTCCTAATATTTGCACAGATTGAGGACCATCCTTCTAGTTCATAATCAGGCTGATATTTTATGGTGTTCTTTCTTTTGCATTTATTTTTTTAAATTTTATAATGTTTCTAGTGTCATTTGTTCATAGTGGATAGGGATGTTTTGTAAGTCTTCTTGGTCCTTTTGTGTTAAAAATATGTTTACTTTCAGCTGTACAGAGGTGCACCCCTTTATACCTAGTGGCTTAGGAAGCTGGGGCAGGAGGATCACAAGTTCAAAGCCGGCCTCAGCAACTTAGTGAGGTTCTAAACAACTCATTGAGACTCTGCCTCTAAAATAAAATAAATACAAAAAAGGGCTGTGATGTGGCTCAGTGGTCGAGTGCCCCTGAGTTCAATCCCTAGTACCAAAAAGAAAGAAAAAGTTTACTTTTCTCAAATTTTATTGATAGATTAACTATATGTAAAATGGTTTTTAGAAATAATTTTCCTGTCTAAATTTGATAGCATTCTCCATTGAAATTTCCAATTCTGCTGAAATATGTTTGATTTCATTTGTTTTACATAATTTTTAAATTTATCTTTTCTCTGGAAAATGCTGTGGTTTCCTCTTTGTATTTACCTGAAATTTCACTGGAATTACCAATTTTCAGCCATATACTTCATTCAGCATCCAATACAGACTTTCAATCTAACACTTTTTGTATTATTCTTTTGATTATTTTCTTTCCTTCTTAACTTCTCCTTTAATACTTATTAAATTAATACTCCAATCTAATTATATTATGCCTCCTAAATTGAATTACATATTGTAAGTATTCATTATATATATATATTTTTTTTTTCTATAGTAGGGAAAATCTCTTAAACATAATCTTTCCAATACTAAACTTGGCCTTTCTTGATTATATTCTTATTAAGTGCATTGACTCATTTCTTTTGTAATCGCAATTAAAATTTTAATTTTTACAAACTTTTATTCTCTGGTGTTTCTTTTCTGCAGTAATCTATTCTTGTTTTATGGATGCAATATCATCGTAAGCTTCTCGGAGGGGATGAATTAGAATATTTTAAACTTTCATTTTGGCTTTCACCTTGGTTGTTAAATTATTTGTTTTCCTGTGGGGATAATTGTTTGGTTTATTCATTTAGATTATTTCCATAGATGTTATTGGTTTTTTTCCAACCTGTTTTGTTTCTTAGATATTGGTTTGTATGTTTTGAAAGAAGAATTAGAATGATTGATCTAAGTACATGTGTTATGCTTTGCTGATAGACCCTCGATTATGAGATGTATGTTTTTCTTTTATGTGTTGGGGGCTCTTATGTGTCAGTTATGTATTGTTCTGTAGGTCACTGAGCACAAAAGAATGGTATAGTTTGGCTGACTTGAGACTCGTGGTATTAAGACTTTGCTCCAGGATTAAAACTCTTTAGTGTGTATCACTCCTGAGTGGACTGGCTTCTGCCCCTTCTGTCCTAAGCATTAGCTTCAGGTACTAAGCATTAGCTTCGGGTATCTAAATCCTCTCTCAGGCTGTGCTTAGCTTACCTCAGCTTTTCTATTTTATAAGATTGTTAAATCCATTAGCATCTAATGCTTTACTGCAATCTCATACTTTTGTATAGTAATTTTATTATCACTATCTCAATGTATTTTCTAACCCATTTTCAGATTTTCTCTATAACCCGAGTTATTTAACAGCAAACTTAAAATTCCAAGTGCATGAGTGATTAAAACTAGATTTTAAAACTAGTTTCCAATTTATAGTGAGGAGTTTTATTTAATAAACTATATAAAATTTAAAAATAATTTTATATGGTTCATTAATTGATCAAGTTTTGTAAATACACCACATTCAAAGTATATCTTTTCTTTAGAACATGCTTGTTAATTGTGATATTTAAATCATATATCCTTATTAATATTTCATTTGCTTAGTTTATCCATTACTGAGAAAAACTAGATTATAATCTGCTCTGATGATAAATGTGTCAATTTCACCATGTAGTTTTGACAATTTTATGTGCTCAGAAGATGAACTATTGGGTAAAGTTTCAAATTTTATGTATTACAGGTGAATTGAAGTGTCTATCATTATGCAAAGACTTTCTGATGCTTTAATTCAAGTCATGTAACCTAATTGCAAAGCAACTTTTGGCCTAGAATTTAATTTTAACTTTTCTTTTAACCTCAAGGGCAATTTTTGTTTAAATTTGGCACTTTCTTTGATAACCATGTCTTCTTGCATCCTAGGGCTTCCTTATGAAACCACTTGACTTATTCACTGTTCCTTTACTAAGATTTTTTTTTCCTGGTGCTGGGAATCAAATCCAGGAACTCCTACATGCTAAGCAAGCACCCTGAGCTACACCCTCAGCCCTGTTGTTTCTTTAAATGTAATCCTTATACCATCTTCATTTTGGCTATTGTTGCTTTTAAAAAAAATGTCTGCATATCATCCTTATTCCTGGATGACAGCTTTGGGTGGACATAGAATTTTGAATGGCATACATTTTCTTTTCTTTGAAGAGATCCACTCAGGTTTCTTCTAGCATCTATTTTTCTTTTTGAGAACTTAGCTGCTTTGTTTTTCTTCATTACACACAAAAAAATGTCTTTTCTCTCTGATTGTTTTTAAAGTCTTTACTTTCTCTTTATTGGCCTTCAGTTCCACTGTAGCTCGTATATTATGTCCAGGTGTACATTTTTTTTGGGGGGTAGTACTTTTGCAAATTTTGGGGGATTTTTTGAATCTCAGAATTGGTGTCTTTATCATTTCTGGAAAATTCTCAGCTATTTTCAATTTGAATATTGCCTTTTATTCATTCTCTTTGTTCTCCTCACAGGAACTTTGATGAATTTATAGTGACTTTCTTGCTTTATCTCCATATTGCTTAACTTATATTTTACATTTTTATTTCTTTATAAATATATGTTGTTTTAATTTTGTAACATAACACTCTCCTTCATGAATTCCCTTCATAGTCAGTGGTCAATATTTTGTGTTTAATCCATCTATTGAGTTTCTCATTTTAATGACTGAGTTTTTCATTTCTAAAAATTTTATTTAGAAATTTTGAAAAATTCTGCCTGATCATATTTTATAATTTCTAATTACATATCATGCATTTGTCTATTATTTTTCTTTCAACTTATTTCTTCCATATTCCGTATTTAATAATACTAATGAACACAATTCTTAGAGTATTATTTGGCAGGCTTTAAAAGTATTTTCTCCTAGGGTTGGAGTGGTAGAGTGCTTACCTACCTAATATGTGTGAGGCCCTAGGTTTGATCCCCAGCACCACACACAAATAAACCCTGTGTATTCTCTCTCTCTCTCTCTCTCTCTCTCTCTCTCTCTCTCTCTCTTTTCTTCATGTGTGGGAAGATTGTGAGGCTGCAGTTTGAAGGTCACTTTTTTTTTTTTTTTGGTGCTGAGAACCCAGGAGTGCTTAACCATTAAGCTACACCCCCATCCCCTTATATCTTTTGTTTTAAGACAGGTTCTAAGTTGCTTAGGGCCTCACTAAGATACTAAGGCTGACCTCAAACTGCCTTAGCCTCCTGAGCCACTGAGATTACAAGCATGTAAAAGTCATTTCTTTCAAAAATATTTGTTCTGGTTTCTGCAGGTGAATATGGGATAGGATCACTTAACATTTGACTTATGGAAAGAAAGCTATGTAGCATTAGTTAACTTCTTTCCCAATCTCAGGTAAAGTTACACTCAAGTTTGAAAAATTTCAGGAGATAATTTTCTTTTTCTTTTTTCTATACATATTCATGTCCAAATATTCTACCATGTCCCTCCACTTCTTTTCTTTTCCATTTTTCTAATTTTCCTTGGGGAGTCTTGGGAGTTCAGCCCAGGGCCATACCCATGGTAGGCTAGAGCTCTACCTGTGAGTGACATCTCTCCCCCTTTTCCATTCAACCGAAGATTACACTGCCTTTCTGGATCCCTGACTCTGTGCTGTGGTTTCTAATTCCACCTTTCCTTTCTAAGTGCTCTCTAAACTGTAATTTTGATTGTTCTTTATGCCCATGGCTCATTAAAGCCAAAGCTATATGTCACTATAAATGTCCTATTACCTCTTTAGATGCCTCCGAAAATTCCTAATTCCCTGCCAACTCAACCATGCAGTTAAAAATTATTTTAAAAATATTTTATCCAGTGGGCAAACTTAATGGCCAGATTGTGGTTTCTAAATACTACTTTGGAGAATGGCAGCTCTAAGACTGGCTCAGGGAAAGTATACCGTGAGCCTGATATTCTTGCTCTGCCAAAAAGCAAGCAAGTTCTGGATGAATGGAGATGTGGTGCAAGCAGCTAGGAATCAGTTTGGTAACAAGTTTAACATTAAAAAATATAATGAGGGGCTGAACGGTAAAGTGCTTCCCTGGCATGTGTGAGGCACTGGGTTCGATCCTCAGCACCGCATAAAAATAAATAAATTTTTAAAAATGTTTAAAAAAGAGAATGCTTTAAAAAAAGTATAATGACTATAATTGACTGCAACCACAAATACATGAAATCCTACAACTCCACCAAGGTGTCAGAGAGAAAGAAATGTGCTCCATTGAGGAGATTACGCTACTAATTCCCTATCCTTAGAACTAGTAACTAAAGGAAAAGTGAATCCACTGGCTCAACAATTCCACCTCTAGTAATGACATAAAACTCTTGAAAAACAAAAATGAAAATCCCTAAAAAAAATTCTAGTTAGAAAAGGGAATGAGAAAACTAGGAAATGATTATTTTGCAACCATGAGTTAAATAATTCAGAAAAGGGTTATCATGGAGGCTAAAAATCCTTAGGGGAAATGTTCTTGAAGAATAAGATATACAGGAGACCCAAGTATCAGCAAATACCCAAATCATTCGGTATTTGCAAAAGGCATGGGAAAAAAATACATTTACCGAGCAGAGATCTGGGAGTAATCCTTTTGAGCACAGGATGAATCCAATCTCACTAATAATGGCCCCTGTGACATTGTGTGCCCTGATGAATTAGCACAGGAAAGGCAAAACGCATTCTTGCCCAAAGTGCTTACACCTGGATCAAATCAAGCCTGTGTCTCTAACTTTGTAATTGTAAGACATACTTGGCATTAGAAAAACAAGAAAAATGACACCATGAGGGAGAGAACTTGTAGAGATTATGCGACCTTGTACAGTCACACTAGCTAAGACCCTTCAAATTGTCAAATGCACAGAAAAAAAAAAAAACTTGGGAAGTATTAACTTAGTTTGAATCAATGTCTCAAACAAAGACTGAAAAGTGCATTTGGAGAGAAAACTGAGAAATTTTGAAATAGACTGACAATTAAATGATTTTATAGAATTAGTGTGAATTTTAAAATATAATAACAATATTTATATTAGACAGATTTTTTCCAGAGAAATAGAATCAATAGGATAGGCATATATATATACATACATATACATATACATACACACACACATAAGAGATTTATTGTAAGGAATGGCCTCTTATGATTGTGGAAGCTTGGCAAATCCAAAATCTGATGGGGGAGGCTGACAAACAGGAGATTCAGGGGAAGATCTGCAGCCGTCAAGTCCAGAGGTAGTCTGCTGGTGAACCAGGAGGACACAAAGTTGAAGATGAAGTCAAAACCCATTTGATGGAAGAATTTCTTCTTGCTTGGAGGAAATCAGAATTTTTTTTTCAACCTTTCCACCTAGTGGTTTTATTCATATTACAGGTTTGTCCATGCACAGGAAATCAGCATTTTCTTTTAATCAAGCCTTGAACTGATCCAATGAGGTCCACCCACCTTAAAAGAGGCCATCTTCTTTGTTCAAGTCCACTGATTTAAATGTGATTTTGATCCAGAAATACACTCACAGAAACATCCAAAATAAAGTTTGACCAAATATCTGGGCACTGTGACCCAGTCAAGTTTACATATAAAATTAACCATAATAATGTAATGTAGACATGAGTTATTGTTCTTGTCAGATTGTCATGAGTGAGCTATGCTGCTTACATAACCAGACATGTTTGTGTATTTACACAATATCAACATGTATTGAATAACAAACAATTCACAAGATACATCTCTTTCACCGGCTTTAACTCACTGAAAATACTCCTGATTCTCTTGGGGTCACGACTGAGGCAATCACTAACTCTTTTATTCTACTCCAGTCTCAGTGTCTGATATCCACACCACTCAAGTCATCCACTACATTTCAAGCAATGATATATAGGTTACAGAATGACAGAAAGGGTGGCCACAGGGTTTTAGGATGCTCTGCCAGAAGCAAAGACAGAGAACACATATGAATGCAAAGAGTTACTGTAGTTGGTTTGATAAGGTTTTCATGAACCAGATCCACAGAGTTGTCAAGGTATGGGTCCTGATGGAGGGCCACTTTAGAGTGTCAGCTTAAAGTGGGCCAGGCATCATCATCATGGGCAGCAGAAACTGTGCTTGAGCTGAAGCCCAGAACAGAATTGGAGATACTTTGTTGCAGTGATCTTCCTTGGCAAGGTTCATGACAAGTGACCAGGAGACAGGATCAGGGTGCTGCTGTGTCCAGTCTTGGGGCCTTCCTTTTTTATGGGTTTTAGGTGAAGGAATTATGTCTGGTGAGGTGGATAAGCTCCTGTGTCTGATACTTCTGATATGACTTGATATGCTTATGTGTCCAGGCGCTCTTTATTTAATTTGATAAGTTGGCACAAATAATTTATTTATTAATCTGTGCCTTATGGTTGTGCTGGGTAGATGGTGGCTGTTTACTTGCACAAACAAGATGTAGAGTAATTCTGCCTTGGCACTTGTACTCAAAATGGAATAACTCATGGCAAACTGCTGCTTTATAATGTGGAGCAATCAGGTCTAGACACAGTCTGAAAACTACTGCTCTATATGCATCATATTGGAACTCAGAGCAGGGCACAGCTGCATTCCACACAGATGCATATGGAAATATTTAATGATAAAGGGCCAAATTACCTGCAGTTCACTTTTAAGTAGTTCAGAATATATGTGTATTTATGCCTACATAGACACACACTCACATATAGCAAAGTTTGAGTAATTGTTTATTCCAAACATTGGGTTAAAGAATTAGGAATACTTTCTATTGATCTAGACTTTTTAGTCTTTGGAAGATACTTTGTAAGGCATCTTTTCTGTTTTGTTTTTTTAGAAGTATACACCTAGATCACATTATAGGTATAAAATTTTATTGTTAGTTGTTATTAATAAATGGTTGAGGATTATAAAACACCCAGTTATTTTTCACAATAGGTTATTTCCTTCAGAAAATATATGGCTAATACTCAATGTATAAATTTATCTTTCCATTATCTAGACACTAGTTTATTAGAATAAGATACATACACATTATGAAGCACAGGGCACATATCAAAGCCTGTTTATAATTGAATTACTGATATGTTTCTTTCAATACCTATGTTTCTACTGATCACATTTGCTAATGTTATTCTTTTTATATATTTTTTGAAGTAGGAAAAATTACATATTTTGTGTTCTTATATTTATTTAGGCAGGAATTTAACTCCTTTTATATAAACAAATGATGTTCTTTTATATTTTGAAATTTTTCTTCACATGAAAGATTTTGCCTTTCTTTTCTTAATTCTCTACTAATGGGAAAATGTAAAATTTAAAATCTAGCAATTAATGGAAGAATAATAACAAAATTAATAAAAAGGTTTTATTTGGAAAATTTCCTGAGAAATAATAGTTTGCATCTTTACCCTACTACATACACATGGCTATCACAGTGTGAAAATACTAAGTTCACTACCAAAAATATAGAATTTGAATAACCTTTTAAATTTTAGTTACTTGATAGTTTGAGACAAAGAAAAATGACCTGTATTATATTTGAAGACAAACACATTAGTTAAGACAAACACATTGAGACTTAATAATAAAACTCTAAAATAATGAATTTCTAGTTTTCTTTTTTACTTCAAATTTAGGCTTCCTGTTGGTCTTTGACAATTTTGTAATTAAGATCATTTTTTATATTTGTGAAATATTAACTACCTTAAAACAATCAATTTACTTTAGGAAGACTATTGGTGCACTAGAAATCTAAACATAATATCTTATGTGTTTTACTACTCTTTGAAATTCATCAGCTATTTGAAGCCTTCAAAGAAACAATATTCCAGGCAACACTGAAGTCATCTCTCTTCTCTAGGAATATCTGGAACACAGAATTCTCTAGGTTAAACATAGTTCAGTCAAATAGCTTCTGTGTTTTCCACTACAGAAAAAACACTTTAAGTTAAAAAAAAAATTTTTTTTGGTTTCTCCCCTAATTTTTAATTTCTCATTGAAACAGAAAATGACTGTAAAAATCTTATCTGTTAAGAGTGAAATCCTTACATTTTAACACTTAACTATGGAACAGCCAACATTCTTAAGCAAAAATATCTTTAGAAATAATTTTAGAGAGAATCAAAATCTGATGTTGGAACTTAGTCTCATGTTTTTGAGTTGTAGAAAGCCCAACATTGGAGCAATTTGGGGGATTGTTTCAAATTTAATAGTCATTATTATTGAGCATTTAGAAATCCCAAGATGACTTAAGTACCAAGGAAAGGCACAGATTGTGAAGTCAGAATAGCTATGTGACATTAAGAAAGCTTTTATAGTAACGTTTTTATTTTTTGTTTTAAAGAAACAAAACCATACCAATATTCCCTACAAGCTGCTTCATTGTTCCACTTGGCCATGACTTAGAACTTCACGCAGCATTAGAACCTTCATGTTGTCCTTGGTTGTTACAGCCTCCCAACTGCTGTCCACCTTTGTCTAAAGATAAGATCTCTGAAAGCCAAGTTGTTTCTTTTTCTAAGAGAACAACTGTTCCCAAAAATGTTCATCCTATTACTGCAGATGTACAATTATGAGGCTTTTACATTCGATTTAATGCTTTTCTTAGATAGGTACATAGACATTTCTATGAGTCAATCTGAGTGCATTACATAACAACATTCCTAACTTTCCTGACGTGGGCTAAATTTGGACATCTGTACATTAGCTGATGTACTAATGTTTTATACTGTCCCCTAGTGGTGATTACTTATCCATCAACAACTTAATTTTAGCAGATTGTCATTGTTACACAAGTGTTTGCATAACTGTTGAGTATTCTCTTAGATTAACTTTTTAAAGTTGTTTGTATATGTTAAGCTCTGTTATAGGCACTAGGTTTAAAGCAAAGATAGAAAAAGAAAAGCAAAGTAAAACAAAATCTCTATTCTTATGGAGCTTATATGCTGTTGTATTTTTGTCCTTTTTAAAAATAAAAATGAAAGAAAAAAAGGAAAAGTTTTAATACTATATTTCATACAATTACAACAAATTATGTGCTAAAAGTGGAAAATTTAGGCTGGATGGATGCTAAATGTGTTGAATATTTTCAGCTATGGGTTAAAAACAATCATAAATAGGAGATACAAAATTTTAAACATATGTAACTGTTCAAATACGAAAAAGAAAGGACTCTGCAGTACTTCATGTTATAAAGTATTGTACAAGTACTTTAAGTATTTTGTTCACAGAGGCATTTATCAACAATTCTGAAATTGTGTGTATTCTGGGACTTCAAGATATGTTTTGAATAATGAAAGCCTGGCTTCTTCTTTCTTCATGGACAGTAGTTAGAAATAATGAAAAGGCTTAAAGGGAGAATAAAGAATGTGATGATGGATGGAAAGGGTAGATAGGTAGATAGATAGATAGATGTAGAAATAGACACAGATGCAGGCAAGTGTGTGTGTTCATGTTCAGCAGATCTCTCCTCTGAGTGTGTCCAGAGAAAGAATAGCTTAGTTGTAATAAGCACACCTAATACCCACATCTTGGTTTCTAAATATCATCCTCTTTTTCTTTTCTTTCTTTCTTTTTTTTTTCAGGAGAAATGACTGATTCCTGGAATGGGAAAAACTACCAAATGAGCCTGGAATGGAAAATAGTGCCAGAAAATAAGGAAGTGCTCTGAAAATGATAAGGACATATTGAAAGGACATTGTATCCAACTTGGAATACCCAGTGACAATTGGTGGGACATTTGAGAAATAAAATAAATGATAGTATTGGAGTATAACCAATAGAATAAAATACATCTCTGTGAAATCATACTAATATAAACATAATTGGACAAAAATTTTAAAGGGAAGAAAAAATCATTTTGTTATCTTAGAATACCAATTAATATATGAAGGTGAAATGACATATATATATATATATATATATATATATATATATATTTAAATCATCATTTCATCTGTACTTCCATAATAATTATTTTAGGCAAGAATATCAACAGAGCCTAATATTAATGGAAAAGTATTATGAAAAATCAGAATATTTTCATAATTTTAAGGCATTTTGTCCATAAGATACTTATTAATTATAAAGGGGAAAATAGTACCTTTACAGTGGTGAAAACAGACAGATATCATCTTAACCCAAGTAATCAAAGTTAGCAACATCAGTAGTAAAATATTACTATGATGCCTGATATTACAATTTGGAGCTTAAATATCACTCCAAAATGTCATGTATCAAAGACTTGGTTCCCAGCTAATGGCACTGTTGGGTGGTGGTAGAAACCTCAGGAGGTGGGCCTAGTGGAAGGAATTTAGGTCATTGGGAATGTGTCCTTCAAGAGGATACTGCAATACTGGCCCTCCCCCTACCCCCAATTTGCTTTCAAGCTGCCATGAGTTGAACAGATCTTCTCTGCCACACATTGTACTTTCTCAACACAGGCCCAAAGGCAATACAGTCAACTGACCACAAACTGAAACCTCTGAAACCATGCATCAAAATAAACCTTTCCTCCTTGTAAATTGATTACCTCAGGTATTTTATTACAGTGATGGAGAGCTGACTAACAGACCTGAGAAGGTCATCATACCATTTCAGTGATATTCTTGCCGAAAGTGCAGAGCTTAAATTTAATAATGAGAAAACATCAGATGGATCTAAATTGAAGAAAACACTACAAAACAATTGGCCAACTGCTATTCTTTGAAAGTGTCAAGGACATAAAAAACAAAGACAAAGAACTGTCCAAAATGAGAGAAGATTAATAAGATATGGTTATTAAATGCAATGTCCAAACCTGGGTTAGATCTTGGGTTAGGAAAATAACATTAATGGAATAATTGGTGTAATTTAAATGCCTATAAATTATTTAATGGCATTTGACATATCTTGGTTATGATAATTACAACATGGTTGTATAAAATATCAATTTGGAATAAGTTAAATGAAGGGTATATTGGAATTCTTTCATTCTATTTTTGTTAAGTGTGAAATTATTTCAAAATAAATAGATTAAACAATAACAGTTAAATTAACAATATTTTAGTAGAAAAACATTCTATCAGTTGAAATAAAACTTTCCCTTCCAATTTCTTTAAGACTTAAAACTTGCAAATCTGTCATTTTTTATTTTCACACATTCAAATTTAGGTATGATTTTAAGAGCTTATTTTGTGACTGCTTGTTATAATCTCTAGAGTAATAGAATCATTAATGGTGACTAATTGAGTAACATTTTTTTTACAACAGGCAAAAATCTAACAGACAATTTAATTTGCAAACTGTAACTTGAATGACAATTGTCATTATAATTTAGCTTTGATCAGTGGGGTGTTTGGAGTTCTTTTTTGGTGCTGGGGACTAAAACCAGGACCTCCTACACGCTAAGCATGAGTTCTACTGCTGAATTACTCACTAGTCTCTGATCACTGGTTTCCAAACTTGAGATAGCATCAAGAATGGATGGTGATAGACTGATTAGAATGAAGAGTTTCTAATTCATCAGTTCTGGGGTGGAATCTAAGACTTAAGACATGTTTCCTGGTAAGGCAGACCATGTTGCATTTTAAACATGTTTCCTGGTAAGGCAAACGGGGCTTGTCCTGGGGCCACACCTGACAACTACTGGTTTAGGCAATAGTTTGAAATTGTAGGATTAACCTATCAGTACATCGCCATTATTCTAGTCTATACCACTACAAATAAAGAGAAAAAGAAGACTCATTCTAACTGCAATTACTAATCTAGAATATAAATATTGCAAAACTGCAAACTATTTTCATGGCAGCCTTGAAGCATCCTTAACAACCCCCTTCCCCATAACCTAAACATGCTTTTCAAAGGAAATCAGTTAAAATTGAAATTTTAAGGAATTTATTTTTATATTATTTTATGCATTTATGTGCATTTTTATAAAAATAAATTCCTTAAAACTTCAAGTTTTTCAGTACAGAGATAGAAATTTCTCTCAGTTCACTTATCTTTTGGAATTTAATGCACCGTTCATATTTTCTTCACTTTATTCCTTCTCTCTCTATCACCACAATAATACAGCATAGATTAACTTTTATTCCCTTTCTTCAGAAACAACAAAGGCATCTGTAAATAGTCATTTATAGAAAGGATAAACATGGCATTAATGACCTCTGGTTTTAGGGTCAACACCCACGTCCTTATATCCAGAAAGAGATGGTTGCACCAAAAATCAATGCCTTTTCTTGGACAAAGAATTGAATTTGGGGACCACAGTCTAAGGAGGCTCCCCCCTCAACTTTCATGGTCCGTTTCTTCAAGACTCATTAGGTTCTGAAGATGAAAATCTAAAACAAGTAAACTTGAAAATTTGGGAGGTGGTGAAAAAGAGAGAAATATGCCTAAAGCCTTCTTCAGAACCAATCTTGGCCCTCCAGGATAAAAGAACTTGACAGAGCCTTACACTAGTGTGTGGGTGGGGTGGGGTGGGGGCCAACTCCTTGACTCTAGTTCCTTTGAGCCTTTCTGTTTCACCTAAGGATGGGGAGGAAGACTGTCAGTAGGAGTCAGGCTTTCAAAGAAATAGATGGAGAATGGTACAGCCAGGGAAAGAGGGATGGGAAAGGGGCAGTAAAAGTCTAGACCATCGCAAAACAGTTTGATGGTTAAAGTCTCAAAATACAGGCTGAGAAAAACCCTGAGATTTAATTTTAAAAATTATAGAAATCCACCTTACCGATAACCTTATATCATATCAACAGGGTTTCAGTATAATATCAGTGATTCAATAGCTGAGAGAGCTACAAACACATCATTGTCTCTGAGGAGTGGTGCTTAGGGAAGACCAAAGTCAAGAAGAAACAAAAGCAAAGATACTAGAGAAGTAAGAAGCCTCTGGCATCTGTAGCTGCAGCCAACATTAAATATAGCCTGACTGTGAACCAGATGACCTTACACTAAAGCCTTATTTACCCCAGTTCATATTACATGTACAGCTTTCAAAAAAATTTGTCAGGTTTGACAAAAGGCAATAATAATGCAGTGTGGAAAGTCACAGTTATCACTACAGCCAAACTCAGATATGACAAAAATGTTGGAGTTTTAAGACAGAGAATTTCATATAACTATGATGATGTTGCTACATGCTTCAATGCAAAAAAACAGAATACATGCCAGAAGAAAGATAATAAGCAGGACAATGGAACTCTAGGGAAGAAGCAGAAGGAAACATCAGAAATAAAACACACTTTACCAAAAACAAAGAAGGCCTCTGATGGGTTATCAGTAGATTGGATATGTTGAGGAAAGAACCACTGAGCTTGCAAATATGTCCACAGAATCTTCTCAAAATGAAATTGAAAAAAGGAATATTCAACACTCAACACTGTGAGCTAATTTTGCAAAAGCACAAGATAACATTATACACATTATTGAAATACCAGAGAAAGGAAAAGAGATAATGGAACTGAAGAAACAGTTGAAGTAACAATGACCAAGAATTTTCCAAAACTAGTGAAAGACTAGTGATCCAGGAAGCAAGAAGTTCAAACAACAGTAAACATGATAAATACAATAAACAAAAACAAAAACAAAAAGAGCCCACATGAACCTCATCTACACTATAGGCAAAAAGAATATTTCAAAAGAATCCTGGGAATGAAGATACATCTTATCTGTAGAGTAACAAGGATAGAAATTATAACAAACATCTTGTCAAAAACCAAGAAAGCAAGAAGAATGTGGACACAAAGTTTTCCAACATTGGAAGAAAAAAAAATCCTCAAATCTACAATTCTACATTCAACAAATCTAATAAACAAAATGGAAAGTAGAAATAAAAGCTTCTCAGATGAACAAAAACTGAGGGAATTTGTCCTCAGTTAGCCTTCCTTGAAAGAAATATTAGAATAACTTTTTCATAGAGAAGGAGATTATGGTTACAAACTCAGATGTACATGAAGAAAGAATGTTAGAAAAGAAATAAAGATAAAATAAAGTGCTATCTTTGTCTTATTCTTAATTGATCTTAAAGACAACTGTTGTTTATAGTAATAGCAATAACAATGTATTGAGGGGTTATAGCATGTGGACCCATAAAACAAATGGCAACTATATCATGAATGATGGGAAAAAGAATTGCTGATATTCTGGTATAAGGTAGCTAGACATCTGAGCTATACATAAAGTAGCATATTCTTACTTGAAGGTAGATTTGTTTTATTAAATTATGTGTTACAAACACTATGGCAACCATTAAAAATTTTAAAGGAGAATAATTGATATATTAAGAGAAGAAACAAATGCAATCACATGAAGCTCAGTTATAATTTAAAAAGGGAAAAAGGGAGAAAAAATAATAGCAAAAACTGGAATGAATAGGAACAAAAACATGGTAGATATTAATCTGACTATATCATTAATCACCAAAAAGATAAATGTCAAAACATACCCCAAAAAAGACAGAAACTCTCAGATTGAAAAACCAAAACAAAACTCAATTATATGTCATCTACAAGAAATTCACTTTAAAAATAAAAGTTCAGACAGATTAACATCAAAAGAATGATGCAAGATACACCATGTTAACCCTAAAAAAGGAAGAGGTGAGGTATCAATGTTAATTTTAGACATATCAGTCTTCATAGCAAAAAAAGAGAAAACCTTCGGGATAGAGGGCCATCATATAATAATAAAGAGGTCAATTCTGTAAGAAAGCAACAGTCCCTAGTATGTGAGCACCTGAAAGCAGTCTCCTGTTACATGAGGTTAAAGCTGAGAGGACTGAATGAAAAATAGACAAATCCACTATTATTGTTGCATACTTCAACATCCTTCTCCATAAGTGATAGATAGAGCTGGCAGAAGTCACTAAGGATATAGATGACCCATAAAACATCATCAATCTTCTGGATCTAACTGACATTTATAGAACACTCCATGCAACAGTAAAATTGACATTCATCTTGAGCTCACATGGAACATTTATCAGGATAGATGACATTCTGGACCAAAAAAAAAATGCACTTTGCTAATTTAAAAGTATGAAAACATACAAAATGTATCCTCAGACAACATGTATTTAAGCCAGAAATCAATAATAGAAAGATAAAAAAAAGGAAGAAATGTTAATTTTGAAGATCAAAGACACTTAGAAATAATGCTTGGGTCAAAAAAATTTTTAGAGAATTTTTTAAAAACTATTGTACTAAATGAAAATAAAAATATATCTCACCAAAATTTGTGAAATGTAGCAAAAACAGTGCTGAGAAGAAAGTTAATAGTTTTAACTGCATACTGCATATATTAGAAAAGATATAAAAGCAGTAACCTACTCTTCTACCTTAGGAAACTAAGAAAGAAGAGCAAATGAAGTTCAGGACCAGAATAATAATGGACCTAACACAAAATCCAAGCAGAAACATTCCTATTCAGTATTGTATTAGAAGTCCTACCTGTTGCAATAAGACAAGAAAAAAAATATATAGGTATGAAAAAAATAAAACTGTGCTCATTCCTAGAGGACATGATCATCGACACAGAAGATAATAATAATTTACAAATCCAAACTCCTGGAATAAATAAGTGAGTATACCAAAGTGGCAGAATACACATTCAAGATACAGTGGTGCAGGCTGTAATCCCAGCTCACCCTGGGAGGGTGAGGGAGGAGGATCACAAGTTGAAAGCCAGCCTCAGCAACTTAGCAAGGCCCTGAGCAACTCAGTGAGACTCTGTCTCAAAAAAAGAAATTAATTAATTAAAAAATAAAAAGGGCTGGGGATGTGGCTCAGTATTTAAGTGCCCCTGGGTTCAATCCCTGTTGCACAATACACACACACACACACTCTCTCTCTCTCTCTCTCTCTCTCACACACACACACACACACACACACACACACGTGTCATTGTTTTCTTATATATTAGCAAAAACAGAACTTGAAATTTTAAGATATCATTTATTTTAGGACAAAATAAAAAATACTTGTATAAAAATCTAGCAAAACACATACAAATCTACATGCAAAAAAAAAACTACTCCTATGAAAAAAATAAAACATCTATAAAATTAGAGGGATAGCCCATGTTCATAGATTGGAAGTTAGTATTTTAAAATTTTTAATTTTTTCCAACTTAATCTTTACATTCTATACAATTCTAATCAAAATATCCATAATCTATTTATACATATCCACAATCTATTTATACATATCCACAAGATGATTGTAAAATTTATATGGGAAATTAAAGGAACTAGAATAGCTAACTCAATAGAGTTGAGTAAAGTTGCAGGATTTACACTGTCTGATTTCAAAACTTGTTAGAAAGTTACAGCCAGGTACAGTGGCACATGCCTGTAATCCCAATGACTCCAAAGGCTAAGGCAGGAGGATCTCAAGTTCAAGGCTAGCCATAGCAATTTAGGGAGACTCTGTCTCAAATTTAAAAATAAAATAAAAATGACTGATTATATAGCTCAGTGGTAGAAAGCCCTTGAGTTCAATTCCCAGTACTGCAAATAAAACAAAAATCCAAGTTGTTAAAAAGCTACAATATGGGGCTGGGGCAGTGACTTATTGGTAGCACACTTGCCTGGCATGTGTGAGGCACTGGGTTCGATTCTCAGCATCACATTATTTATTTAAAATAAAATAAAGTTCTATCAACAACTAAAAAAATGTTTTTAAAAATCATGTTATTGCCTTTTTTTAAAAAAAAAGCTAGAATAATCTAAACTGCATAATATTGATCCAAGAATAGACACCAATCAATGGAACAGAACAGATGGCCCAGAATTACACTCAACTGAATTACCGTCATCTCCCCTTATACAAATTTTTAGTGACCTGCAGACAATCTCTGTTTGAAAATATTAAATGGAAAATTCCAGAAATGAAAATTACATGGATTTTAAACCACATATATTAAGATATGATGATATCTCACACTGTCTAACATGAAATGTGACTTGTCCTTCAAATCCACCTTGTTATGCCACTTACCTGTTAGTCACATAGTAGTTATCTTAGTTATCAAGTCAACTGTCCCTATATCCCACTGCTTTTGCTCAAGTAGCTCTTATTTTATTTAATAATCAGCCACCAAAGGAGGTAAAGGAGGTAATAGTGCATTAAAAGAATCAAATAGATTAACTCTGGGACCACATGGTAATGCTGTAGGGCATACAGGAACAAATACAGTATTATAGAGTCCAGGACTATCTATGGTTTCAGGCATTCGTTGGGGGTCTTGGGATACATCCCCTGTGGATATGGGAGACTACTATATAAGTAATGTATTTTTGCTTAGGTGCAGAGAAAATTCAGTGGAGAAAGCTCGCTTTCTGGATACCCTTATCCATAAATATGAACATAGGCACAGACCTTATACATTACACAAAAATGAACTCTAAATGGATTATAGGCCTAAATTTAAAATGTAAAACTATAAAATTTCTGGAAGAAAACAAAGGAGAAAAATCTGTGTAACCTTTTGTCTAAGTGATGAATTTTTAAATACAACATCTGTAGCACCAATCCACGAGAGAAGAAAGGAAAAAAACAAAAAGGATAATTGTACTTTAAGATTAAAATGTTATGAGTTTTAGGACTTCTCCTTCTAATTAATCTCTCCTACAAAGAACAAACATCACCAAAGAGAAGGACTATTAATATAGTGTCCTTATTTGGAAAAGAATTTAGTGTTGTTTACCTTGTGAATTTGTGGATGAAAGATTCTCACTGCTTAGCTTGTGGATTATTCAAATCAGAGAAATTCCTTCTTCTTCTTCTGTCCCAGGGCAAATCATTTGAAAATTCAGAGGACTAAAATGTTTTTCTAAAAATCACCCATCTTCCTCTTGGGTCTTCAGTTAGAAGTTTAGGGTACATTTGTTTGTGGGAAGAGAAGTAACAAGAATGTTTTTCTCAGTTATGTCCCATTTTCTTAAAGGCTATAATTATTTCTGTCCCTGTTCTTTCCTAACTATAATACCTGGAACTTTTTCAACTGATATTTTCAGTCAGTTTATGAAGAAATAATTTAGAAGAAGTCAAAGAAATAACTTATAAGAGCTTGGTTTTCTTGTCACAAATATGAGGAATTTTAATTTAAACCTGTGTACTGCTCTATTAGTTATGATAGGTTTACATATATTACCTTATTTAACTATCTCAAAGACCAAAGGAAGCAGAAACATATTTTATACTTGTTTTGAAAATGAGGTAACTGGAGATGTAAGAATATACAGGTCTAGGTTATGAACCAAGTTCCAATAGGAGTGGAGCCCCAAATATAAATCCATTGTCCATTTTTCCTTATAAAGCTTTAGCGGTTCTAATATTTTGAATATTTTAGACAAATTATCTGGGTTGCAAATTTTTGTTTATTTATTTATTCTACTTATCTAACATTAGCAAGTTTTTTCATACCTCTTTGATCTATTAATGTGGTGTGAACCAAAGTTAAAGACTGCCTATTGTTTTAGGATTAAGATTGTGATATTTAGATCTGATTTACATAAACAATTTGGTTGTAAAAAGTGTTTTGAGAGTTTATCCCATGTAAGTTCATGTGTAATATGTTGGTAATCAAATGTTGCATAAAACATGATTTATTACTTTAAGAAGCATTAGTCTAGGGCAGGAAATAGACTTTTCAATAACTAATTCATTAAAATGTGCACTATTAGAAGCCTGCACAGGTGTTGTAACAGGCAGAGGGAAGTCGCATAGTGCTGTGGATTGGTAAACAAAAGAATATTTTATGATGATGTGGTTACAGTTTTAAAAATTACATGTTTACAATTTGTTAATAATGTGCTGAGAATATTTACAGCCTATGGCAGACGTCTTTTTCTGGTTTTGATATTAAGGTAATGATGGTATAATAGAATGAGTTTGGCAGTGTCTGTGTTTTCATTTTCTAGAAAAAGATCATGGAGAATTGAGATAGTTTTTTTTTTTTTTTTTTTTTTTTTTTTTTTTCTTACTGGTAGACATCAGAACTCACCAAAGAAATCATCTGTGCCTAAAAGTTTCTCTTTTGAAAATCACTGGGTCGCGTGGGCGGAGCCCAAAAAAAAGTCCCCCAATGAGCAGCTCCGTGGTCTGAAAGGGCGGGGAAACAGCCCAATGAGCATCACCACAGAGGAGCCAATCAGTTGGCAGCTAGAAGTTTGCTGGGGCCGCTGTGAGCCAATCATCAGCTGGCAGCTGGAAGTTTGCTGGCAGCTGGAAGTTTGCTATGGCCCCTTCGGCTGTGGCTCTCAACATTTTTTTGTTTTGTCTTGAAGTATAGTTGCTTGAAATCAATGTAATAATTGAGTTATCTTTTGGCTAACATGGTATTCAGATTTCTTATCTCTTTACTTTTAGTCTATATGAATATTGATATTTTCAATGGATTTTACATACACAATATATAAATGGATCTTATACTTTTATCCACTCTGCCACTCCATCTTTGACATGGTCTATTACACTATTCACATTTAAAGAGATTGAATTGATATGAATGGATTATTATCTTCCATGTTTATATGTTTGTTTTTATTATTACTGCCACAGTTATATTTATTCTTTCTTTTGCCTTCTCTGACTTCATTATATATTTTCTATTATTCCATTTTACTTTCTGTTTTATGATATCAATTATATTTCTGAGATTTTGTGAGTGATTGCCCTGGAGTTTACATGTTCATTGTTTATTTGAGGTAAATTTTTAATTAAATATTAACATACATGGGTACGTATGCTAATCAAAAGTACATAGCTCAATGTATTTTCATGAAGCGAATATCTTGTGTCTTTAGCACCTAGATTAGGAAACAGAATGTTACTGGCATTGAAAAACCCTTTCATTATTCTTTACTAGGTACTACCATAAAAGCATCCACCATCCCAACTTCTAGTATAATAGATTAATTTAAACTATTTTTGAAAAAATTTCTTGGGGCTTTAGTTTTGTTACTTGTGCTGGCTTTTACACATAATAGTTGATTGGGTGTGTGTATCTTTGAATATCTCTGATGATGCTCACATTTAGTTGATTTTAATTGAAGACAAACCTAATGCTGATTGTAAATGCTTTCCTCAAAAGAGAATTTAAACTGACTTTTACCAGGAGAAGTAATGTGGCAAGGTCAATCTCATGGCTGCTTGAGTACCATTCAAGGTCTCTGGACTAATATAGAAATTTCAGACACAGTTCCCAGATCATACTGATGATGATCTAATATTCAGTCTTTCTAGTATAATATTAATACTCAGTTTGATCCTAGGATCATCCAGTCCCTTGGGTATGTTGACTGCTCACTGATTACTTAGATGACTTTTGTGGGGACAGAGTAATCCTTTCCCCACATTTTCTGATCCCATTCAGGCAATCATAGCTGTGTGCTGTGCAGCCTTGAGTTGTGCTCTAGCAGAAGGACTTCTCAGACTCCATAACAAGTCTGAGTATTAGAAGACATCAACATTAATTTTATTCGTGAAATGTGTATGCCTTTACCTTGACTGGTGTGAAGAGAAAAGAGAGACAATATCATTGCAATGTATGTTTTAACTGCGTGATACTCATAAATTATCCAGGTTTTGTGGTCTTTAAAAAAAGTATTATAAGAATATTCTGAAATAATTTTAAAAGGATATAAGATATGAAATCACTTCAGTTTACTTGGTATTAGTGAATAGAATACTACAAGAAAATTACATACACACAAAATTTTAGTTGCATTAAAGAAATCTTGAGTTTTCAAGGACTGTTGCTATTTCAAAACTTATGTGTATTTATTTTTCTAAATGAACACATAGATGTATAAATATTCTCCAGGACACAACTGTCTTTGGAATTCAGTCACCATTACTGAATCTTAAGGAGCTGGTCTGTCTCCTTCTACACGGACATTTGTTCCAATCATCACACTGACTTATAAATTAATGGCTAAAAAGACTCTTACAGATTCAGTTAGTTCATAATTTCACTGTACCTATTGGGGTTGTTACTAAATTGTCCTATATGGTGGGTTATGCAATTCACATGTCACATACAAATATGTATATCTTGGCCATGAATTTCAGTTCAATTTAAAATTATTATTTCTTTAAAATAAATGAAACTGTGACATCCCCATGTTGGTGCTTTGCTTTATCGTGTTAAAAGAATCAAAAAAGTGGATGGTTTAAATAGAATTCCTTATGAGGTATTTTTGCAAATAATTGTTATGGTTTGGATGTGAGGTATCCCCACACAAAGCTCATGTTAAACAATGCAGAAATGTTCAGAGGTGAGACGATTAGATTGTGAGAGCTGTAACCTAATCTGTGAGTTGATGCATTTGATGGATTCATAACTTGAATGAATAACTGGATAGTAGCTGTAGGTAGGCAGGTAGGAGGAAGTGGGTCACTGAGGGCATGCCCTTGGAGATTATAACTAGTCCTCCTGGCTTCTCTCTCTCTCTCTCTCCCCTTCCCAGTTGCCATGAGGTGAGTAACTTTCCTCTGTCAGGCACTTCCTCCATGATGTTGTGCCTCATCTCAGGCCTAGAGCAATGGAGCTCACTGACCATGGACTGAACCTCTAAAATCATAACCCCAAAATAAAATCTTCTCCTCTAAATTGTTCTTGTTGGTTTTTTTTTTAATCACAGAGGTGAAAAGCTGTCTAACACAATGATGAATACTTAATTTTTTTTTGAAATTAGCTTTCATTTCAAAAATTCAATAAAAACTACGATAAAAATTTAAAATTTTGGAACCTCAAAATGCTTACTTTACTTTTTCAATCAGGAAATTTTAAAGACATTCCTAAGGATTTGGGGGATGTTTGATTTAGAAGAAAAGAAAAATAAGGGAAATCTAAAACTTTTTTGTTGTTGTTGCATTGCTTTCCAATCATATTGGGATGGTACCAAGGAAATGAATGGAGTATGCTTTCAGCTTCCCTTCTTTTGAAGTTAGCATTGTTACTGGTACTTTATAGATTTTGATGTTTGAGCTCAGATGGTTCCCCTGTAAAAATTATTTCTAGAGTCTCTGGTTTTAGCCAGGAAATCTCTGTGTGCCATTCTTGTCACTTTTATTCTGCAAGTTTTAGGACAAGTGTCCTAAAATGATTAATCATGTATTATAAATAACATATAAGGGCTAGATAATGATGGTAGATATGAATTGGTTCATCCAACAGAAATCAGAGTAAAAAGTGGAAACAAAAGAATTTATATAATGGGAGTTGGGCAGGGGTATGTTGCTTCTTCCCAAAAGAATTTTTTTTTAATTTCCATGAAAAAAAAATATTCTAAAAATACTTAAGAAATTCTACAATAGTACTGTCCACTGAGTTGAAGATGAATATGTGGATTACTGTTTTAAGACATATATTTTGGAAGAAAAGATAAGCCATATGGCTAGTGGGAAATAAAGCAATATTTGGGTCCAGAAAAAAAGTATTTTCTTCTCTCTTACAGGGACATGAACACCAGACTGTTAACTTTGGACTTTATCATAGTTATAGCAGCTAGATGAAAATGTCGGGTAGATGAACACTGAATGAATCCATATGTGGCTGACAAACTGAAGGAACTGGCTGTACCATGAACTTGCTCATACAGAGATGTTAGAGGTAGGAATTAAAGAGGAATTCATCAAATCAACTAGATTATCACATCTAATTTGTTCCTAGATTGCACACATTGATTCATGGGAATTAAATTCTGACCAATGCATAATATTTAATGATGGTCTTGCCAAACATAAATAACAGTCAATTGGGAGCCAAATAATAAATATTAAATTTTTAAACTTTTCTTTTGTTAGGAAATGAAGTACAGATATCAATACTATACCTCACAAATAAGAAGGTATGTTTCTCTGTGTCTTGGTAATGATAGCAATAAAGGTCACAATATTTAAACTTACTCAAAAGCATCTTTTTTGAACCAAAGGATACCTACAGCTTACTAAATGGGATCTGAATTTTCAAACTTATTTGAGAAGAGACTCAATAGGGAGGGAGTCAACTGATTTGTGACCATCTTTTATGCACTCCCAAATTTCTGCCTGCATAAGGAGATTTCTGCTTTAACTTTGTTTATTGTTTCACTTTCAAAGTTAACAAGTTATGTGGTAATCAGATTGCTGATGAAGTTGGCTATTTGCTTCCTTTATCAATTTCTTTTCTTTGGAAGAGCTATTAACAGACTGTTAAACTTCTGAATGCATAATGATGTTCAGAACCGCCAGGTTTCAAAGTAGCAAGTGCATCCATCATTTTTTCTAGTCTAACTAAAGGGCTCAAATTTCCTTCCTGACTCAATTCAGTAGCCAAAGTCCGCATCCAATTCCTCCAATGACTGATTCACTCACAGGCTGTGCTCAAATTTTAGATTCCTATTTTACGTGTCTCCAGGTCCTAACCTAATCCAGAATAGGTAGAACTAACCAAAGCATTCAACTCCTTTCTTTTTAAGTGATTTTAAAGCCATGTAAATTTTGGAACTCACTAACAGTTTAGATCTAGTCAAGGATTGATCCAAATTGCTCTGCTATTTTTCTCAGGCATTTCCCACTACTAGTATTATACCAATAGAAGCCAACTGATGCTACTTGGTACATGACATTCTATTTTAGTCATATCGTATTGGTATATTCAAAATCAATATTAAAAGATGGAGGCTTTCCCTTCTGTGGGGGGAATGTGGGTAGAGGTGATGTCATTCATTCCTATGGCTTTAAATTCCCTATATTTATATCTTCAGCCCAGACTTTTCACTGTAGTTCAAGCTTCTAAATTCAAATCCCTACATGAACAACTCTCCTGGTATTTCAAATTTAACTACTCTGAAATTAAATTCTTTCTTCCTGCCTCTCCACCCCAACCTGCTTCTGCTCCTCCCTCAGCCTCCAACTCCCAATCTGTTCCTCCCTCAAACTTCCCTCTGTAAGTCAATGGCTTCACTAGACACACTACTAACGCCAGAAACCATGTAGTCATCCATGACTCAATACTTTCCCTTATCTGCCACATGTAATCCATGAGTGTATTAGTCTAATTGAGTTGCTACAACAAAATTCCACATACTAGGTAATGTAGCTTATAAAACCATTTTCTTCTTACAGTTTTGGAAGTTGGCAAGCCCAAGATCAAAATGCTGACAGATTTGGTCTATGGTGGGTAAGACTCCTCTTCATAGACAGCTGACATTCTGTTGTATTCTCATGTGGCAAAAGGGGCAAAGGAGCACTCTGAGGCCTCTTTTATAAAGGCAGTAATCCCATTCTGGGATAAGCCCTCCGGACTCATTTACTCTTAAAGGCCCATCACCTTCTATTAAGTTCACCCTGAAGGTTGGGTTACAAGATATGAATTTGTGGGAGGGGACAAAAATATTCACTGCATTGCTATCTGCAAGACTTAATTTTTAAAACATATTTTCAGTCCATCACTTCTCTCCCTCCCCCTCTCTTTTACCACTCCAACCTGTCACTAGAATATTCTACTGATGTTAATACAATTATTGCCACTTTAGGTCTAAGAGGTCTTCCTGTTTCCATGCTTGCCCCTTCCAATCACTTTTTCTCTGAATAGCCACTAAAACTCACACACAAACACACACACACACACACACACACACACACAAATGCGTACTGTGTAATTCTTCTGCTTTAAATACTTCATTGGTTTTTGACTGGGTGGGTAATAAAACATAATGCAATGCCCCACAAGATCTGGCTATAAAAGATGACTTGGATCTCATATTCTACTTCTCTCTTTAAAACCCAATAAGCTCCAGTTTCACTAGATTTCTCAAACATACATACCACAGGCTTCATTACTTTAGGATCTTTGTGGTTTGTTTATAGTTTCTGTTCCTGGATCTTCCTCAGTGTGGTTGACTCCTCTGCATTCTTTAGGTCTCATGCTAAATGTTACCTACTTAGATCTTCCAATTACCTCCCCACTATCATTGTTTTCTCTTATAGCACCATTTATTTTTCCTCTAAGGAAAAAATAATTATTTTCTAATTTCTAATCATTTTCTTGTTTATGATCTGTTTTCGTTAGAAACATTTAGTTCTGTAAGGTCAAAAACATGTATGTACATCCATTCTATTGATGACTCTAACACAAGAGCCTCTTCAGTAATTGGTACTCAGTGGTTATTTCCTGAATGAAAGCATAATTATATGAATGGATCAATGAAGGCTGTTTACCTTTTGAAGTCTGATTTTGTGATTTTTGATTCTGAATTATTTGCAAGGTCAAATTCTGGGGATGAATCTAGTGTTGTGATTCATCCTGAAATTATTTTCCATAATATACAAACTGACTGTGAGGTTTAAAGAAATTTTACTTTTGTAACAAAATAATATTGATTATGGCTCAAATTTTGGATTTTTATAATAAAAATAAATTTGTAATATAACAATTTTCACCTTCCTTTAACTTCTTCTTGTGCCTGCCAGGCAAGCAAAATCCTGGGTCTAGGTTAGGAACAGATTGAGGACTGGCATTAAGACATAGAGTGAAGAACCACTTTTTGGAAAGATATGCTCTATGCAAAGGCAATTCTGAAGGAAATGCCAAGTTGCATTCCAGGCAGCCTGTTCAAATGAATCATAGCTGAAAAAGAGGCTCAGTATGACCCTAGAGGTGGAGCTGGGAAGACCTAACTCTAGAGAAGTTAAAAGGAGGGAAATGAGTCCAGAGTGATTGCTGAAGCAGATTTTCGATTTTGTGAGTTGTTCATGCTGTGAAGTGAGCAAGATAGGGTAAAAGGTGTTGACTGGATCAGCACAATTAATAATGAGTTAAACGTAGAGCGGATCATACTTCCGGTCCACTGGTGGCAAGAAAATCTTCAGACTTTGAGAAGGCTGGCCTTTGAAATCCTATTCTCTATTCCTTTGCTCCAATTTGAACATTCTTTCAACAGTTAATCATTTACCTCTTCCTTCCCCGAAGCATGCATTTTTGTACAATTTATTTGAATTTTCATATTTTTCTTCTGTATCAGATCAAGTTAATACAAGTGAGGTTTGATGACATATTTGTTTGCATTTCACTAGTTCTTTATGTGAGCATGTTCTAATTTTCAGACAGTAAGGTGTCAGGTGTAGTTATAAATATAAAGTACACCTGTATGTGGTAAATCCCCAGCATTTCCTTAAGTGAGAACCAACTTCATCCAATCACCACCCAGGAAAGGTCAGCAGAGATGGATCAGGATTTCATCTGCCTCCTTCTCTCTCTCCTTCCTTAACTTACCAATTGAATATTTACTAATTAAGCACTTACTCTGTACATTGTTCGTCATGCCAAAGTTAACATGCCAACCAAGAAAATGTAAACTTAAAAGGTCTTAAAATAAAAATATTTTATTTGAACAATGAAATATGCTTGAAAATAAGAACACAAGGAACAGTAGAGTTCTTCAGATCCAAAACAATGTTTTTCAAATTATAGATTGGCAATCACCCTCTCCTAGGTCATAAAAGAAATCTGGTTAGGAACCATACTTTTCCAAATAACATAATAAGAAAGAAAAAAATGACAAATATGTTAATAGAAATATGTGCATTGTGAGTAAGAAAATGAATTATTTTATAAGATGTATAGAGGACAGATGTATGTATCCAAGGTAAAGTGTATGCTTAATATGAAACAGGGTTTAAATAATGTTTGAAAGACACTACCCAGAGGAGAAACCAATTATTTTATTATGAATGGTCAAAGAAGTCAGGCTTCTTTGGGGCTGGAAGGACTTGTATGAGGCTTTTCAGAATAAAGAGCTATAAAAAGAAATCTGTAATTGTAAATTAAATTATGGTAAACTTCATAGAATTAGCTTATTCTTGAATGAACTGCTACCCCAGTACCAACGATCCTTCCAGAAACTTCTAGGAAACATCTTACCAATATACAATAAAACTTTGATTTCCTAACTTTAATCATCTCTTATCTCTTATGCCTCAAGGGAAACTTTTCCAGAGTTGTTCTTGTGAAATATACTACACTTAAAAAGGGTGATTCAAAAAAAAAACTTCCCTCCAGTTGTTTCTTTCAACTATTTATGTATTTAAGATACTGAGATTTTTTTTCTTTAAAAACGTGAAAGACCTAAAGATAAATACTCAATTCAATAAATTGAAAGTGACCCCCCCCCACACCATACACACGTATTAGATTCACTTGTGACTTCTATTGGACAGTGGCTTCTGAGTTCTACCGGTCTAATTTTTATTGGGCAAAAATACAAGGACTCAGAACAACTGATTTAATTTAGCATTTCTTTTTTATACAAAAGAAGGAAATAAAAAGAATAAAAGCAGTCAGGGTGGCCTCAGGAGAAGGGGAGCTGTTGTTGCAGGAATCTTGCAAGTTAATGAGAATTCACCCGGGACTCAAGAGCGATGGAGAGAGGGGGAGAAAGGAGGAGATGGAGGGGGGATAAAAACTCTTCCTTTGCAGCTGGCCCTCTCCCTCATTTGTTGCTCCAATAAGCAGTAATTAGGTCCTGAGCTAATGGTGTCAGCTGATCTGCTGTTTTTAGGCTAGACCCAGAGGAAATCTCCATGGAAACCCTGCTGGAGTCGTCCCCCCACCTGGATGCTGCCTGCTCCTTTCCGCCACCTGGCTGCCGCCCGGCCCGCTGCTACCTCCTCCCGCCTCTAACCTGCAGCCTGCAGCATGCGCACTGCCCCCGGGATCCCTAAATGGGACAATTCTGCCCGTGACGTCAGCGCCCAGCCGTCTCCACAGAAACTTTTGTCCCATTGGCCAATCAGAGAGCTTGGAAGGGGCNTGTGGAGCTGCTCGCGCTCCGCCCGGGCTGTCAGTCCCTGCTCCAGCTGCCGCGCGAGACCTTCCCGGAGACGCGCACACACACAGCGCACCCCCTACACACCGCACACCCTCGCTCCCTTGCTCACACACACGCACACACTCAGCCTGGCCGAGCAGGAGCCACTGACCATTTTGCAAGTGCTGGGACCAGCTGCAGCGCGGTGGGCACAAACACTCCGTGTTCCCATTCTGGGTTTTCGTCTGGGAGAGGACGACGAGTAGCGAGCGTGGGCTCCGACGCCGACCAGGCGCCGGGCACTGGTCGGGCCGCCTTCCTGGCAGAGCCGCTCCCTGGGACAGGCGCGGGCCTCAACAGAGAGTGGAATAAAGAGGAGCGGCCGCAGCCACTGCGCGAGGAGGATGGGAACTCCCCTATTTCCAGCACTGTAACAAACGGATGGAAATCCTGAATGGAGAAACCGCTGACTTCATTTGCTTGGGAAAATCGTCCAGAGGAACTCAAATTTGGCTACTCTGAGCAGTGGAGGGGGTGTCCATGACGTGGCAGGGGGAAAATAGACAACCGAAACCTCCTGTGTGAATTGCAAACTGTGACCAAGCAAGGGAAAAATGATTTCTCTCTGTATTTTAATTCCATCCAAAGGGTTTCAAGCATCTGTACCATAAACTTACTTCTATGTCTTGTACCCACTTCAGCAGAAACCAGAGGAGTCCTGTCTGGGGGCCCCATCATTATCCAGGAGACCTGCCACCAGAGGCCTGCTTTCCTTTACCCACCTCTCTCTGGATCAGATGTCTGTTTGGGGTACTACATCTATCCTATAGAACTATGGTCAAATTTCTATGAATTTCTGGGACTTAACTCCTGGAACCTACATGTGGGGCTGGGAATTATGCCCAATGCTTCTAAAGAAATGACATTTTAAACTGTTTTTTAAAATACCTTGGTGTTCTTAAACCCGTAAAACAGGATTTGATAGGCTTACAAACATGACAGGTAAGAACTTTCTCTCTTTCTAGTCTCTTAACGACTGTCGCAGAGGAGGCCGAATCAGAGCAGGACCCAGGAGGAAGGAGAGCCCAGGGACCCGTGTGCCCTTCGGGGCTCCCGGGCTCGGCCCGGTGACTGCTATCGGGAGAGGCGCAGCCCTGGTTCCTGGACCACAGACCAGCCACTGGGGAAGCTTCTGGGGCGCGCGAGGGTAGGCGGTGTTGCGCGAGGGTAGGCGGTGTTGCGCTCCACCTGCCCTGCCCGGGACCCGTCGAGGGACGAACCCAAATCAATATTGGGATTTTTAATAAACCAAGGAATGGGATTTTAATTATTCAAAACCCAGCTTCTCTGGACCAGATGCTGTTGGGATGGTCCTGGTCACACAATATTAAAGAGACCGATCACTAAGAGGACGAGAAGAGTGTCTGAGACATCCCTTGCAATTACGAATAAACCAGACTTGGTAGCATGGGGCATTGATTGCTGGTGCCCAACCGGACCCTCCTCCCCTCTCCCGGTTCCTCCCCCACCCCACACGAGGCAGGCTCCCGCGGCGGCCAGGACCTCACGTCCCTGCATCGTGGCCAGGGCTGCATTTTTCATGAGCCCGGGGTGAACAGGTGCGAAGTGCGCTGGGAGCATCCGGCCGACGGCCAGGCACCGGGAACATGGAGAGCGAGCGCGACATGTATAGCCAGTTCCAGGACTGGTGCCTTAGGACTTACGGGGACTCAGGGAAGACCAAGACGGTGACCCGTAAAAAATACGAGCGGATCGTCCAGCTCCTCAACGGCTCCGAGTCGAGCTCCACGGACAACGCCAAATTTAAATTCTGGGTCAAATCGAAGGGCTTCCAGCTGGGCCAGCCGGATGAGGTCCGCGGGGGAGGTGGCGGCGCCAAGCAAGTGCTCTACGTGCCGGTCAAGACCACGGTGAGTGACTCGCCTTCCTCTGTTATTTGTCTGCCCAAGCAGCCCTGCGGAGAGGGAGGAGAGAGGGGGGAGAGAGGGGGAGCCGTGAGCCACTGTTGGCTCGTGTGCCCCCACCTTCCCCAACCCCCTCCCCAAGTCGTCCCCCCTCGCATTAGCCAGGCTCGATTTCCCCACCGACAAGTCTTTGTGGTCCTTTATTTTAAAGCGGCAGCGCACCTCCAGAGCGGTCCATCCTCCCCGCCTCCCGGCTCCAGGACCCGCTGCCGTGGGTTCCCTCCCCGGGTCGGGCGGCGTCCTGCGTCCTCGGGCTGGGCCATTGTCCCACATCCTTTGCTAGGAGCCTGGCACTTGTCCCACCGCCGCTACCGCGCCTAGAGGCCAGGCTGGAACCCCAGCATCAGGCTCTGATAACAGACGATTCTGATCGATAGACTACAGTGTCTCCTCATTGGCACAAAGCCTGAATGTGGTGGTAGCGGTGGACGTGAGGTTTTCCCCAGGACCACTATCAGGTTTTATTGTTAGACCGCTGCCTGGGAGTCCCGGGGCAGTCCGAACGCCTTGATGACTGCCGGAGATCATGGCCAGGACTGTTTAGATTATAGATAAGGTCCTAGAGATTCCTCCTCCCCCACCCCCGTTCCCTTCTTCACTTGCCCGTTGCACAAATAAAGCCGAAGCTAGAGGATGAATAACAAAGAGAGATGGGTTTGGGCGCGATCAAATGGTGTATTTATTCGTCGTTCTTGGGTGGCTCTAGTCTCAAGGCTACAAAGCTCTAGCCGGGGCGCTGTGAGGTACTGGCAGTGAGAGTCAGTACATCTCAGCTTCACACGCAGATCTGCCTATGGGGCTGGGGAGCGGCAGCAGTGTGGATCTCCTCTGCAAGAAGATGGGAACTGTGGGCTACAAGTAGGACTGCAGATCAGATGCATAAGACCTTTCTGCCTCATGCTATGGTGGGTACTCGCCTGGAGTTAGGGTGGGGGAAGCTACCTGGCACCCTTTGTATTTTTGCCTCTTTGGGATTTCTTGAGCTTATGCTCCCCCCTCCCCTCACTGGCAACTGTTTCCTCATGCAATATTCCTGGAGGATGCTAAAAAGGAGGTGTCTTGAAGGCTTCCCTATCTCTAAGGGAGGTATATGAACTTGGAAATAATGTGCATGGAAAGCTTTTTAAAGCATTATTTGGTGGACCCTTTCAGGTTTGGAAAACAGTTTGTGGTTGCCTGAGATTAATTAGGAATTGTTGATTTGAGGATGTGTATTTCTTTTGGAATTTATGCCAAAAAATGGGAAATGAAAATAAAGGTGAAACAAACATATAAAAGTTGTTGTTTTAAAAAATATAATATTTCAGGGAGGTAGATTTACAGGTATAGTCTTATTTGACGTGTGGCACTGCTAAAGACAATGGTCAGATTACTGTTTTGCTTTACTAAATGATGAGAACTAGATTGGCATGAATTAGTACTGAGGTTTATTTACATCTGCATGAGCCAGAAGCCTGTGAATTTTTTTTATATTAGGAATAACGTTAAGAAATCTACTAAATCATTTATTGTTAGACCAAGTAAATTAGAATTCTAGATGAATGGATAAAATAATTTTTAAAGATGTGTTTACTTAAAATACTATTTAATATCATATCAGCTTTAAGGAAACATTGCTAGCTGGGAAGTTTGTTTTTCATTCTTTTTGTTAAACTTGGGTCTCACTGTTTAGCTGTCTGGTTAGCTTGACTTATGCATCAGTCAAATGAGTTGTATAGATTTGGCTACATCCATTATATGTGTTAACATATATGTGCTTTTCAAATGTTGATTAAAAATTTTAAATAACAAATTCCATAATGGTTTTAGAGGCACTAATATAATCATCTATGTCAGTTATTCAAGCCAGCGTTCCCATTCTCTAATACCCATGTGTCAGTCAAAAATTAAGGCAGAGTTGTAAAAAAAATTATTGCTAAGACATCTACTATAGAATGACAACTCCAGGGTAATAATAAAGGAACACGTGTTTCTCTTTCCAATAAAGATTCCATATATTTAACAGAGAAAGTATAATCTGTCGGGTGATATTCTTAGATAATGATTTCCATGTAGTATTTATGAGCTCTGATTTTCATTCAAGCCTGTTTGGAAATGTCGAGGAGATTTTTTTTTTTTTCAATTCATGAACTCTTCTATTGCTCTTTATGAAAATTTTCTGCTCCTGACATAGAATAACAGGCTCCACCTTCTCTGAGAGACAGCCAATCATCATTTCAATGAGTTAAAAAATAAATAAATGATCCCTTTTATCCTGTTCCCACATCTCAAATTATTTCTCTCTTAAAAACATGTTGATTTTTCTTTATTATAGCAGGAGTACAATCACCAACACAAAATATATTTTTTCTTTTAATTCAAAGTCATGTATTGTTTGAAATGAAATGTTGTGCTTGAATGGTATTTTCGAGTAAGAATCATCCTAAGCTCCTTGAGGTTCGAGGGTTCCTAGCTGGCTTGCTGTCAGTGAGAGATGTTTTGCTCCTGATGTTGCGGTAATGCATTGCTGCTGATAATTAGACATTATTACTACTGCAAAAAAGGCAAGAGAAAGGGGAGAGGACAGGCCCAGGATAATTAACTACTTTAGTTTAATGAAAGAAAGGGAGACAGATAGCAACTGGGAGGTTATACAAAACAGAGTAGACACCCCACATGGACATATAGAATTGCAATAAGACTTTCAGTCTCCAAGTTAAGGAGACTTGGTTCTACTTCTTATTTTCCCAAAATAACAGCTGTAGCTTTGCAAACACTCCTGCCCCTAAACCTTAAATTTAACTGATGATAAAATTGAGCAAGTGACAACTGATTTGAAAATTGTCCACTACTGGAAAAGATAAATATGCCTTTTAATATTTGTCCTGGCCATGTCTGAAGCTGAAGGGACCTATCTGTCACTGATGTTTAGATTGCTCTGTGGCTGAGGAGATACCATTTGGTCACCAAGCAACACCATGCTGCAGCTCAGCCATTTTAGGTCTGGAGTGGGACCTGCACTTGTGTGGGCAGATGCAGTTTGTTGAGCATCCCATCTGTTTCTTTCCATACTACCGCTATTACAAACACACACACACACACACACACACACACACACACACACATTCATTAAGAGTGTCAGAAACTTAGAAGAATGAATTGATGAATAACTTAAAACAGTTCTGAAAAAGATATAGCAAATGTCTGACACTGATTATAACAAACTTTTAGAGATAATTTTAAATAAGCATAATTGTGGTTACTCTATTTTACTCCTTGATAGTTCTAGTTGAGTTTGCTTTTAGAAACTTTTGATTCTGATTGATGTTTTGCTTTTCTGGCAACAGTTAGTTGAAAGGTCATATTTACAACCTAAACTACCAAAACATTTGATACACCATTTGATTTATGAATGATGAACTTAAAATAGCCAGAAAATACCTTAATCCTTTCTGTTAATAGTATGACTAATGCATTATCATGTGCTTTGAATAAGCCCCTTGTTTTGAATTAAACATTAAGAAATATGGCAAGCTCATGTTTTTATTTGTCTTTCAGTCTTAACAAAATAATAAACATTGAAACCGTGTAGTCAAATAACTGGAGTAATATTTTTCTTGACCTATATTTGTAGCAATAGACACTAATATCTAAATTTTGCCTCTCATATATTTTTTTTATTTACTTCACAATGAAACATAAAATTAATTTTCATCCAGAAAGGAATATGCATTATCTTTAGCTGTGTCATTTTAAAATGATGATTTATTCAGTTCTGCAATCTGTAGCCCCCGAGTTCATATTGTTCTTGCTGTGCATACTACTAATTGATTACTGTACAGTGATTAGAATGAATATTCATGGACTGGTTGGTTTATAAGCAGTTACTGTTTTTGTTAGTTTTCTGACTATGGTTTGTGTTATGAATCCTTTAATGTACATCCGAGTACCTTGATGAGGAATTATACATTTCCACCTCTTCTAACTTCATGCCACAGGCTCACTTTTCATATATTAGACCTTGATGTGGAGCTTGCTACAGAAATCAGACATGAAGAACTGTGCCATCAATCCCTTGTGGTACTTTGTTTCTATAACACAGGGGAAATCATAATAGTGAAGATAAAAACATGTTTTTGTTAATCATCTTCCATAGTGGGCATTGCTGCTGAGAGCCAACACATTGTTCTCTTCTTTCAAGTCCTATGAGAAATACTATAGCATAAGTTTGGGGGATCAAACGTCCCAAGAATGAATGCCAACAATGTAGCTTACCACCTGACTTTAGTGGTTCCTTATGGGGTTGTTAGAAGGAACAAATCATCTAAGTTCCTTCATTTCTGTGACAAGTTTCTCACACAGTACCTATATACGCTCTCAGGGACAACTTTCCATTCCTAGAGGCCAATCTGGCATGAGTATTAAGGAGCAAGAGATTTCTAACACTAACTCCCCTGAATATAAGGAGGAAATTAGACCCTATTAGTATGTGAAGGCTGACCCATACTTATTTCCTAGAAAAACAATTCTTGACTTTTCCCTTGCTTCTTCCTTGTCTTAGTATTAACCATGGAGTTGGGGGGCAGGATTCAGCCTGCATCTGTTTGCTTCTGTAATCTTCCTGGGGCGGCTGGGATTCTACTCTTCAAGATTTTCCTCTCTAGACTCACTGCATGGAATGGAGAAAGACGAGGAAGCAAAGATACAGATAGCCCAGCAAATTGTTCAAGATTTGAAAAACTGTTTATGTGAAGAGCATAAAGAATTTTTCCTAATACCTGTTATATTCGATTAAACTTCTTATTGTCTAACTAGAAAAGCTGAAAGTGACTCTAGTATGTTTTAAGTTACATTCATTTTCAGAATCTTTGGGTAACAAGATAAAATAAACTTGGGCTGGGGATGTAGCTCCGTGGTAGATTGCTTACCAGCCATGCATGAGACCCTGGGTTCAGCCTCTAATACTGAAAAGAAACATCAAAACAAACTTAATGAAAATACAAATGGCAAGAAACATGACCTCATGGGCAGGGTTTATATTTTAGAGCAAGATTTAAATCTTGGCTTTGATGAATTGGAGCTGTGAGCAAGGGATTGTTTCTTAGGTAAATATGGAGTTTCATCTTGGTAAAATATCACTAATAATACTTGCCTAAACAATTTTTGCATAAGGTTTAATAATACGTAATATGTATAAAATATGAACTAATATCTATATGGAAGTCCATATGTATGTATGTCCATAAGTACAAAATGTGTCATAAATAGCATATACCTGGCACATAGTAAATGTTGAAAAAACAGAAGTTGTTTTAAGTATTATTGGAAAAATAAGGACATCATGATGTGATTATAATTAGATGTTATGAACTCAAAATCACATGGCAACATGGAGTTAAAATGCAAGGTACATGTGTATGTATGTACATATCTATTATTCAGATATTTATTCTCACTACTTCATTTATGGAGAATACAAATGATTGACTTTATAAAAGTGATTATATCCTTATTATTTTAAATATCCAAAAGAAATGGAAAGAAGAGTTAAAATGTCATGCAAGATCTCCCATCCATCTACAGCTACCTTCAGCTAATTATGAACATCATTCTAGTTATCTTTCTAAAAATATAAACCAAGAAGAGATTAGACATAATGATTGATAGTTACATATGGACAAGCAGAAATCATTTCTCAAAATTGGAATGATAATCATTTGCTAATTTCAGTAAGAGGAATAAAGTATATTGTCAGGATGTAACAAAAAAGAAATTATTAAAAAATAAAATTTAATAGAGGAGAGTAAGAAAAACTGAGGTTGAATTATATTTTTTAACTGTTTCTGTTTTATATATTATCGTCAACTTTCTCCAGTGATACATGAGGAACAGGCATATTTTCACTTCCTCCGCCAATCCTTTTTACTTAGCTCCTGATTTATATCACATTTCATTTTATTATAATTATTATGTTTATACCCAAATTATATTGTTAAGATTTTTATGTTTATATTAAAGTATATAATTTGGTTCTCGCCATTGTATTTTTCTTTGCTCACACCTAAATGTTTATCACTTGTTCTTCTACCTGATTTTCTTTATTCCTTTAATTTGATCAGCTCTAATTTCTGATCAACATGTTTTTCTTAAAGAAAGGTTCATGTGTTTTCTTCTTTGAGGTTTATATGCAATTGAGAATATTTGTCCTTTGCTTATATACTTGAAGATCAACTTAACCAGTGATGAATTCTTTTTCCTTCAAATTTAATAATTTGGCCATGATTATTTGAATTCTTTGTCTCACTCTGTGTTCCTCCTGGGTAACTGTACCTATGACCATGGCTTCAGCCATGACTGGGGTTGGGTGCCTTAATATGAATCCTGTGAAGTCCAGATTGACATTTTGGATTTTCTACTAGGTATTTCCACCAAGATATCGCAATGTACCTCAAACAGAATATATTAATAGATTTTTAAAATCTCTCCCTACCTCCATCCTAGACCTTTTGAAATTTCCTTTCTCTGTGGTTGGCAACACAATTTGCTTACTTTTAGAAGCCAAAAATCTATGTGGCATGGTCAGTTTCTCCACCTTCCTCCCTCCTTATCTGTGCTTGGTGGAATACTGTTATTCTACCAACTTAATATCTCTCAAAGCCAGGCAATTCTTATCTGACCTGACCATACCATACCATACCATACCATACCATGCCATACCATGCCATACCATACCAATTGCCAGTTGCTCAATGGATTTACTCAAAACTATTTTGAAGAAAAGAATTTAATCTTCAGTACATGACATAATGAGTGTTGGTGCCCAGTATTAAGGGAATAAATAAACATTGCTCCGATACTACACAACAGGATATTCTTATTTATCACATACAACTACTTCATTTACCACCACATAAGATCTTTAAAATCTCTATATCTGTATTTATGTCTCTCTATTTGATCATACATCCATCCACCCATCTGTTTTTAATTATGGTAAAAGAAACATAAAATTTATAATCTTAATCAGTTTTAATTGTGCAGTTCAAAATTGTTATATATATATATATATATATATATATATATAAAAATAAACATTTTTGTGACATAGGTATCCAGAACTTTTTCCATATCTCCAGAACTTTTTCATCTCTCCAGAATTTTTTCATCTTGCAAAATTAAAACTCTATATCCATTAAATATGTTTTCCTTTCCCTCTCCCTCCCTGCCCTGGAAATCACCATTCAGCTTCATACAATCTTTGTCTATTTGTAACTGACTCATTTTACTTAGCATACATCCTTAAGATTCATCCATCTTGCAATGCAACAGGATTTCCTTCCTTTTTAAAGGCTGACTAATATTCCGTTGCAGGAATAAGCTGCATTTTGTCTCTCTCTTCTTCTGCTAATGGACATTTGGGTTGCTTTTACTCCTTGGCTATTGTGAATAGTGCCGCTATGAACACAATGTGCAAATCTCTCTTCAAGACCCAACTTTCAAATTTGTTTGATATATATCTAGTAATGAGGTTGCTGGATCAACATACTGTTTTTCATGGACCATTTTGAAGTCTTAGCAACAGGGTAGACTAATGGTCATCTTTAAGGCTAAAAAAGTGATCACTTTCTCTTCTAGAGCTCTTCAGTGAGCATACATTGTTTTTAGGCAGTTGCATATATCGAATGTAATGCAATTAATATTATATTAATGTCTTACTATTATATTAATGCATCAAGTTCTTACTATAGTTTAATTATTGGGCTAATCTCTTTAAATAAAATGTTACCTTTAATCTTTACAATACTCTTATGGTATTAACACTTTTAGATGTGAAAGTTGTGGCTTAAATTAAGATGAATTTCTAAGAACATCATACTACTTGAGATAACAGTTCATTTCCATTGGGTCCACAGTCCTTGCTTTAAGTCACTCATCTCTAAATTCTTAATAAAAGAATTTTAATTACTGCTAAAGAAGTGAACATTCCTGCAATATTATAAAGTATGTGTATATACCACTGTACCAATATTGAATATTATAAAATATATTAAAATACAAATACATAAGACTGAGATTTTAAAAATATATATATGTGTGTGTGTGTGTGTGTGTATATATATATCTATATATATATATATAGATATATATATATACACACACACACACAAGGGTTTTTTTTTTTACTTTTTTTACTTTACTAGATCATCCTTTGTACTTTCTGGGATGTGCTTATACTGATTTGTATGAGTAGCAATCATTCTAATCCATGGTACACAGCTGCCTCACAGCAGAACATTGCAGTTAAGATATTACATTTCAGATAAAATATTTCCTCTTGCCTTATAGGTGGTGGCTCTGTAATGAACTATCACTATATTAATAGGATGCTGTAAGCATGCAGATCCATGGCATCCATGAAACGATTATGCACATTTGATGTCTGTGCTGGGGAGAGATTATTTCATCCAAGGCATGTTTAGGGGCTAGTGCACAATGTAGAAGAGCCAAAGTGCAGGGTACAGTGGAGATGAGATTGGATTAGCAGGCTGGAGTGAAATTATGGGGTGCCTCTAGGGCAAAGTTAGAATTTAGATTCCATTTTGTGAGAAATGGCAGCTATCAAATATGTTTGAGCAGGAATGTAATAATTTAGGTAGTATTTTGGGTAGGGACTGGATGTCTCTTAAGTGCTTTTGAGTGTGTACAGTATAATTCAAACAAGGAAAGAGCAAAAGTTAAGTAATTTCTTTGATTCAGTATATTGTGTGAAATAGTATATAAGTATTGGAATCAGATTATCAAACTTTAAATCAATGTAATTCAATAGCTTTATTTTGCCAAGTAATTGAATAATGTTATACAAACTTCTGACTTTATTAATTCCAATAAAATATTAAAATAGGATTCTGTGAAACTTAAGAAAAACAGATTTAAAGGCACTTGAAAGGAATGTGGGTCAGACCTTCTTATAATCATCAACAGGTTTTTAATTTTTTTTTTTCAATTTGAAAATAATTGTTGCCCTCTTCCGTAGTTGTTATTACATCTCTAACTACAAAGACTTCCCATTGGAGAAATTCTTCTAAAAACCCAAATGGAGAAATCTGAATAGAATACTCATTAAAACACAGACCTTTGCAAAGAAAAATAAAAGTTTTCAACTATTTCTTAAAACATAGAGTTTATATTTTAAGGCTGTATTCTAAATCTTATCCCAAGTTGGTGTGTGCTTGTACTTCTTTGATTTTATACCCATGTGCCTCTGTGGACCAGTATGGATCCCAGTGGTTCTTAAACTTTTGTTGATTTGTGGTTGGCAGAATTCTAAAGTGATTGACAAATGGCCTTTGCTTTGGTATAATCCCCTCCTTTTTGAGTGTCAGTGGAACCTGTGACTATGAAGAATTTACATTCTCATGAATCATGCCGTGAAGTACCAGTGACTTTAAGAAGGAAGATCTTATAGGTGGGTCTGGCCAGATCATGTCAGCCTTTAAAAAAAGCAGGAACTTTTTTCCAAGACTGGTAGCAATAGAAGTCAGATTGATTCAATGTCTGAAATGTATTCAGTGGAAAGGACGTTCTCTTTTGCTGAGTTAGAGGAGAACATGTGGTTAAAAGTTGAAAGAACTGACCTGATTCCATATCTTGGCTATTTTGAATAGTGCTATAATAAATATGAGAGTGGGGCTATCTCTATAACACTCTGATTTCATCTTTTTGGCTATATACCTAGTAGTGGGGCTCCTGGGTCATATGGTAGTTCCATTGCTAATATATTGAGGAACCTCCATACTGTCCATCATAAAGGTTATACTAATTTACATTTCCACCCACAGTAAGAGTTCCCTTTCCTCAACATCTTCAATACTCCTTTTTCCTTTGATAGCAACCATTCTTAGTGGAGTGAGGTGATTGTTCATTGTAGTTTTGATTTGCATTTCCCAAATGATTAGTGAGGTTGAGTTTTTTTGTTTTTTTTTTAATACTCGTTGGCCACATGCATGTCCTCTTTTGAGTAATATTTATTCAGGTCTCTTGCCCATTTAAAAAGTTAGGTTATTTTCTTGCTGTTGAGTTGTTTGAATTCCTTATATATTTTGAATATTCATTCCTTTTTAGTTATATATTTGCTGATACTTTCTCAGATTCTGTAGATTGTCTACTTTATTGATTGTTTCCTTTTCTGTGCAGAAGTTTCTTAGTTTGATGGAAAATCCCATTAGTCTATTTTTGCTTTTGTTGTTTGTGCTTTTGCAGTCATATACTACAACAAAAATCATTATTCAGACTAATGTCACAGAGCTTTTCCTCTATTTCCTTCTGGTAGCCTCAAAGTTTCAGGTCTTGCATTTAAATCTTTAATTCACTTTGAGTTAATTTTTGTATATGCTGAGATAAAGAAAATATGGTATACTTGCACAATGGAATACTATTCAACCACAACAAAGAGTTAAATCTTGTAATTTATGACAACATGCATAGACTTAGAGGACATTATGTTAAGTAAAATAAGCTAAGCACAGAAAGACAGAATACTACCTGATCTCACCATTTGTGAAATCCAAATAAAAAGCCAATTTCATAGAAATAGAGAGTAGAATGGTGTTGTTGGAGGTGAGCAGGTAATAAGGAGTTGAATTAAATTCAACAAGAGCTTTTGTATAACATAATGAGTGAGTATAGTTAATGACAATAGAGTGTATTATTGAAAAATGGAAAGAGAATAAGGAGATGTTAAGTGTTCTCACCACAAAACGGTAACCATGTGAAGTAATGCATTGGATAATTAGCTAGATTTAATGATTCTACTATGCATATGTACTCCAGAGTATCATGTTATACATCAGAAATACATACTATTTTATCTGCCTTTTAGAAAAGGGGCTGAAATACAGCCTCTTAAGGCTAACAGCTAACAAAACACTGGGAACCTTAGTCCTACAACCACAAATGAATGAAGTCAAGCTGGGAGGTGAATCTTCCCATGGTAGAGTTTCCAAGTGAGAATAGCTGACTGATACCTTGATTTCAGCTTTGTGAGAAGCCAAGCAGAAGACCCAGTTAAAATGTGCTGGGCTTCTGACTCCCAGACACTGTGATAATGTTTGGGAAATTTTAAACTGATCAATTTGAGGTACTTTCTTATCCCGTAAAAGATAATTAGACAGAGTCCTTTCATATGAATTATTCCAAAGCATTGGTGAAATTAAAACAAATCAAGTTTTATAAAGCTTTATTTGACCAGGATTATTTGTGTTTTAAGATCTAGACAGGAACAATTTAAATATATATTTCCCCTCTTAATATCTGTTTGCCTCCTTGTTCATGGTTTTTGATAAGATGAACCATAATTTAATAAAATATATAATTCATGACAGATTATTTAAGATATTTAGTGACTAATGACTCCCACTAGGCATATTTGTGTGTGTGCATACATATGTACTCAAAAAGTTTGTATCTTTGATTTTTCTTAATGTTTTTAATTAAAATTTTTTTATTAAATTACATCTACAAAATAAAATGTAAGGTGGCTTACTATTTTAGCTTTTTCACAGTAGTATGGAGACAAAGTGCATATGTCAAAACAAATGGTTATTAACATAATTAATTTACATAAAGTAGTTTCAAAAATTTAATCCACAGAAGAAAATACCACATTTACTCTCATGTTTACAAAAATAACATTTACTCTCATTTATTAGAAACAACTATAATTCTATAGTTTATTTTAAAATATTTTGTTATAATGTGCGTTTTGAAGAAGACCTGACTAGCATTTGGGGAAGAAAATAAATAAAATAACAGTAATTTACAGACCTTTTTTTCTTTTGTTAAGATATTAGATGGAGATGAAAAATAGCTCCCCCTCTCTGTGTTGAGTTTATTTTGATTTTTCTCCTTTTTCTCTGAGGTTTATTCAATAGGCTCTTATGTCCCACTCTTCCTAATTTTAATCAAGTGTTCATTTGTGGTTGTTATTCTCATAGTTACAGATTTTTTAAGTGTTTTGGAGCCATTAGAAAACTGGAAGGTTGAGATACGATGCAGAGTTTAAGTTCAGGAAGTTAGAAACTTAATTCTACTAGAAAGAAACAACCTGTCTTATAGGCAGAGATGTGGCTTTTGTTGTTGTTGTTGTTAGTAGTAATTATTTTTCTTTCTTGTTTTAGTTGTCTTGAGAAAATATTGCTTGCCTATTGGATTTCATCATTATTATAAGGTAGTAGTCATTGGAATAAGATGATGCAGTGTCTTTTGGAGTGTAATTATTTTGATGGGGTGCTTTCCAGAAGTTGGGGATCCCTGTAAGCCTGAGGTGAGCCACATGCAGCCTTTTTTTGGTTCTCACTGGACCTAACTGCAGTTGCCAGATGGCTGGAGGGTTTTAGGGGTTTAATATAGGGACATGGGGCAATGCTAAGTGGCCCATATGGGGATCTGTTGCCTTGCTTGGTCATATTAGTGCCATGCTCTACTCAATTGACCTAATTAGATGTGATTTTCAAATCTAATATCAAAGGTTTGTTTGAATATCAGATGTGGGTCACTGTTCTCTTAGCAGTCTCCACTTACATGTCTACTTGTATTTATCTGAGGTCAAGAAAAAAATTTTGCTATGTTTGTTGTAGGTCATTTTTCTCTATAAAAGCTAAATTATAAAATAATTAATTTGATTGGTCTCCCTAATTTGGAATGTGTTAATTTAGAATTAGCAGTAATTTGGACAAGGATAAGGTGGCATTTACAACTAAAGGAGGATTTATCTACAAATTTATAATTAATAAGTTAACAAAGGGGACATGATTATATACTAAGAAAAATAAACTTTTTCTCAAACTGCCTCTGTCTTCATGTAAAAAATTGATATACCTATTCTATTATAACTCTCTCTCTATTAATAAAGTAGGTGTTATGGATAAATATCCCTTAGCTAATTTGCATTCTGCTAACAATACATAGAGCACACACAGTAATAATAATGTATCCTAGACTTTTCAAATAAGGACAATAATATCACCTTATAAAATTTTAACTTTAAAATCAACACAGTTAATTAAATTGTACAATAATATCCAAAGTCATTTTAAGGTGACAGAATGGCTTCAAAAGTATAAAGCTAGATTTCAACCTACTTGACACGTTACAAAACCTCTCTGACTAGAGCTTCGCTAGTAAATTAACTAAAACTCCCTTTTCCTCTATACAACAGATTGACTAATTCCCAGGACATGGACAGACTCACTCAAAGTAGTCTACCTTGTAGTTATTTGTAGTATTATTTCTTTGGGCACATAGACATAACATGGTTCTATTTTCCCACATTCTTTTTTTGCTACTTTTACTTATTATAGTTACTTGATTTAAATGTTTCATAAACTGATGATTAATAAGTTCAGAAACTTAAATTCAATGTAATATAAAAATTCAAAATCAATATGTCTTGCTAAATGCAACTCTGAAAATAGTAAAACAAAACAAAACAAAACAAAATGAAACTCAGAAGATTTTTGCTCTACCTAGATTGCTTTACAAGCAATGACTAACTACTCATTCTACTTTATTGTAATTGAAACTAGAAATCACAGACAATTATTGTGGGTTGATTATATTCCAGAAATGCCCATCCTTGGACCCTTACTTGAAGAAACTTAAGATCTTTGTCCCATCACAAAATTTCAGCAATTAATTATACATAACTATACATTAAGTGGAAAGTTATCAAGGTGTACATTTGTCATTTGTATCCTGAACAATGTCACAATGAATATCATCTATTAACAGGGAGAGAATGTGATCATCAGTGGTGTTTGGTCAGTCATGGGTGTATGAGTTAAGGACAGATATTGAATGTGCCTGCAAAGTAATATAGTGTCATGATGACAGAAGCATTATCCCTGTTCTGAAGGGAAATTTACCCTCTGCAGAAGCCTGATATCATAATGTAATCACTTGCTATTATTTTGTCATCTTTAAATCTATATTTAACAAGCTCTTTTTATTATTTGGGTTACTAACTCGCTTAGAAAAAGAGGATGCACTGATAAACTGTTCCTAATGGTGGGACTATCTGATAGTTATATTCCTCAGTGATATTAGGTTTTATATTACTTCAATCTGTTGTGAGTTTTGGTTGTGTTCAGAATCTCTGTTTGGTAACTCATATACATTGATAAGATCTTCAGAACATTACCAGAAGGCTTTTAAGAAGGAGAAGGGTAACAGATGCTAGGAAGGGAACTGAACAGAGACCACTATAACCTGATTGCATGAAATTCTTTCTTGTGTTAAGCATTCTTTCTTGGTTTCTAATTCGTTCACTGTCCTGATTGATGTCTTCCTAGATGTATTGTTTTCTAAAATCAGGTATCTAGTATAATTTTTGGAGTTCTAAGAATGGTTTACTATAACTCCCATTTCTGCTCTTTTGATTTAAAGTTATTATCATTAACATCTCTCATTGTTGCTACCTAGTCTTGATAATTATTTTGATGGCTTCAGAAATGATCAAGTATCTGTAATATAACTTTCTTTACCACTTGCATAAGATTATATTTGCTTCCTGTTTTAAGCCTTCCTTTCTGCTGAATTATGGTAATTACTTTTTTCATTTAATATGTGTGTGTTAGAATTGATTTTTTTGAAAATTGAAAGACTTTGCATAAATTTTCCTAAATTCCAAGAAATTGTTTTAGATGTTCCTGTCATGTAGCTCAGGTATGTAATATTTTAATGTGTGTATTAGTCACCTGGGGATATTGAACAATCTGGATCAGGATGGACCTCATGATTCTATATTTCTATAAAATTATCATGTGGGTTTCCATGGCTGGCCAAGATGGAGTAAGGTCACTACAAACCATCTCTTTTACTGCTTACACTAAAAACTCTGGAAAGAATATAAAACAAAACTCCCTGAGTTTTATGAAAAAGTAAATAAGAGCATGAAGGATGGACATGGAAGTCAAGTACTGCAAGAACACAGTACAAGGATGAGTTTCTTTTCCCTACCCCTATTATCTCCTAAGTTTGATCCATGGATTGTCTCAGTCATGAACTACTCCATGAATACAGATAATACATTTTTCTGAGGAATACTTCCTTATGTCAAGTGGACTAGTAAGAGGGCTGCCTGCCACTAAAGAATGGGTGGGGGAAAATCACTGTTTCTTTTTCCTTTTTTTCCTACTATTTTCACTAATAGCCTATCATGAGGTCAACCCCCGTGCCTGAGCTTTAAGCTTCTATGGTCGTGGCATTGTCAGCAGATGAAAAAAAACAGAGTGGAAAATTATTTAGCCACAGGGATAGGAAAAAGAAAGACTAAAGGAGTATATATGATTCCATTATTCTTTTTTTTTTTTTTGCAACATTTTCTTAATGATGAGATCAGTCCCATGGAATTTGTACAACAGTGCAGAAAGCTAAGATACTAAGAGGAGCTGAGGTTTCAGGCCAGAGAAATGGAAAAAGGAGGGGATACTGGGAACCAGCGAGTATAAGGGAAATTTCAGTGAGAAAATCCCCTAAATCTTTGTATAAACTGAATTAATTGTCAAGCTTTAGGTCCACAGAACCTACTCAAAGAACTACAGTAAAGTCTTTTGAGAACTGAACTGTGATATAAATGGCTGAAAAAGTTCTAAATTAACCACTAGACTATACATATGCAGAATGAAACCAAATGGGTACAGCAAAATCTGAAAACTGAGCTGATATTGGAATCACAGCTGAAAAGGTGAGGCAGAACTTGTGCTGTGAATCTAATGGAATTTATTGCATGTTATCAAAACAGAACAAATTTTTCCAGGAAACAGTGTTACAATATAATATTAAAAATGTTCAGGATACAACGTAAAATTATTTGGCACATTAGCCACAACAAAAAAACCAAAAACAAACAAATAAACAAAAACCCCAAAGGCAAACAAATAAACAAAAAACAATGTAAACAGGACCAAGTTTTGTTTGTCTGTTTGTTTCGGTATTGAGGATTGTACCAAGGGGCACTTCACCATGGAGCTGCATCCCCAGTCTTGTTTTACTTTTTACCTTTTTTTTTTTTTTTCACTTTTGTACGGGGCCTCACTATGTTTCTGAGGATCTTGCAAAGTTGCTGAGGTTGCTCTTGAACTTGGAATCCCTGCCTCAGTCTCCTGAGTAGCTAGGATTACAGGCACTGTACCTGACTGAACAAATTCTGAAGAGGAAAACATCAACATATGCCAACCTTGAGTTGGGCCAGATATTGGAATAATGAAGGATTTAAAAGCAGCTATTATAACCATGCTTTATGCAGGAAATGCAAACCCTCTTGAAGTGAATGAAAAGATCGACATTCTCAGCAGAGAAACTATAAAAAAGAATCAGATGCAAATATTTGAACTAAAAAATACTATAAATCTTAAAAATTCACTGGGTTGGTTCAAGAGTAAAGTGGAGATAGAAAATGAAAGTGGCAGTATACCTTAAGATAGATCAATAAAAATATCCTATCTTCAAAATAGAAAAAAAAATTAAAAATATGCACAGTTTCAGAGCTATATGGGATTATTTCAAAGGGTCTAACATTTGTGCCACTAGAATCATAGAAGGAGAGAAGAAAGGAATTGATACAGGAAAAAAAAAAGAAAGGAAAATAATGGTTGAAAGTTTCCCAAATTTGTTGGTAGAACAATTCAAGATGCTTAGTGAAAGATGAGCAAGATTAACTCAAATAAAATTATTCTCAAATACATTATAATGAAAGTGCGGGTAGACAGCAACTAGGGGAAAAGGAGGTATTATATGTAGGCAAACAGTAATTGAAAGTACTGCAAACATCTCATCAGATACCATGGAATGCACAAAACAATGATCAGTTTTTTAAAAGTTACAGAAAGAAAAGAATTGCATATTCAAAGAAGAAGTTCTTCGGGAAAGAAAATGATGTAAAGTTATTTTCAGGTGAAGAAAAACTGTGAATTATTGTAAGCAAACTTACTCTAAAATAAATGCTAAAGGAAATTTTTCAGAATGAAGGAAAATAATACTAAAAGGTATTTTGAACTTTAGTATTGTAGGAAGAGCAGAAGAAGTTATAAATAGGCTGAATTTTTCAAAGTGTGTGAATTTGGAATATAAAAAAATATAGAATTGTCTGGTATGGTTTTCAGTCTATGAAGCTATGATATGTATGACTATATGTAACATGCAGGGAATTTTCTCTGACCACAAAGGATTTAAGCTACAAATCAATGGAGAAAGTATCTGAAAATTCCCCAAATATTTAAAAAATAAACAACATCCTTTCAAATAATCCATGGGTAATAGACTTGGAGGAGAATTTATAGCAGTAAACATTTATACTACAAAAGATGAAATGTCTCAAATCAGTAATCTAAGCTTCTACATAAGAAACAACAACGAGAGAGAGAGAGAGAGAGAGAGAGAGAGAGAGAGAGAGAGTGTGTGTGTGTGTGTGTGTGTGTGTGTAGGTAAAGCCCAAAGAAAGCAGGAACTTAATTTTAGTTAATTCTTAGTAATTTCTGTAAATCTGAGATAACCTTTTGCCTGGGACTCTTCAGTTTGAGAATAGTCCTTATAGAGTCATAACCTTGGAGTAGAAAGGAATTAGATTTTGGCTGTGTGTTATGGTGTTGGTGTTTGTTTATAAACATATTTCCTCAGATATTTGCTCCTATCCTGTAGACTGCTAGTGTGACATACTTGTGAACATAGGGAATATGCAAGTTTGGGATTCTATTAGATATTATTGTTTTTTTCTTGATATCATGAGATGGATTCACTTGCTCTTATGGGAGGCTATGAGGTTGTGTCACATAAATATGCATTAGTATTAGGTTATCTGTTTTACAGCTCACATGCAACATTGGGTGCACAAAAATTTAATAGACATGCCACCCCTGGCTACACTTGAAGTTTCAGGAAGTCCTCCAATTATCTGGGTTTAGATTCTTAGAGTTTTTAGAGTTATAGATTGGGGAGGTATAGAGAGCAGTGCTACTTCTCCAGAACTAAAGAATATATAGGTTCTATTTTCTTCCTTTCCTGTCTCTTTATTCATTTAACAAGAGAATTGTTATCTCATTGGAAATGTGGAAACTCTTACTTCATCAGCATTCATTCAGTGTTATTATTTAAGGCTGAACATTATGTGATTTCTCCAGGTTTTATGTTTCTAAAGCTTAGAAGCTTAGACTCATGCAACTCCAAGTAAAGTTTTGAAACTTAAAACCCAACTTGTACTTAAAAAAAAACAAAAAAAACAAAAAACGTGTTCCTATAACAGTCTTTCCCCAGAACAGTGATGAAGGAGTGCCCTTAGATCCCAATTTGGAGAAAGGACCAGGACACACATAAAAATGTGAATGAATAAATTAGTTAACACTTCAAATTTCTCCCAACCTGCATACAATAAGAACAGTAAATAATATCTGCTTTGCATAGTTGATGTGAAGAATGAATCAATACATGTCATGCATGTATTTCTGACAACTTGTCATTATTCATTATTGCCACCTCTTATACAATTTGTATAAACACATAAATTCTAAAGTATCTTCTATGTCTGAAGAGAAAGATGTCTTCTGAGTTTATTCAGTGATCTATTAAATGATCAGAACAATAATGTACTTAAAGAAAGGCTTGGACCCAGGATACTAGGGGAGACTATAACTGGCTAAAGGCAGGGTAGGGACTTCCTTGTACCATGTTACTAATGATAACATTTTCCAAATTATCCATTCTTTTTTGTGTGTGTGTGTGTGTGGAGGGGGGTTGTCAGGGAAATTGAACTCAGGGCCACTAGACCACTGAGCTACATTCCCAGTCCTATTTTGTATGTTTTATTTAGAGACAGGGTCTCACTGAATTGCTTAGTACCTCACTTCTGCTGAACTCACAATCCTCCTGCCTTAGCTACTCAAGCCGCTGGAATTATAGGTGTGGGCCACCATGCCTGGTTACAAAGCTATCCAATCTTTATCCCACCCATTAGCTAAGACATATTTTGACTAAAACACATTTTTAACTTATTTCATGTCAGTGGAATGATTTGTTGCCTTAGTTTTACAATATATCATATTCAAAATTATAAAATTCCAGGGATTAGGGAATCTCAGAATAAATTATATAAGACAAATGCAATAAAATATTATTTTCAAGATTGCTTTGGGGACCATTGTATTAAACAACACATAATTCAGACCTCAAGAACTAATCATGAGCTGAGATTATTTGCAATAAACGGTCTGTAACTTTCTCTCTCTTTTAAAAAATATTTTAATTATTTTTATTTTTGTTGGTCTTTTCAGCTTATACATAACAATAGGATTTATTTTGACCTATGATAAAGGCATGGGATATAATTTGTTCTAATTCTGTCCCCAGTACTTCCCCTTTTCCTGCCCTCCTCCCTCTCCCTGTTCCCTTCTTTCTACTCTACTGATCTTTCTGCCTACATGTCTAGTATGGGGTTCAGACGTACCTTTTTATCACAGAGTTCATACATAATAATCAGGTTATAAGTGGTATATCACACATGTAATTGTGGTAACAGGACATTTGTATGCACATACTGAGTTTTGTTAAGAATTATTTTAGAGACAGTATTTTTAATTAGCACTCTGCAGGTGGCATCAGATGAGATAGGATGTGATGAGAGGAAGAATGTACTTACTATGCTGCCTTGGCAGGACTCAACATATTACATACCTTTCCCCCCTCTTTTTTTAACAAAGACATTTACTTTTATCATTCAATACAAGGGCAAAAGTAGGTGGTGTAGGCATAATGTAGTGAAGTCTCTGGGTCATAAGGAACCTTGGCTTCTTTGATTTTCCTGTTTACCATCTTTGATAGACAGCTTCCAACCTTAAGGTCACCTGTCGGCACTATTCTAATTCTGGTGTTCATACTGTTCCTAGATAGAAAGCACTGCGTGTTTGTGTGTGTGTGTGTGTGTGTGTGTGTGTAAGGGAGAGAGGAGAGAGAGACTGACTGTTCCAGCTTTCAATCCCTCTTTTTAAATTGGAATTTCTGTTGAGATAATTGTAGATTCACCTGCAGTTGTAATAAACATTACAGAGAGACCCCCCTTGTACACTTTGCCTAATATTTTACAAAATGGTAATATCACAGCCAGGAGCACTATATTGAGATAACTCACCAGTCTTATTTAACTTTCTCCAATTGTGATTGTACCTCTATTCATGTGTAGGTGTGTGCTTATGTTTTAAATTCTACACAGTTTCATTGGAGTAGGGGGGGTCACATGTCCATCAGCACACTGAAGATACTGCATAGTTCCAATACAACAAGGAGTCCTCAATATGCCTTTTATAACCATGTCCAACTCCCTCCCCTGTCCTCTATGTCCCTCCATGACCCCATCCTTAACCCCTGATTTACACCACATTCCTAAAATTTTTAATTTAACAATGGACTCATACAGCATTAGACCTATTAGGATTGGGGTTTTTTTTCCCCTTAGCATATTTTATGAAGATTTATCCAAGTTGTTGTTTGTTTCTTTTTATTGCTGGTAGTTTTCTATAGTATGAATGTATTACCATTTGTTTCATCATTAATCTGAGGAAGGATATCTGTTCTGATTTGGATTTTGTGCTTTTACACATGAAGCTGCTGTAAATATTCTTGTACAGGTTTTTTATGTGAACATAAGCTTTTATTTCTCTGGGGTAAATGCCCAAGAGCGCAGTTGCTGTGTTGCAGGTAATTGCGTGTTTAGTTTGCTAAACTGCCAAGCAGTTTTCCAGAGCATCTGCACCATTCTACTTACCTTCCAGCTATATGTACATGATACATTTGGCCTGTTCTATCACTTTTTAAACTACTGGTAATAATGATTTATACCAATGACACATCAGCCAAGTCACACTTTCTCTATTTGAACAATTATTCAGTTGGTGTTTGAGGATAACTGTTACTAACACAAATATGACTATACCAGTATCATTTTAATTTTTTTTCAGATAGTTTTTATTTTGGAGCACTCCTAGCTATTTACCGAGTCCATTCATTCCAATATCATTATTACTTAACAGGCTGTATTTCACTTCCTTTTGAAATTTTTGTAAGAGTGCTCTCCTCTTTCCACAGTTTGGATGTGATTGTCCCCCCCAAAGGCCTGTGTAATAAGTAAAAGCTTATCCTACAACCTGTGCACTATTGTGAAGTTGTGGAACCTTTAAGGGGTGCAGGCAGCCTGGAAATCTTTGGATTGTTGGTGGTGTACCCTTGAAGGGAATCATGGGACTGCAGTCTCTTCCTTTTCTGTTTTTTTGTTTCCTGACCATGAATTGAACATCTTTGCTTTGCTGTATGCTCCTGCCCTGATGTGCTACCACACAACAGGGCCAACTCGTCATGGTCTGAAACCTCTAAAACTATGAGCCAAAATTGACTTCTTCTATTTAGAAGTTGATCACCTCAGGTTGTTGCTACAATTACAGAAAGCTGAGTGATACACTTCTATAATCAAGATTAGAAAATTTGAAAGGTATAAATACCCAGATAGATGGGGTATATTTATAAAATGGAAGCTATAAGACAGGCACAGTGGTGCATGCCTAGAATCCCAGCAACTCAGGAGACTGAGCAAGGAGGATCATAACTTTGAGGTCAGCCCAAACAACTTTGCAAGAACCTCAGAAACTTAGTAAGACCTTGTCTCAAAATAAAAAGTAAAAAGAAATGGGGATTTAGTTCATGATAGAACACTTCTGGGTTTAATCCCCAGTATCACAAACAAACAAACAAACAACAACAAAACAAAAACAAAAACAAAACAAAACAAAACACTGGAAGTATAATAAACACAAATATTTTCTGTGTTAATGTTTATAAACAATGAGATGAAGGTTTTCATTTTTAACTCTAGGATAAAGATTCTACTCAAGGGAAAAAGATAGATTTCAGTAAATTATGTAAACATGTACTTTATTACTTAGTAAAAAAAATATCAAGTTGTTGGACTAAATGGAATATTGACAAAATTTGTCCTTCAATGTAAGTATTTTAACAACATCAAAATTCACCTTAGTCATCTCTGTATGCCGAGGTCCCTGTGTGGTATATAACTCAGATCAAGGGCTTAGTAAATAATTAAATAATGAAATGTTAGCAAAAATGGAATTTTGAGTTATTTTATCTTTAGGTCAATACAAATTGAAATCAACTTTGTTGATTCAAAATATTACAATTTTTATATGTCTCAGGACAAACGCAATTTGAGAGATTGTTTTACTTAACATTTTTAATGGTCAAACAAACCTAAAATATACAAATATTTTTATTGATAATAAAACGTATTTACACAAATTCAGAAAATAAGAAAATTTCCCACATGCAATAAACAAAGATCTCAATGAGAAGAGAGGTAGTTTGCTTCTTGACTCAAATATTAGTAATAGAATATTAGTTTTCTCACAGTAACTGAATATAAAATTTTTACTAATGATACTGATATTTATAGATTGAAATATAAAATTTATGAGTATTTTAAAAATATCATTCTGGCCTTGGAGAAACTTTCAAAATTACAAGTGCCTCTTATATAAATAAGAACAACCATGTCAAATTGTGGAAGGCAGAAATGTACTGGATATGGCCCAATGTTTATTTGTTGGGCCTAGAAATAGAATTGTAAAAGATATTTTGACAAAAAGGAAATAGCATTTTATATCTAATGGAGAAAGGATGCTGAGAAAAGTATCAAATAATGAGGATTTATTTGTGTACTTCACATAAAAATTAAATTGTCAGCATGAATGAACTCACTGATTAAGCTAAGACATTTGGTCTAGGGGTTCTACATGGAAAGAGCTGTTCTATAAGGAAAGAGGAACTTTTTTTATATTTCATGGACTAGTAAATTCAAAATAAATTAAACATGAGGCCAAAGCAAATTTTCCAGATTCTTATTGTGCAATGTAAGTATATAAGAGCATTAAAAATACACTGTCATCTATTACACCAATGTCTAATAAAATAATAATTTAACAACAGCAACAGGAAGTAGGAAGGATTAATCTTAGAGTCAAGAACAGCTTTTCAAATTGAATAAATTTAACATAATGAAAAATTCATTTTTCCCTTGATTCTTAGTACTATTCCCCCCCCTCCCCCAGAGAGTGAGAATGATATCATAGACTGACACCAGTACGGGGACAACACCATCTCTCTGTGATGTACCTTCTGTTAGCTTTGTTCTAAGGGTGTGTTTGTTGTAGAATCAAAGTCAATGAAGTGCTGTCACATCAACATGACTTGTGGTCTACTTTATAAAACAGTAAGAAACGGTGAAACAAAGGGAAGTTTCTAATGAACTCTTCCTCACAGTGATGTTATATCTTTCCCCTCTCTGATGAAAAGTAACACATTCATTTCCCTGTCAACTCTTATTTTGCTTACTGTGGTGATGAGACTCTGTAGATAGTGCCAGGGGCTGGAAAAGTACATACAGCATAATTACCAGGCTGAAAACTGAAGAAAAAAAAAAACGTGGAAATTCTATAAAAGAAATGGTAAATATATACTATTTTCCCCAACTTAAGATGTGGCTGCTCTTATTATTGGTATCATTATATGAATAGGCAGGAAAGAGCCGATGGCAGCCATTATTACCCTGTGAATTTCAGCAAATTTCCCCTTATCCCTCTAAATTCTATCATTTGGTGTGATATAATAATTTAGATGCACAATTAAGTAAACTTCAGTGCTTTTTTAATTGTAGGATGACACCTCTTAGAATTAACTTATATGAGTATTTTTTTCTTACCTTGTGCCATATTAAGAATATTCCAGAACATTTAAGTCCTTTGCTTTCCAACTCCAACATTGAGCTATACCATAAATTTGTACCCTTGTGTCAATAATAATTATAATAATAATAATTTTGTAAACTATAAGTTTACAAATCATTCAAAGATTCATTATCTTGGATGTTTTGTAAAAATTTTACATAATTTTATGGTGTGAACTGGAACAGAATATATACAAACTATATTTAATTGTGTGAATATAGAAACAAATAAACTGAGTTTCTTTCTATTAGAAATTCTTTAAATTGTTTTGTTTTGGGATGGACATATAGGCCCTTTTATATTGGTTTCAAACCTTTTTTAGATCATTCTCTTTTTATTTAAAGCTACCACCCCTGTGTAACCAGATTTTATCTACTTAATATACTAATGAGGCCATAGGTCAGCACTTTAACAGCTGTCTGTGGGCCCATAGATATGGTCCTGGTATCATGTAAGCTAGCAAGTTAAGAGGTACCTTATAGAATTGAAATCATCAAAGGATTTCATTTTTAGTGAAACTCAGACTAGGATATAACAAGGAAACTTCTCTGTCTCAGGCTTGGCTGTGGAAAGTGGAAAAAAAAACTTTCTGTGAGAATTTATACCTATCATTCCCTAATATATGTTTATTTAGGGTTCTGATATTCAGCAGCAGTGTGGGCTTGGAGGTCCAAAGCTAGAAATCAACCTAAGTGAATCAGGAGTGGTAGCTCCTGATGGTGAATGGCAAAAGTGCATGCAAATTCTCTTTGGAATAATAATGCACTATCAACACAGGATTTCAAAGGAGAAATCACACTGAACTTGAACTAGTAATCTAAGATTACACATTGTAAAACAAATTTATAAGCAAGAGCCAACAGAAATTGCAGAATAGTGGAAATAGAGTCTCATAAATTTAAGATATGAGAATTATTGTGTCCAGAATATGTGGTGAGTATGTTTTAAATGTCTTTGAAATACAGAATCAAAATAGAAATTAAAAAAAGACATTTATTTTAAAAGACAGGGAGATTTTTTAAGAATCCAGATACTTTTTTGGGGGAGAGGGGGTTACTGGGGATTGAATTTAGGGAACTCAACCACTGAGTCACATCCCCAGCCCATTTTGTATTTTATTTAGAGACAGGGTCTCACTGAGTTGCTTAGCACCTTGTTTTTACTGAGACCGGCTTTGAATTCTTGATCCTCCTGCCTCAGCCTCCAGAGTTGCTGAGATTACAGGCATGTACCACCGGGCCCAGCAAGAAATCAGATACTTTTAAAATGAAAAAAAAAATCAAAATCATTATTGGTTTATTTTTGCTGGTATAACAAAGCATCCAAAACTGGATGGTGTGAAACAACGGAAATTTATTGTTTCATAGTTCTGGAGACTGAAAGTTAAAAATGAAGATGTTGACAGGATTGATTCCTTCTGAGAGCTGTGAGGGAGAATGTGTCCTATTCTTCTCACCTGGTCTCTGGTGGCTTTTTGGCAAAATTTAGCATCCCTTGGCCATGACAACATAACTACAATGATCACATGGCATTCTCTCTGTGTCCACAGATAACTTAAACAGCGTATTAGATACAATTTAACTGAGAATTTCTAAACTGAAAAATAAACTTGGGAAATTTCTTTACATTTAATAAATGGACACTGTGATACAAAATATTCAAGGGAGATTAGGACACATAGAGAATGAGAAGGTTAAATATATATTTATTAAATTTTATGGATGTAGTCTCAAATATATATTTTCTTAAAAGTACCAAGAATCTTTTAAAGAGATGAATCTATAAATTCAGGAAATATATGGTACATAAAAAGAAAGCCACACCTAAATACATAATAGGGATAATCAGAAAATCACAAAGAAGAAAATTCTAAAAGCAGATAACAAAAAAAAAAGATCTAAAAACAATTAAGTAAACACATGGCCTACTTCTCAAAAGCACTAGTAGAATTATTGAGAAGAAATGAGAGCATAATGAAACATTTTCATACAAAAATTGAAAGACTTTATCACTAATAGAAATTCATCAAAGAAAAGCTAAAGAACTTTTGATATTGTCCAATAAATTTCTGAAGCTCTGCTCATTTTTTCAATCCATTTCTTATCACACTGGGTAATTTTTTATTTCTGTTCTTTAATTCCAATACTTCCTTCCTACAGAGACTTTTGTGTATGCTTTTCCCTCTTCTAAGAATTCAAACCACTTTCTACAACTCTTTCTACTTTCTACCTAGTGAACTCCTTATAGATACTACAGGTCTCACCCTGAGTGACTTTTTTTCTAGACCTAACATATACTTCTATTTCCTTAGCATTGCTTCTTAGTACTTACGTCATATTCAAAATAATATATGTACTAGCATGATTATTTCATTAAGTCCTGTAATTCCCTTTAGGTCCATTGACAGAATTTAAATTTTCCCCACTATTGTATAGCTCCTGTACAAGTATACAATAAGTGAGAGTTACCAACTTAAGAGCTTTGTCTTATCAGCCCCTGCATCCGTGTTTACTGTAGACAAATCAAATATTCATTTGTCTCTGTATGACTGCACCTTGGTGCACTATAAAATTGAGTTGGATGAGATTTTACCTACGGATCTGTTCAACTCTGAAATGTCATTTTTCATCTATTCATGGTTTACAAGGATGAAATTAACAGAAAAAGGACAAAGATAATAGCCTTCAGTTTTCATATTCTTGATTGTAAAAATGATAATAAAATGGAATAGAATATTGACTACCACTGCCACCTGCTTAATTTCCATGTTATACATTGTAATTTTTATGTGAGTTAGCAGAATTTTGAAGTTCTCCTAGCCACAAATAATTTTTTTTGTGAGCAACAGTAATAGATCTGCACAAATCCTCAGTCCTAAAAGAAGACAACAGAACCTAAAACCTTAACTATACCTACCAATTAAGGTTATCTAAGAGACTGCAAAGGCATCAGAAATCCATTTCAAAAAACTCTGAACTCTCTGCTTGTTAATTTTTCAAAGCTGCCTTAAAGACTGTAATCAAAAACATCTCAGGAGTTACAAAATTGTAACCATATACAATTAAACCACAGTCATTCAATTTAGAGATAACATTCATTTGTTGAATATTATTTAGTTTCTTGAAACTTTAAGTGGTGGCTTCTCAACATGGAGAAAGGCAAAAGTTGCTAGAAAATAACCTAAACTATTTCCAGAGAAAAATCCTTTCCTGCTGGTTTCTGTAAATGCTAAGTCATCTTTCCATTGTATGGAAGTTTGCCACAAATACATATGTTTTGCAGTTAACGAAGTGTGAATAAACCTTCTCAGAAATGTTTGCTGGAGGGCCCCCAAATCCCTGCTGTGAACATCTAATAAAAATTCATGTTATACTGACAATAGTTCAGTAATTTCAACTTCACTTTGAGGTCAGGCCATTTACTTTTTTATTTACTGAATTATGTTGTGGTCTAAAACCACTTTGTGATTCAACTCCACACAGTTGAAAATGCTGTGAAGATGTGTGGTTTCCAATCTCCAGTGGCTCTGATCAGCAATTTCTACATAACATCATCATGTTTTCAGTGGTCATTTCTCGTAGTCTGATTTAAATAAGATGATAGAAATATTTAATCTAGTCAATGCTCCTTCCTTTCTATGGGGGAAACAATGTGCATACATTTAAGTTGCCATCTTCTCCTCATAGACCAGATATTATAGTACAAATAAGTTTCTCTATATCCTAAAATGATATGAAAGAACAATATTTTCAGTTTAATAATTTTGAAGGGAGTCTATTATTTCACATTTAACACTTTTTTTTTTCACACAACAGAAAAAAAGAAGGTGTACCTAGCTATCTATATGTTTTGACAGAAGATAAAATTTAGTGCCTTTTTGGGTCTTCATGAGTACAGTTAATTCCGGCATGACCTGATATATAGTTATCTAATGTTTTAAAAGTGAGAAATTATATAGAGATTAGTGTGAAGAGCAGAAAAATAAATTTTTTACTTGGAGGGGTTGTTTGTATTTTTAAATAAAAGATCGATCCATTGTACAGTTGATTCTAACACCATGATGGTTTACCTAAACTGAAGCAATGACAGTAATTCTAGACAAGGTGGGGCATTTTAAGGTCTCAGATATCTTGATCATTGCTAAGGGAAAACAAAATGCATACAACCAATTATACAACTGGCATGATTAGCCAGATGCAAAGGGAACAGAAAAGCTGATTTTGATGCTTACACAGATATATAATTATATTAAAGTAAAATAGCATTCTTTTTAAGAGAACATAAATTTGCTTTACAAATAATGAGAATGGAGAACATAGTAATATTATTTTTAAAGGTAGAAGTCTATTAATATATGCATAAAATCTATACACACTAAGGTGTGCCTCTTCATTAGTTTGTAATAATGGAACCATCAAAATTCCAATTAGAATTAATTGAATTGTAGTTAATTAGTTAAATACTTGTATGTTAAATCTTGGTTCTTTAAAACATATTTGCAGTTAGGTAGATCATTTCTATAGTAATTACATGTAAAAATTATGCATTACTCTTTCATCCCCAAACTACTGAAGATGGAAAAGCTAGCACAATAGCTCTTAGAAAAGAATGAGGTAAAACAAACTGTGTAACATCTCTTAATATTTGAATTTGAACAAAGGCATTCAGAGATGCTGGGAGTGGTTACATTTTTTTCCCCTAACTTACAAGATAAATACACAAATCACCCCTAATTTTTGCTGCTTTACTTTTGCCTTCCATATTTTCTCTCCACTCCTTCTTTTCTTCCCATTCTGCTGATTTGTTTATTGATTTGTTTTATAACTGACTACCAAAATTGTATCTATCTTGTACAACATGTTTTGAAACATATAGACTCTAAGCCTGGCTACATTGAGCTGGTGAACATATGTATTACTTCACATGTTTACCATGCTGTGGTGGAAACACTTAAAATCGACTCCTTTAGCGACAGTGATATCTAGAGCTCAGGAAAGGTGGGAAAATGGGGATATAAAAAAGAGAAGTTGTATGATGGGCAGCAAAATACAGTTACATAAAAGAATAGCTTTAATTCTCAGTAGAGTGACCTCAGTTCACAAGAATTTATTATATAGTTGGCAAACAAGAAGAGGAGGGGAGTTTGAAGGTTCACCACACAAAGAAATGATAAATGTTTAAGGACATGGAAATACTAATGACCCTGATTTGATCATTACACATTATTTATATCATCACACTGAACCCCATAAATCTGTAAAATTATTTTGTCAGCAAAAACTACTCTTAGCAATTTTCTTTCTTTTTTCTTTTTTTAAAGATAGAGACAGAGAATTTTTTAATATTTATTTTTCAGTTTTCGGTGGACACAACATCTTTATTTTATTTTTATGTGGTACTGAGGATCAAACCCAGTGCCCTGTGCATTCCAGGTGAGCATGTTACCAATTGAGCCACATCCCCAGCCCCTCTTTGCAATTTTCAAAAAGATAATATGTTGTTACTAACATGTTGTTACTAACTATAGCTGCCATGTTGTACATTAGAGCTCTTGAATTTATTCCTTCTAAGTGAAACTTTTGTATCCTTTACCAGAATTTCCCCAACCTTGCTCCCCACCCCAGCTCTTGATAGCCACCATTCTACTCTCCACGCCTGTGATTTCAACTTTTTTAGATTCCACATATAAATGAGATCCTATAGTATTTGTCTTTCCGTGACTGGCTTATTTCATTTAACCATTAGATTCATCCATATTATCCAAATGACAGGATTTTCTTCCTCTTTAAAGGCAGAATAATATTCTGTCATGTGTATATATCACAATTTCTTTATCTTTTCATTCATTAATGGAAACATATTGGTACCATATCTTGGCTACTATGAATAACGCTGCAATAAACATAGGGGTGCAGATATTTTTTCAACACTGAATTCATTTCTTTGGAAATGTACCTAGTAGTTGAATTAACTGGATCATATGCTTATTCTAGTTTAACTTTTTGAGGCTCTTTTTTATTCTTTTCTATAAGAGTTGGGCTAATTTATATTTCCACCAAGAGTATGTAGGAATCCTCTTTTCTCCACATTTTCTCTGGTACTTGTTTTCTTTCATCTTTTGGTAACAGCTATTCTAACATGCATGAGATGATATATGTCATTATGATTTAAATTTTTATTTCTCCAAATATTAGTGACTTTGAGCATTTTTTTGTACACCTGATGATCATTTGTATGTCTGTGGAGAAATGTCTGTTTAGATCCTTTGCCATTTTTAATAAGATTATTTGTTTTCTTACTATTGAGCTGTTTGAGTTCCTTCTATATTTTTGGATATTGATCCCTTATTAGATATATTATTTGTAGATACTTTCTCTCATGCCATAGATTGTCTCTTCACTCTGTTGATTCTTTTTGTTGTTGTGAAAAAGCCTTTTGGTTTCATGTAATTCCATTCATTTATTTTTTCTTATTTCCTGCACTTTTCAGGATGTGTGTGTGTGTGTGTGTGTGTGTGTGTGTGTGTGTGTGTATACATGTGTGTTTGTGTTGTGTGTNGTGTGTATATATATATATATATATATATATATATATATATATATATGTATATATATATATATCTGCCCAGGCTAATGTCTCATTTTGGTGTTTTCCTTCAATAGATTTTTCTGTTTCTGGTCTTAGGTCCTTGATGCATCTGGGTTAACTTTTGTTTTGTGTGAGATCAGAGTCTAATTTCACTCTTCTGAGTGTATATATCTAGTGCCTAACATCATTCATTCCCCATTTTGTCTTCTTGGCACCTTGTCAAAAATTAGTTGGTTACAACCAGGTACAGTGGGGTCATCCTGTAATCCCAGAGGCTTGGGAGGCTGAGGCAGGAGGATTGCAAGTTCATAGTTAGCCTTAGAAATTTAGCAAGGGCCTAAGCAACTTAGCAAGACCCTGACTCAAAATAAAAAATAAAAAGTGATGGGATGTGGCTCAGTGGCTAAGGGCCCCTGTGTTCAATCCCTGGTACAAAAAAAAAAAATGGTTGTAGATGTATGGATTTATTTCTGGGCTCTCTCATTTGTTTCACTGATATATGGGTCTGTTTTTATCAGAGTGTGAGGCTGATTTGATTATTCTAGGTTTGTAGTATATTTTGAAGTTAGTCGGTGTGGTATCTTCAGCTTTCTTGCTTTGATCAAAACTCCCTTGGCTATTTGAAGTCTTTTGTGGCTCCTCCATGGAAAACTTATGATTTTTTTATTCTGAACTTCACAAATTCATGCTTGTGAAAAATGTCATTGAGTTGGACATTGAATTTGTAGATTGCTTTGAGTAATATTCTCCTAATTTATGAACACTTATATTTTCATTTATTTGAGGCTTCTTATATTTCATCAATTTTCTGTTTTTAAAAAATTTTGCTTAAAAAGAAGCAGTAATTTTCAGAGTTATAAACCTGTGACAGTGCTTTGTTTGGGCAGATGCTTACAAAAACTTCTCAATCCTTTTAGGTAAAAGTCTCACCAAGGACACTGGGGTTGTGGCTCAGTGGTAGAGCACTTGCACAGCATGTGTGTGGCACTGGATTCGATTCTCAGCACCACATATAAATAAATGAATAAAATAAAGGTCCATCAACATCTGAAAAAAAAATTTTAAAATCTCACCAAGGTTTAGGAACTTTAATGTACAATCTGAACATGGCGGAAAGATGTACGTATGATGTCTTAGCACATCATTACAAACAGCATTTTGTTTACACTGCTAATAATTTCAGAAGGAAACACACATATGTATATTTGTGTGAGTGTATGTGTGGGGGGACTGAGGAAATTTTTTTTAAACAATGTGTGGGGTGAATTAGACAAATACAAAGATGCGACAGGCATATATACCAATACTCCCAACCTCTAGCCCTCTTCTGGCCCTTCTCTGCTGACAGCACGTGCTTCCTTTTGTAAAGCTTGAATGTGTTTTGCATTTGCATATTTCAGCTTCCCTTGCAGCTAGAGCACTGGCTTGTAAACTCAATCTCACCACTGGCATCTAAGGAACAATTTTCTGTAAGGCTTCCGGGAAAGTTGCTTCTTCATAAATAAAAAAGAAATGAGGAGAAAAAAAAAATCCACCTGTGTTGGTCTGATGCGGCAGTTGCATGAACATTAAGTCTTTTGAGGCTCTCTTGCCCTCACTAGAGAGGAGAGCTGACTTGGGGAAGAGGAGAAGAAAAAAGGAAAGTATTTGACAATCCCTGCTTGACTCAGAGACATAACTGGAACCACATTTCCTCTGGAAAATTTTGTTTAAGAAATATTAAATGAAAAATAATTTCAGATAGTCACTCCATTCACTGCAGCCAAGTCCTCTTACCTGACACAGTGACCAGGAGTTACATTATACTAGTTAGTATTTTCTTAAGTATTATGTATGCAATATTGTTTCCTAAACATTTAGGTAAATCAAAAGGAAGAAAGTAGAACTTAAGCCACTTTTTGTTTAAACTATTATTTTCAACTGACAATACGTTCTGAAATTATTGGGTAAGTAGAATCAGGTGGGGACACTTTCATATATTTATAGAATTTTTTTGCTTTATCACATATGTTCAAGACCTTTTAAAACTGTGAGCCACAGTTATGCCATGTCTTCAACAAAAAATATATTCTAATTTCTGTTCTATGTATTTCAAATAAAGTTGATTAATTTACCCAGTGATTTTTGAACAATATTTCTATAACTCTTAAATAACATGGGATGGTTATGATTCATGGGCCCAAATGGGCTTGTTTGGTTGTTGTAATTTCTATAAATACAAATGAAATGGTTTTGTATCATGTACTAAAAACCTATCTATACAATACCTCTTATAATTGTTTTAAAATACAAAATGATTCCTATAATGTCCTGATCTAAGTGATATCATTGCACATTTTTAGAAGGAAAAATATCTGTAACTATAATAAAGTTGTTAAACTTTAAAATCATTATCAAAATATGTTTCTGAATTAAAATATTATTTATATTTTAAATAATCAAAACCTAAAATTCCATTCTCAATTTTTCTTTATTAGTCTTGTCTTTGGACTGTTTCCTTGACCTGTATCATTGAGTTTATGAGGACGGTTAAGAGAGTGTGGCTCATAAACTGATAAACACTCCTAACAATTCCAAGCGCAGATTTTACTCATGGTGACTGGGTAATTCTATCTTCATAAATAAAGGAAAGAACATTCATTCCTATAAATATTGAATATAAGCCAAATAAAATTTTACTTACTTTATAGTTATTATTTGACACATATTTATTGAACATTTGGGAGATATATATTATCTATTATTTGTCCAGTTGCATTACATTTTAAGAGACTGTTGCAGTGTATATTTCAAGCTTTTATTTGCATGCGATCTGTTACAGATGGCCTTTAGCCATCCTTATCAAGAGATAAGCATTCTCAGCTCTTGTAATTATGGTGAATGAATATCAATCAATCTGTTTTGCCTCTTTATATAGACCATAATTCCAGATGGAAGCTTGCTGTTTATAAATCTGAATTCCTGCCAAAACAAGGGATGTTGAAATTTATTTGGATGCTATCTATATGCAGTTGATCTAATACTTATGTATAAAATATATATTTTTATATATCTGTATATATGTAAATTATATACAGTATATACAAATTATATATATAGTTTTCTCTAGTATTGAATTGTAACTTCAACAACAGTTATCCAGTATGAAGTTGAATGGGGAAACCTGATAAGGTCATAGTAACATGCAAAAAGATGCTTAAAAATGCAACTCCAAGTATATAGAATAGTGTCATTGTGAATCTTCTGGATTTAAACATCTCACAGCTTTCTAAAAATTAAAAATATAGATTGATTTTGAGAATAAGGAAAGGAAATGAAGTATATGTTTTGAACTCACTTTAAATGACCTGAGAATTAATTTTTTTTTTCAGATTAGTTTATTTATAAGTTAGTGCACATTAATTTGAGAATACTGGATGCGGTACCATATAAAATTTCAAGATTATTGTTTCTTATTTGTGAAGAATGACATTGGTATTTTAATGGCTATTGCCTTGAATCTGTGTATTATTCTGTGTAATATGGGCATTTTAACAATATTAATTCTTCCAATCCTCAAACATAGATATATTTGTATTTTTTTTAATTCTCTTCAATTTCCTTTATCAATATTTGATAGTTTTTTTGTAAATACCTTTTACCTGTTTGGTTACATTTATTCCTAGTTTTGCTAGCTACTGAGAATATAATTTTTCTCTTGATGTCTTTTTCAGGTATTTTACTGTAGCATATGAAAAGCTACTTATTCTGCATGTTGATTTTGTATCCTGGAATTTTACTGAATTTGTTTAATAGTTCCAACATTTTTAGGTAGAGTGTTGAGGGTTTTTTGTATACAGGATCATGTCATCTGCAGATAAGGACAGCTTGACTTCCTCCTTTCCAATTTGGATGCCCTTTATTTTATTTTATTTTGTCTCTTGCTTAATTGCTCTGGCTAGGACTCCCAGTACTATGTTGAATAAATGTGGTGAAAGTGGGTATCTTTGTCTTATTCCAGATCTTAGAAGAGAATGCTTTCAGTTTTTCCCCATTCTGTATGGTATTAGCAGTGGGTATGTCATAAATGAACTTTATTGTGTTGAACAAACTTTGCTCTGTTCATCAAACACCCAATTTATTGAGATGGCTTATTATCCTAAATATATTATTAAATATAACAGGAAACACTTAAATATATAATTTGGTAAGCATTAATTTTCACATTAATAGGGACACTGATTTAACTTATCAATATATTTATTGTTCTAGATAGAGCCTTTTACATAGTTAATACTCAGTAAATATTTGCTGAAAGAATTCACCTTGAAAGTCAAACAGAATAACCTGAGATTTTAGGAGGATTTGAAAGGTGTTAATGTATTGGAAATATGGCTCACTTTCCCTTTAATCTCTATCAGTCTATGCAAACAATAAAAAAGTAGTACAAATACTTGTATATTAAGGTCATGTTCCTTGAGTTTATAAATCAACTCTGTTATTCTACAGAACAATATTCATTTGGGTAAAAATAATATAAAGGTATACATTTGCCTAATATAAAAAATTACTACCAATTCTAGCAACAAAGCACTCTGGCATTATGTCTTAGATATTTGGAAGCCAAATTTGCCCTTCTATCAATTGAGGCAAGACTTCCTAATTTCTTTCACTTTTCTTTTTACTCTTGTTCTAACTATTTTAGTGATATCTATACACAAAGCATTATACAAATTCAGTAGATGATGAAGAATGACTTGCTGCCCATAAGAAGGATGTAATTAAAATGGAAATATAAGGTGCACAAAAATAGATATAGTTACAGTACTCAACATCATATGGCATTAGGGAATTCTAAATTAAAGCATTACCACTAGTAGATAGAGCTACCACCTATTAGAGTGGCAAAAATCCAGAACACAGAACGCACCAAATGCCAGTGAGGATATAGTGCATCTTCATTCACTGCTGTTGGGAATGCAATATGGCACAGTCACTTTGGAAGATTGTTCAGTAATTTTGTACAAACATAAATATTCTCATACCACAGAATCCAACAGTCCCATTCCTTACTCTTTATCTGAATGAGTTGAAAATTTGGAAACACAATGTTTATAACAATTTTATTCAAAATTTCCCAAACTTGGAAGCAACCAAAACATCCTTCTATAGGTGAATGAATAAATAAACTGTATATCCAAACAATTAAATGTTTTTTAGCACTGAAAAGAAATGAGTTATCCTGCCATTAAAAAAATGAAGGAAACATAGGTATATTACAAAGTAAAAGTAAACAATTTGAAAAGGCTATATATAAATTGGGGGATTTCAACTGTATGACATTCTAAAAAAGACAAAACTATGGAAAGAGAAAAAAGGTCAGTGATTGCCAGCACAGAGGATTTTTAGGGAATTGAAACTATTCTTCATTATATTGTAATGGTGGATATATATCATTATATGTTTGTCAAAATCTCTAATCCAAAAGTAAATGAAGGAATTTGGGTGCTAATGATGTGTCATAGTGGGCTCATCAGTTCTAACAAAGTACTACTGTGGAGTGCGATACTGTACAAGTGCAGGGGCTGAAGGCATATGGGAAATCTCTGTACTGTGCACTCAAGTTTTGCTGTGAACCTACAGTTGCTCTAAAAAATATTTTTTAAAATAGATATTTTAAATTATTTTAAATAGATATTTAAAATGTTTTTAAAATAGATACAGGGTGAAGAAAGCTTTCCACGAATCCATGTGTTTGGGGGAATTTATAGAAGACAATTTTTAGTTCTGATTAAGGATATTTTTATGGAGGATATAATCATGAAGTATGGCTAATATTTCATTAGGAATAAGAGTCAAATGTTGCATGTGGAGAGGAATGGTAATGCTAAAAATATTGTGAGTTATACTTGCAAGTGCTTTTCTGGGGAATGGTGTAAAGTGTCATTGGGCTAGAGAGCACTTGGCAACATAGTGGAAGCTAATATGTAAAAGGTAGACTTGTGTAGTTTTAGAGTAGAAAGTCAGGTGTATTCATTCAGCATCCTATACACAAATAAGGAGGCTTAGAGTTAAGATCACACTATTCTTAATGGATAACTTTGCTCAGTCACTTAATTCTGAGTCTTTGTTTTTTGTTGTTTTATGCTTTAGCAATTAAGAAGATTCTCAAGTGTTAAAACTGTGAGCTTGGAATTTACTATATTGGACATTAGTGCTTTTGTTTGTTTATGGTGGAGTGCAGCAAAGTAGAACATGATCTTTGGATCAATATGGTGGAAGTGAGAAGAATGGATTATGGACATAATGGAGATATCCAAGCCTGGAGAACACTGTCATTTTGATAGAGCAAACCTGAGCTATGGGTAGTTGTCTTGGAAATGGAAGAGATATCAGCATGAATTTTGGTTTGAAGAATCAATTTAGCATCATAGACATTGTGCTGCAAATTGGTCTTTTAAAAGTGCATGTGCAAAAGGAGCAGGACGTGAGGTTTGGGTTAAAGTATCAATTATTTTATTATGCAGCTTTGGATCATATTTGCTCTTAAACTAAGCCCGTATTACATTGTAATTTAACCATTACGATACAGAAAGTAAACATGTTTTTCATAGGGCTCTACTATGGAGAGCCGGTATAGGAGAAAGGGGAAATAAAAGATTCAAAGGCTGAGACTAAAATGATCAGTACAATACTGTTACAAAAGGCAGGGGAAACATGAGGCAGATTTGTGTTTGATGGTAGGCAGTGCATAGTAATGATTTTGTTTTGTTAATACTGAATTTAAATAGTTTTACCACATTCACTGGAAATTTTACAGCAGGAAAATGGCAATAAGCATTAGGAATTCAGAAAGACCAAATTGGATTGGCAAGTAAGACTTTGCATAAGTTTCCTCTTTGGGAGTCAATAGACTGTTGGAAGATTAAAGAAGTATGCACAGTTAGAACTGTAATCTTTCATTGGGCACATATTAGGTCTCACCTGAGCTAGGTCCATGACAACCAAACGAATGGGTAAAAATCTTTTCCTTCAGGGAGCTAAGAATTTAATGAATTTTGCTCAAAGCAAAGTTTTTGACGTACTTTTAACTTAGATGAGTATCAAATGATCCACAGGGAATTTAGCCCTTTCAGTTAAAAAGGGATGAAACATTTGTTTACATACATTTAATAAATAAAACATATAAGGTTAATTATGATATCATCATTAGAGATGTCATTACATCCTTAATGATGGTTCATGACTGCTATATCCTGGTTGCTCAAGGACTATGAGGAAAGTATTAGTCCCATAAGTCTTTTGAGTACCATTTAGTGTACAAGGAGTGGGTCAGGATGACTGTCTTCCCAATATTGTTTATATTTGTGGAGTTTGCATATGAGTGTTGTTACCTCTGTGTTGCATTATGTTCTGAACTTAGAAAAGTGTGCCAGGAAAGTAAAATTATTTGCTGAAATGTAAAAGCAAAGTAATTCACATTGAAGTGAATTTGCAAATGTAATATTTCTACCAAGCATCCCCCAAAGAAAAGTTATATAGAGAATATGGTGATAAGTATCTGAAAACTAATTTTATTTGGCTTGGTATCTATTTGCCCTCTTTTCCTAGTACATTAGTGACTGTGAAACTATCAAGTAGTGACTTGACATTCTGAAAGTTTTCACTTAAACATGTCAAAAAAGTGAAAGCATAGCAATCTCCTTTTAAACTAATCAAAATTGGCTTTCAGAGCAAGAGTAAAATAACACTTTGCATAACCAAATGGATCATTTTGTCGGCAAAGGCCAAAATGATTCCAAAAGCAAAGTGACATTTTTCGTAAATGAAGACATTTCCAAAATAAGCGTGATTATTTCTCATAAATTTGTAAAGCCTAGTATTAAAGCTAATCACTAACATGAAGTAAAAAAAAAATCCCTCTGTCAAAGGACTGTTACTTTTCATATCATTAGGCACAGACTATAAAGAAAATTTGCTATCATGTTTATGTTCTGGAGAGACAGAGGGCATTATAGGCTCTTTGATATGGCATGAAAGGAGCCTTGGCAATTGCCCTTATCTCCTTAGTGAAGTAGGAGAGAGGTCTTATTTGAGTGCTTTAAAAATGTCTTTAGGAAGGTGAATAGTATTTAAGCCTTGTTCTAGGATTGACATTTGCAAAGACTATAAACTTTAAATAGTTAAGGAAAACGTGAAATCAACGGGGAACTTTAGGGGAACTTAATGAGAAACAAGAACTTTTCATGGAACAATTGAAGGAGTAGATCTGGGACCTGTCAAGGACTACTGGTAGGTTTGTGTTTCTTCCCTTTTGTGAAACTGCATGGTGACTTGGGAGTGCTTGCTTCTGCACAAAAGTTCCATTGGTCTCTCTGAAAGTTATCTTTCTAAAAAATAAGACATTTTGCTAATTATCTCCCATGCCTTGGTTTGCACATGACATCTTCCTTCTATGACATCAATTCTTGGCTGCCATAATCTTCTGCAATTTCACATTCCTGGGGAAGGGAGACTTTTGTCCAGGTCAGAGCAGTTGTGGAATACACACTGTGTCAGGGCCATTCTGTGTAGATTATTGGTGAAGATGGTTCTCTGTGAATCAGATGTGAGCAATCTGACATCTCTAATGTAGCCAAAGGAAGAAAATAACAATGGTAAGTATCTGTGAAGGTTACAAGAAATTCTTTAGCATGAGTTCTCAAATATGATTTAATAACTTTCTGTAGGTGGGTCAAAACCAGTAGAGAAAATTTGAGGAGCATTGGAAAGCAATTGTCCATAGGTCTCTGCCTATCTTGAGAGCAGAGGCACTACTGTCCTTTGTTGTAGGCCCTTTTTTCAAGGATAATAGTAAAACAATCAGCCTTGGAGAATAGGGATATTGTCTCTCATAATTGTAAAGGGAAAATTTGTTCAACACTCAGTATAATAAAAATTATCTCCTCCCTAAGTAAAACTGCAAGTTTACTTTTCATATCTTATGAAAAGAGTTTCCTTCCTGTGACACTACATGTGTGGGTATCATCTGGCCTTCCTATTGCTTTGTGAGCATTGGGTTTGGATAACTATGCAAGTGCCTACTCTGGCTTCTACTGTTCCAATGTGTAATAAGTGATCCTTTGTCTCTGGGGCAGGGGTCTTCTGTGTTTTGCAAGCCTCCATGAACCTATGGCAAATTAAAGTGCTGGCTTCCATGTAAAGCACAGTCTCAGATGCTCCACAGTTCTTGACAGAGTTGTCCACATTTTCAAGATTGCTTTAATGGTTGACAGCAGGGACCAAGGGTAGGGAAATATGTGAAGCTGAAAAGTGGCCTGATAATTGACAAGATGGGAGAGTAGAAGATCACTGAGAGTCTTAACTAAGGACAAAATAGAGAATGAGTGTAGTGAGAGAGTGGTTAAAAGGAGAGGTTAGAGCATCTTGGGTGCTCATCTGGGATACCCTTTAGCTTTCACAGAGGTTGCTACTTGCTAATTCTGGATTCTAACTTCTGGTTTCCGAAGTTGCAGTTTCACCAACTTATTACTTGTGGGTCTTCTTCGCTTCTTACTTTACACAAACGTTTGGTTTGGGGGGTAGTTATTTTCATAAATTGTTTAACAGAGGGCAGTTTGATTACTCCCAGAAGTCCCATATGTAACCTATGTGTCATTTGGAGGTCCTCTTCCTTTTATATCTCAATAAGATTGATTTGAGCCTCCATTCTGAAATTTGGAAAAAGTCAAAATGCTGTCCCTCAAATTTCTGTGAATTCATAAGGGGCTTTTTTCCACATTACCCTTGGATTTGAACCCTGCCTTCTCCGTGTTTTTGCTAACACCTCTCTTCCTTAATCATCAAACTGATACCTCCAGAACATGGAACTCAGTCCCTTCCTTGAAAAATGTTTTTTTGTCATCACCATTCCCATTCCTAGCTCCCCATCCTTTTTCTCTGGTGTAGGTTTTACTAGTATGTTGGAGAAAATACCAAAACAATGCAAATGACTTATACGTATTAGTTATTCCTGTGTAAATGCTCTTTGCTCTTCATGTTGCTCATCCAGCCTCCATGACACTATTCTTTTTAGTAGACACACTCTTCTTAAGGACATACCATGATATACATATACATGTATGATAGGTATATGTGTATATGTGTGTATATATCAAAGTATTGAATCTCTTCTGCTGTTCATGTTATTATTTATGATATTCACATATCTATCATGGTATAATATATTATTATGGTAATAATTATTCAGAGCCATTCAGCACTTACTCAGAATTAACATTCAGTCTCTCTTTGCCATTATAAGAACTTAGTGGAAGCCTTGAAATTACTTGCAGGGCTAATGTGACTAGTGTTTAGATACAAACTACTCTTTTCTCCAGGCTCTGATTATATGGATGCAAGTGTATATTTCCATGTGCTCTTTGGGATGGGGTTCATTTGTGCAGTTATATTTATTGAATTATTTTCATATCTTATCAAGTACACTTTTTTTAAACTCTTAAGATATTTTATATATATATTTGAACTGAATATATATATATATATATATATATATATATATTTGAACTGGGGATTGAACCCAGGGGCCCTTAATCACTGAGCTACATCTCCAATCCTGTTTTTAAAAATTATATATATATAAAAATATATATTTATATATATAATTATATATATTTAGAGACAGGGTCTTGCTGAGTTGTTTAGGGCCTCAATAAGTTGCTGAAGCTGTCTTTGAACTCACAATCATCCTGCCTTAGCCTCCTGAGCTGCTCTGATTACAGACATGTGCCACTGAGCTTTGATTTCTGTTTTTATTTACATAGAGCATCATTCTTTTTGTGATACACAGTTCTATGAATTTTGACAAATGCTCAGTGTTAGGTTTCTACTCCCCTGCTATAATATGGAACCATTTCATTGCCCCTCAAATTTATTCATTCTTTCCCTTTGAGGACAGCTCCTTTCCCCTCATACCTGGCAGCTACCTATTGGTTAGTTCTCTGTCCCTATAGTTTTGCCATTTCCAGAATGTTATTAGAGGAGTAATGCAACATAAAAACTTTTGGGTCTGGAAACTTATATAGGAAAATGCAGTTGAGATTTATTAATGGTGTGTGAATTGATACTCTGTTTCTTTCTTGTTGATGATTATTGATAGTGTGACTAGAAATATTCACATATAGATTTTTTTGAGAATATACATTTTAATTTTCTTTATTACCTATCTAGGAATGTGATTCTTATATTACATGGTAGCTATATGTTTAACTTTATGTAAAACTGCCAAATTGTTTTCCAAAGTGGCAGTACCAATTTGCATCCCAATTAGCAATGTACAGAGTGCCAGTTGCTCTGTTTCTCACTAGTACCCTTAGGCCGACCACCCAGATTTATTCACTGTAAATATTTTGGAGTGCTTCTTTCCAGGTCTTATTTTATTTTCCTGCACTTAGTCTTTTTTTTTTTTTTAAGAGAGAGAAAATTTTTTAATATTTATTTTTTATTTTTTTCGGTGGAGAAAACATCTTTATTTTATTTTATGTGGTGCTGAGGATCGAATCCAGCTCCCCAAGCATGCCAGGCGAGTACCACATCCCCAGCCCCCTGCACTTAGTTTTATAGCAAGTACATGAAGATTTGATACCATCACAAGTGTATTGAGGGACTGATTTTTTTTTTTTTTGTACTGGGGATTGAACTCGGGGGCACTGGGCCACTGAGCCACATCCCCAGCCCTATTCTGTATTTTATTTAGAGATAGGATCTCACTGAGTTGCTTAGTGTCTCGCTTTTGCTTAGGCTGGCTTTGAACTCTGGATCGTCCTGCCTCAGCCTCCCAAGCCACTGGATTACTGGCATGTGCCACAGCTCCTTGCGAAGTATTGATTTTTTTATTGACCTAACTTATAGTTAGCATTTGAAAGTGTACAGTTGAGTTGTTTTAAGTATATTCAGAAGTGTCTATCACCCCTATGTAATTACAGAAGAGCTTCATCATCCCATGAAGAAAGAGCCATAGTCTTTAGCATTTGTTTCGTATTTCCCTGCCCTTCAAGCCCCTAGCACTAATCACCTTTCTATCTCACTTGGACTATTCTGGATATGTTATATGAATGGAATGATCCAACATATGGCCTTTATATGTGGCCTTTTCCTTTCGCTTAGCATATTTTTTTAGGTTTAGCCACATTTTAGCCTGTATATCAGTACATCATTCTCTTTTTTGAAGAATAACCCTTGTATTAATATGATAAACTTTGTTACTGTTCATTAGTTGTTGGAACTTTGAGTGGTTTCTACCTTGGTCTATTATGAATAATGCTGCTACGAATATTTATGCTAACGAGTCTTGTGTGGACATCTGTTTTCCCTTCTCTTGAATTTAAACCCAGGTACGAAATTGTTCAAGCCTATGATAACTTTAGGCTTAACTGTTTGAAGAACTGCCATGCTGTTTTCAAAGTAACTAAATATAAATGTACCGTTTACATTTCCACAGCCCTGTGTTAATGTTCTTATTTTTCCATGTCCTTGCCAACACTTGTTATCTTCCCTTTTTTGGTTTTTGTACAATATAAATTTTATTTGGTAATATTTTCAACTTACAATGGGTTTATTGCTACTTAACCCCATTGCAAGACAAGAGCCATCTATAGTTGTGAATTATTTAGTCAGCTTTCTGAATTAGTCTTTTGAAGTTTATGTTGTTTATAATTTTTGGCCATGGACGTCTTTTCTCAGCTTACTAATCTAATGATACAACAGTTCTTTGCTGAAACCCAAAAATCTTTTGGTCTTTGCCAAAGGGCTCTGTAGTATGTATTAGTGCAAACATTTGGTACTCAGCAGGAAGTTAATAATTCTTTCCTAACCTTTACATCCTGTTTGTACAGAGCCTTAAAGTCAGTCAGAGGTGAGACTTGAGACAGTTAGATCTTTTCTGAGCATGCACACATCTCTGTGCATCTATGGCCATCTGCATTCCTCAGGAACATATCAGGTATTTCACTTTCTAGTTTTTCCTTTTAAGCTTTTGGGTTGACTCAACTATTATCCACTACCTTAGGCAGGTGCAAAGATGAAACATTTTATTGCAGTTGTTTTCCACTTACGATACTGAGGGGAGAGGACTTTTCACATTGGGTGAATTCTAAGTTGTAAATGATAACCTTTTTAGTGGGGTCTTCCAGTTGAACCACTAGATTGGTAAAATAATGCAGTGGTTTCTTGAGCCTGAGAAAAAATGTTCCAGCTTCATTCTCCTCCAGCTGCCAGCTATCAGGCTGCATGAGAATATGCAGTTGTTATTTTGCAAGTCTACTGCAAAGCTACAGAGCAGGAGATAGAACTAGAGAAAGTTAAACTACTAAAAATTTCCCATTTATACCAAGATGCAGCCAACAAATGCTTGCTACATTGTTGTATGCATTTGATGATGTTTTCAGGGTCTTGGAAAAGTTAATTTTCAACAGTTTTTGCAAGTGTATATATTGCTCTAAGGAAGAAAAGATTTTCAGAAGTCATTACTCTGCCACATTCATTGGTGTCACTTCCATATACTAAAATTAAATAGTATAGTTAACTTCGTGCCAATACTGTTGAGTGTTAGCCTGGCGCCCTCTAGAGAGGCCAGCAAATTTGTAGGACAGTATTCACTGACCATCCTCCATTCTTCTCATTGTTACCTGGTGTTATACTCTTCATTTCTCTTTTCTATGAAATTAAGTGTTTCTCAAGATATTATTAAATTTTAATTGAATCAATAAAAAAACCATCAATTGGCGCTAATGGCTGGGGGCTCCCAAATAGTGAGCAATTATGATAGAAGTTAAAAGACATGTTATTATTCACCATATCACTAGGTAAATTATTATTTACCAAGATGACCATATCACTCATAGTGAGATGATGCTTTTCCTTAAGACAAGCACATTCCCATAACACATGGCACTGCCAACATTTGATATTCTGACATCTGTACTTTGTGTGAGTATGGAAAAGATTTGCCATTTGGGAATTCATATAACACTGACACAGGAGAGGACAGATAAAGATGTGTAGCATCCAACAGGAGGGTATTTATTTGATACCCCATAAACAAATGTTCCTTGCATGTTCTTTTAGCATTAATTTGATGAATTCAAGGAGAAATTGATTTTTCTCTTTACAAAATGTTTATTTTCATGACAAATCATTTATAGTAACCTTTTATATTTATTTAAAATATTTAATCAATAAATAAAAATTATATATATTCAAAGTATATAATGTAACCTGATGTACATAAACATAATATAAGGATGCATACATACATAATCAAATTATTTAACATATCCATTATGGAAAACAGTAATGATATTCTTCAAAAAATAAAAAGAAATATACCATATGATCCAGCAATCCTACTTCTGTAGATATCCAAAGGAAATGAAATTAGTATCATTTAGAGATAGCTGCACCCTATGTTCATTTCAGCATTATTCGCAATAGCCAAGATATGAAAATAACTAAGCATTCAAAGTGTAGTAAAATGTACTTCACCCTGATAAGGACTTTTCTTGTATTTCTGAGGGCTTCCAGCAGGAATGGATGTTGAATTTTGTCAAATACCTTTTCTGTTATTGGGAGGAACATAGGGTTTTTAATCTTTTGTTAATATGGTAAATAATTTTGTTAAACCAACCTTGCATTCCAGTGATAACTCAGCCCCTGGAGTATTGGCATGGTAGATAATTTTCCATCCTTTTGCTTGTAAACTATTTGTGATTTTAAATACAAAAGACTCCCTGCCCCCCCCCCCCCATTGAACCCAGGGCCTTGTGCATGCAAGGAAAGCACTCTACCAACTGAGCTATATCCCAGACCAGGGACTTTGTTGTTGTTGTTGTTGTAAGTAGCATATAGTAGGAACTTTCTTTTTAAATCCAATTTCTGATTTCCAGTTGAGAATATTTCTATTTAATGTAATTAGCTTAAGTCATTTCCTGTTTGTTTCTATTTGTCCAATCTGTTCGTTGTTCTTTTCTCCTTTTTTTATATTTTCAAAATTATTTCAATATCAGTTTTTTGTTTTAGTATTTATAATATACATCTTTAAGTTATCTAAAAGTCTACCTTCAATTAATATTATACCACTTTTATAGTTCTAGAAGCTTATAATAGTATACTTCTCCTTCCTCCTCACAGTTTTTAATGCTGTCTTTATTATATAATTTTCCTATAATAGGTGATAAATCACATAATGTTATTATTTTTATTTAATTATAAATTACCTTTAAAAATATTTACATAACAAGAAAAATCTTAAAATATTTACCCATGTTGTTACCATTTCTGATGTTCTTCATTCTTTTTTCTATATCTGTATTTCCAACTGGTATCATTCCTGCTTCCTAAAAGACATTTTTGCTTGAAAGACATTGTTATTTCTTATAGTACATGTTTGTTAGTAATTAATTATTTTGTTTTTGTGTATCTGAAAATGTATTTTTCCTTCATTTGAAAAAGTTATTGTGATTATTTACACATTACTATTTATTTTAACATCTCATTGTATGCTTTGTATTTGCCGTGCTTTTATTTATGTTCCTATTCCCACTACTTTGATGTTTAAAACTATTTCTATTCACCTTTACAGGTTTGGAATTTATAAATTACTAAATTTATCATAGTAATTATCATTTAAATTTGGCAATATATAACTCTTAGGTCCCCAAACAGATAACATTACTATTCTTCTTTTATGAACTTCTTTTAAAAATACATAGTAAATGATATATAAGTATTATTTTTCCCTATTTAATAGACTCAGAAATTTCAAGATTCATATTCAAATTCATTAATTTGTTTTCTCATTTCTTTTTACTAGTATTTTGGGCTGTCTCTCTGTAGATTTTTTTTTCCCTGAAATAATTAGTGCTTTAGGAATTACTTAAAGTCTGTAATTTTAGCCTCCTTTTTCAAAACATGTTTTCAGTGTTCTGTTACATCTGCCAGTGAGAAATGTGTGTCATTTCCATTATTCTTTCCTTGTAAGTGCTTTGTCTCCCTTTCATGACAGTCTTTAAACTTTTCTTTTAATCTTTCTTTGGTGTTCCAAAGAGCCAATACAATATTCTATGTAGAGATTTTAAAATAATTATCCTTCTTGATATATATTTTCTGAAATTATGATTTTTATCATTTGTAGCAAATTCTGCCATTATCTCCTTGAATTAGGGGAAGCAGTGAGACAAAAAATGACTTGACAGATGTAGAAAATAATAAAACCGAAAAAAATAAGAAGTAGGAACTCAGTGCTTTCAACAGAACTTTAGATAAACATTGAAAAGAGAATTGATGTTTAAAATCTGGATATGAAGCTATTAACTCCAAATGTAGCCACTTTTGTATCATTCCCTTCCCTCTAATTCCTTGCTCTTACAAGTCAGCTCCCATTATCCTACTTTGCTAGAATAGAATTCAAGGTTTGGTCTTTCTTCCCCTCAATCCTTTCAAACTCCAGAAACTAAGAGTTCCTGGTGAATGAAATTATATCCCAGATAAGCTTCAGTTTCTGTTTTAACTTTTATGGTTTTTGTGTTTTCATTTTTAAAAAGTTTTTCTTTTGGGGGCTGGGGTTGTGGCTCAGCGGTAGAGCGCTCACCTAGCACATGCAAGGCCCTGGGTTCGATCCTCAACACCACCTAAAAATAAATAAACAAAATAAAGGTATTGTGTACAACTAAAAAATAAATATTTTAAAAAATTTTACTTTTGGGATCCTTGAGTATTTCCCATATTTATGTATGAGCTTAACAATACATCTAAAATATGTTGTTCCTCTTCCCACACACATATCCATCTATGTCTGTCTGTCTATCTGTCTATCTACTTTCATGACAAAGTAGTCTCATATTTTCGTTTTAGAAAAAAAAACTTTAGGCTACTATGAGAAGACTGTGTTGGAGGGACCAAAAATGGTACAGTAATTCAAACAAGAGATTCAGGCAGCTATAAGCAGATTTGAGAAATGTTTTAACAGTTACACTTAGTAACTGGGTATGTGGGAGGTGTAAGAAATCAAAGATGACTTATTTTAAAGGTTAACTGAACATTATATATCATTATCTGTTGGAGTAACAGTTTGATTATTGTAAATTTATGAGCTGTAACTATTATCTTCCGATTATGCTTGTGGACCTGATGGCATTCAGGGACATTTAGCACCTGCTCAGGTTCAAATGATGTACCTTATAGGGAACTGAAGATAGAAAAATTTTAATGTAATTTACTTTCTGTAAAAGACATCTTTCATTTTCCTCCTGGATCTCCTCTGATAGAGTCTGTTTATTTACTTTGGATCCAGATACAAGATCCTGCTTTTAAAGTAGCATGCCCTGTTGAAGTGGAAATTACATGTTGGCTATTTTTTTGTTGTGTTACTTTATTGCTTTTAAAAATCCTTTTGCTCAAATGCTTTAACTTCAGCTTAGAAATTTGTTGGTACCCACTGGCTCAGATAAACTGTGATGTGGTTATATTCTTCAGCAATGTATAAAAACTGTCAGCTTTCTATTATGTGATGCTTTGGAAATTTGGCAATTAAAAAAATTAATGAATTTTAAATGTGACAGTTTCTTGTAACATCATAATGTTTGTTGTGTAAGTTAGAAATTTATACAGAGTTTCTCTGGTTTTGTATTGGTTTTTAAGAATCCATGAAAAGTTCTCAACTCCTAGAAAGACATATGTGGTAAATTTTAATTCAGTTTTTCCCCTAGTATACATTAAAACTTAAATATTCTAAAATTTTGGAAAAAATATAGTGTTGTTAGCACAAATAATAGATTAAAATGATATAACATGCTTTGAGAAGCCTAAATATGTATTGATTTTTAAAAGAGTTGATTACAATAATGCATTTAACACCTGTTTACTATAGATTTCTTGAAAAGTAAAGTAGAAGATAAAAAAAAACCCTCTGATTCTATTATCTACAACTATTATTAATGAAAATTACATTGAGTAAATATTTCTAGATTCTTTAATTCATTTCTTAATATGCTTTTTTATAGTCTTCTCAATTCAAGTATACACTAATATTAAGTGATCATATTTGTGTGTTGTATCTTAATGCTCCAGTCTACCTTCTGTCATGAGGAACATGGGACAGGTACTTAGAATATGCATATTTGCCAGTTCAAATGGCAAAGGAAGCAGTCCAGAAGGCTAAAAGCCTTTACTTACTTTCCTGTTCTATATATTTGAACATGAGGTGCTCTGATTATCTGCCTCCTGCCATGAGTTCCTGAGGACAAAAACTGAAGTATGAAACATCAATTCATACATAGTCTATGATACACATGACTATCTTCCAGTTGCATTTATCCAGTATGGCCAAAAAATGAAAAGTACATTTGCATTTATCCCATGGTCAAAAAGAACAATTTGGTACTTAAGGATATGGATAATAAGGATATTTTCTGCCAGTATCAAAATAGTTTGATAGTTTGAAATATCATTAAAAATATGTTATCTTTATTAATTTCTACTGCATCACATTTAAAGTGGAATTCTTTAGAGAAATCAGAGTTGGAAATGTTATAAAGTTTATTGTTTCAGTACAAAGACACCATAGTATATCTAAATTAACAATAAAGTAACACTTCAGTTTATATTTAATGGCATATTTCTAATTTCAAAACTAATTGTTTTAGTGTCCAAATGATTTTATACATATAAAAAATCACGAGGATTTCTTAAACAAACTATTATACATAATTCTATTTGGCAGATACTTTTTGTATTTCCCTGTGTATCTTTCTCCAGTTAAAGATTAATTTTGCTGTAGGTATTAAGTAAATAAATTATTTAACATTACACTTTTTTATCAAGCATCTTTGTAAATGTTTAGGAAAATTAATTGTATTCTTATACCATGTATAAGAATCATATAGGTTTACAGGTTTGTTAAAAATTTTGAGAATTTTATTAAAAGATCAGAAAAGCCTTTTACCAAGACAAATTCTGGGTATAGCAATAAAATGATTATTTTTCCTGAAGAGGCCAAATCCTTATAGTGTACTACAAAAAAAACTGCCCTCAAAAATTTCAAGTAGAGAATTGGAAAGTAACCTATTTGACTTTTTGTCTGTAGCTAAACAAGAGTGTTTGTTTCTTTCAAAATCGTGTCACCTTTTGATGCATTGAAAGGAAGGCAACAGTCCCCACTGATTTAGCTGCCAGACAAGACACTCTTCTCCACCTGCTCTCCCTTTTTGCTCCAGTAAATAAGCACCATTCAATTCTTTTAGGCTCTGAGCAAAATCAGTTTGTGTGTGCGATTTTGAATTGTCCATTAGGAGTGTCCCCATTGGGTCCTTAACTTATTTGGCTTGGGATGCCAGGACAGGGCAGCTGACAGATCCGCAGTCCCAGCTCTTGGCCCTGGGAAGCCTGGGTGTGTGGAACTGTCCACTCAGAGGGAAGCCCTTGGTCCTCTCGCCCAGGCTGGGCGCATTGCTCTTTAGGGGGTCGGGGGCGGGAGGGGGCTGGGGGGCACTTTCCAAACGCCAGGGAAGGGCCAGCCAAAGGGAGGTAATTTTTTTTTTTAAAAAAAAGAGGACTTGGAGTGACACTAATTGGGAGGGAAGGGGCTGGTGGAGTGTGAGGCCACAGAGCCCAGCATGTGCGGGCATCAGGGGAAAGGAGAGACCACAGCCAAAGAGGGCTCCTCCCAGCACGCGGCCTCGCCCTTGCTTAAGTGGGAAGGGTTGGGGTGGGTCATGCTTCTCCAGTGTCTCTAGTGGGATGGGCTGGTGCGGAGGAGGGCTTGGAAGGTCACAGGCAGTGTACCTCCTCAGCCTGACCGCGCAGCCTTAGGCCCCAGTGGGGGAGAGGGTAGGAGAGGGCGTGCGGGCAGCCACTGTGCCTGGTGAGCGCGGGGCGGATGCCTTCAGCCCTGCGGTGGCGGGATCAGCTCCTGCCCACCTCGCCGGTTCCTTCGAGGGTCCCAAAGGCCCAGACCCACACCAAGGAGAATCGGATCTCATCCAGACCCTGGCACTCCAGACGCTGCGGACCGTGAACACACAGGGAAAGGCCTTGACTCACCTCCTCCGACCGTTGCTATGGCAAGGGGGAGGTTTGAGGCGCACTGCCCGCCTGCAGGCTGCTACGCAGCTCCCTCTCGCGGATCCCTGAGTCCCGAGCTGGGGCCCAGCGCGCCTGGAGGTCTGCGGAGGCAAGGCAGAGCGTAGCGGGTGGAGGGCTCGCAGCCGCCCACTCTGGCGTTGCCATGGAGACCGTCTGGGCAACCTCACCTGTACCGGCTGCTGCAGCCCTGCTGAAGTACAAGAAATAGCAACCGGAGCCCTCTTTTGCCCCAGCCTCTCTTCCAGGAACTGTACCCCAGCAGCTGTTACTGCTTGCCTTCCACAAACAGGAAATGAGAGGGCAGACATCCAGAGCTTGCCCCGGATTCCTCCAACCATGCCATTCTTTCCACTTTGAATTTTACACCTCAGCATCTTCCATAATAAATGGTCTCAGGAGGATTGGGGGAGGGGGGATGGTTCCTTTTATAGTGTCTGCCACACCTCGTCGATTAACAGACTGCTGGTTTCATTCTGTGGAACACTGTCCTGGATCAAGCCTAATCATCAGAAGAGAGATATTTTAGAAGTCTCACCCCCTACCCCATATATTCCAGCAGATATGTAAAATCCCAAATTATCTTTAATAGGAATAGAACATATTTTGAGCAGTGTCTTTTTTTGCTGCTAAGCACCACTAAATCAACCATTCTTTTTGACAAATAACTGAGACTATTATATGTCAGAATATCTTGGGTACATAGTAGAAAAAGAATGGGCTTTTCAGAAGCTCCTTTCCTGTTTTATTTCCACTTCTGAACAACAATCTAGTGCTGAAATGTCTCTTTTCTGGGCTCTGTTCCATCTGTGTTTGAGATGGGTTTTTAGCTTTGCAAGGGGGTTATTTCAGCATGACTTTGTCTTTGAATTCTGGGGTGAGGGGTAAATTAAATACTCTAGACTACTTATGTTGAGTTCAGGTGCAAGATTTAGTGCATGGATGCATCTCTACTGACTACCGACATGAATGCACTCTGGCAAAAAAGGACTCTGATTACAGCAAGTTGAGGCATCTGTGATCTTGAATTGCCAGCCATACCCTGGCAGGCTCTGTGAACTGCCATTGGTCACAACCCCTTGCTTCTTAAATCTCTTTCCTGTTTAATGTGTATGTGGCACAGCTTTCATTTTGTGAAAGCACCCTGGTAGCTTTTGCTTCTGATAATCATGAGTTTCCTTACTTAGTTCTGCATGTTTGAATAGACCAGACTTTTCAACTTGACTTTGATACAATCTCTTTAGAAAAATCTTAACCATGCAGGATAACTGTTTCTTTTCCAAGGCTCATCGGTGGAATACTTAATAACTTTGTTTTGTTACACTTTTTTGTGTCCTGGGGTCTTCAAAGACTCTAAAAGATTGATTTTGATATAGTCCAAGCCTTAGGTAAAGTTGTGAATGTGAAATATGTTTTTCTGTGGTATCCTTTCCTATTTGCTACTTTGCTACTTCTCCCAAAGCAACAGGGTTTCTTAAAAAAACTTCCCCCTTTTATTTATTATCCCACTTACCCTCTTCTAAGAACCTGACCCCCTTTAGCTAACATTTCATTGAACTTGCAATGCTTTCTTTTCTTACTTTGGGCACCTTTCTGCCCTCTTTGAAGATTCCTTCTCAATCCTTTTGCTTTTTCTTTTCCTTTGTTGATATTTCATCTTGACCAACTGCTTTTTCCTTTCTGTGTATTTTTCTGACATTTCTCATCCATATCCATTGCTCATCTGCCATCTTTTGCACATTTTCTTAATCTATTTTGTATTTTGCAGGCTTCCCCCTGCCCGAACTTTGGACCCCTGTTTCTAAGCTACTTCATGGACATTTCTATTTGTTCTTCCTGTATCCATCTCAAGTTCAGCTTTTCCCTCACTGAACTATGTTCTTAGCTAAAACTTGCTTTTCTGACTATATTTCATATTTCATGTATTGATCTTCTTATGCCCCCAGTTATCCAAGATCAGAAGCAGGAAAACCCTTCATTGATTCATTCATTCATTCTCAGATTTTTTTTTTTTTGTATCCCGCCAGTGCTAGGCATACTGTGTCATGAAAATAAACTCTAGTGTGGAAGATACATTGCTACATTTACAACTAAGTATTAAAATTATAGTTTTAATAGTCTATTACAGAAATAAACGGGATGGCATATGATAAAGAATAAGTCTGGAGGAATGGTTTTGGATAGATAGTCAAGAGAAGTTCTGTGTGATATGTTGAGATGAAGATTGAGAAAAAAGCCAACATATATGTTACTGAAGAAAGATGTCAGGTGGACAGAAGAACAGTCAAAAAAAGAATTCTGTGGTGTCTTAGTCCATTTGTGCTACAGTAACAGAATCTCTCAGACAGGATAATGTGTAAAGAACAACAGTTTATTTCTCATAGTTTTGGAGGCTGGGAGTTCCAGATGATGGTTCTAGTATTTTATATCTGATAAGGACTGTATCCTCCAGAGCAGGGGAATACTGTGTTCTCATGTCATGGAAGACATAAGGCAAAAAGGGGTCAATTCTGACAGGCCCTTTTATAAAGGCACCTAATGCCATTCAACCCAGAAGAGACTTTGGAAAGGCCCCATCTCTTAATCTTTCACATGGCTACACCTAAATTTTGAAGGGACATGTCTAAACTTTAGTAGGTGGGGAAGAGCTGTCGTGTTCAAAGCACTGACCTAAAAATCAGTTTTCGTGTTGAGAAGGGGAAAGTGGGAGTGTGGTGAGGGTGGAGAGGGAGGCAGAGAACAGATGTGCAGGGCTTTGTGGGCCCTGATGAGGAACTTGGATTTTATTCTGTATGCCATAGGAAGTCATAGAATGTTTTTAAGAGTGGCACGAACTGGTTCATAATTTTAAAAGATCATGTGGCTGTAGGATGGAGAAGGGATTAGAAGGGGGACAGTTTTAATGTGGAGAGGAAATTAAAGGTGATGGAAGTTTTCTAGCAATGACCATGATATGAAAGTGGAAGGGGGTGGGGGTAAGTGAACAGACAGGGGGTATTTTTAGTGGTCTTATTTCCTTATAACCCACTGTTTATCTCAATCTCATTCTGTCCTTGGAGCAATCCATGCCATATGGGACTTTGCACATCTAGGTATTTACAATGAAATCCTAATTTTTTTTGATTCTTATTCTTTCATGGCTTTAACTGGAAACCATAGTTACATGATATCTGACAAAGAAAGGTAGAGAATAATACTTAAGGACATAGTCTTCAAAAGTAAGCTGCTTTGGCCCATATTTATGGTCCATGACTTGCTAACTATGTCACTTATGGTAAATTGCTTAACCTTCCTGTTTCATTTTCTGTAGGTACAGACGAAGAAGAATAGTAATAATATGTATTTTCAGGACTTCACAGGGATTAGCATATATAATACAATCTTCTGTGCATTTTAACAGTGTATGGTATATGCTCAACAAAAGTTAGCTGATGATGTTTGTCCTGATAACAATGATAGAGAACTTGAAATCTGACTCTGGTAAGCTTTTCAATATAATTACCTTTTTTAAATTTTTTATTTTAAGACAGAATCTCACCATTGAGGAATCTGGCCTCAAACTTGTGATCCACGTGCCTGAAGCTGGTACTTCTAAGTTATTTGTAAAACTAAAAATCTGAATTAGAAGGACATCATGGCTAGAGTGGGAAGGTAGCAAGGTAGCTTTTCCTTGAGTCTCCCTTCTTTGGAAAATATTCCTTTAAAAATTATTTTTGTTCCTTGATGATTTTTAAATCTTGCTTTTACTGAGCCTAAATTATACCATTTTGATTTTCCCTTAGAGTGATCTGAAAGAAAATGGACATACAATTTTAATCATGGCCAGGAAGATAAAATGCCTGTGAGTTGAAAAGAATAGGATTTTGGTGCTACTCTGATCTCTATGTCTTACTAATTCCATAGTGAACAGTCCTCAGTAATTCCAAAATTTCATTGTCTTATTGGCCAATATTGATTGTCTTGTTTTATCAAGTAATCAATGATCGCTCTCTCTTAATTTTCCAAGGTTTTTCAGGGTTGACCAAATAAACGGATGAATTAATCCTTAAAAAGTTTCTCACAATATTTCCTTCCTTTCCTATTATTGCTGTCCTTTGCCTAAAGTATACCCTCATTTCTTTTTTTAAGGAATATACATATTATCTTTTTAATATCACTCTATTCAACTTTTAAATGTTATTGATGAATTAATCTTCTCAAAAGTATGAAGCTATTCTTATCATCTTTCATTAAAATAAAATTATAAAACTATTTACTGAGAATGAAGTTACAAAGAATTCATATTCAGATTATATAAAGAATTTCTGCTGGACACTGGTGCCTGTTTATAATCCTAGCCTCAGCAGGCTGAGGCACATGGAGCACAAGTTTAAGGGCAGCTTCTGGAATAGTGAGAGTCTGTCTCAAAATAAAAAAATAAAGAAAGACCTGGTGATAGGGTACCACTGGGTTTAATCCCCAGTATCACAAAAAAAAAAAAAAAAAAAAAAAAAAACACGAAAGAAAAAGATGAACACCTAATTAAAAATTGGGTCAATGCTTAAAAGAAATATTCAACAAAAGAGACTTATAAAGGTAATAAACAATCCTCAATTTCAAGAGTCATTTTAGATATGCAATTAAAACCATTATCAGAATGGTGATAATTAGTGAATGACATTCCCAAGTATTAGTAAAAATAATGAAAAAATAGCATTTTCATGTACTGAGAAAAGGAAAATAAATTAATAGTGCTACTTGAGAAAAACTGTTAAGCATGATCTACAAAATTTTAACATACACACATATGAAAAATTTCATTTCTTGGATATATATATGAAAGAAACAAGTGGTTGGTGTACCAAAACACATGATGGAAACTTTTAGGCCAGTATTATTTCTAACAGCTGAAAAAAATAATTTCTAATGTTTATCTTGAGGAGGATGATAAAATAAATTATGGAAATTTTTACTATGGAATACTACATGCTATTTAATATAAAAATTCTGTTACACACAACAACATGCATAAAACCAAACATAATGGCATAGCAAGCAGGCTACGGTGATCTATAATGAGAGGTAACATGGAAGTTATCTTTGGGGAGGTGAACAAGGGAAGTGATTGAGAAAAGAGGCACTGGGGAGCTTGTAGGAATGCTACCATTCTTCTGTTTATTAGCCTGGGTGACCCTTATGTGAGTTTGATTAATTGGCATAAATTAATCAAGCTGTACATTTATAATTTGCAGATTTTTTTGTCTCTCTATTTCAATTGTTTTTTTGAAAGTCTTTGCATTAGCCATTATATCAGATCACTTTCTTCAGATTGACATTCTAGATTCCCCCAACTGAATTCCAACTTGTGAATTTTCTCACAGTTTATTCTTACATCTTTGCACATGTCCTGTTTTTTCTCACAGACTTTACTAGTAAATGAAGAAGAGGCTTCTAATTGTCCTTCTAAATTACTGTTTTCATCCTTTTGATAATAGAATATTCTAAATTTTGACTGGACACAGGACTACCTGTGTCCAGTCTTCTGACTACATTTCTTAGTCTGCTTTGCTACTAGGTGCTGTTGCAGGTGATTAAGTTTGGGCCAGTGGTGACCTGCATGACTTATTTTCTGTATGTTCACTTTTACTTCTGGCTGGGAAATAGCAATGTCTGAGAAACCTTGGCAGCTACGTGTTCCAGATGGCAAAGCTACCAGGCTGGCTCTGGATCACTGGACTGTTAGATGAGAGAGAAACAAAATTTCTGTTTTTTTCAAGCTATTTTGAGGCTTCTTCTTTACAATATAGTGTCTGCCTGAACACACTTAGTACTTTCTAAACATTGTGATTCATAGTACCTCTGTGCACAGCTGCTTTCTGAGATGCCCGGGCCTAGTGACGTGATCCCCAGTTTGTGCCATGGGTAAGATTTTTGTCTCTTAAAGTGCTTTCCATTTTCCAGATATGTGACTATGGGAGAGGTATTGCTTTATCTGAGACTCAGGTTCTTTACCTGTTAAATTGGAATAAGAGATTATTATTGTGACGTTTAGAACAGATAATGCACATAAAGTGCTTAGCATGGTTTGGAGTACATATGAAGCCCTTAGCAAATTAATAGTTTTAATATATGTTGATGATATTATAGAATTGAAAATCACAGCACAGATGTTCAGTTTATGTAGGAGGGAGATATAAATTAAGGACGTTTTGAAGAAAAGTTCATTTTGCTTTTATCATCCCAGACTTTTTAGAAATTTGTGATTATTTAATAATATTAGAAATAATGTAATGTGAACCTAGACCCTATAACCAAGCAATTCTACTCTATTTATATATCCAAATGAAATGAGCATATTGGGTGTACCAAAAATATGGACAACATATTTACAGCAATATTATTTTTGATAGACATAAATAGAAATGACCTAGTTGCTTTCCAGATATAAGAGCGAAACTAACTCTTAATTTTAGCAAGTTTCTCGTAGGTTTCCATTTCTTATAGGTTTCTTGTAAGTTTCCTCCCTTTTAAAAATTGGAGGTATTTATGCATGACAATTGACTCTTTAAGAATATGATTTATGTATTACAATATTCTTTGGCCAAACTGCTAAAAACCTCTAAGGCAATACAAATAAGTTGTCCTTATAATTTTAGTATTTCCCTTCTAGAATCTTCTGGCAGTTTTTTGTGAACCTAAAGTATTTTCTTTAAGTTCCTTAAAAAGGGTGATAAATCATTTTAGTTTTTGGCTGCCTGAAAATACTCATTTTTTAAATGATAATTTTCCTGATAATACAAATCTACCTTGAGACATACTTCCTCTGAGAGTCATGAAGATATTATTCTGCTGCCTTCTGACTTTCTGATTTAGACAAGTTTGCTGTCAGACAAGGTGTTGTTCATTAAAGGTGGTCTATCTTCTACATCTAGCCGTGGTTTTCTGCCCATTTTACTACTATTATTCAAGAGGGGATTTCTGAAGACCAAATTATTCTGTTTGGGATCCATTACATTTCTTAAATCTGAGTTCCCCTAACTCAGTTTTCCTCCATTGATTTCCCAAAAGGGTGAGACATGAGTCAAATCAAAGTAAAACAAGTTGTGGTGTCATGAATATTTACAAACTGTCAGATTTTCTTCTGCTCCATACATTGCTTCATGTGCACTTTTATTTTTGAGGGTCCTGTTTTTTAAGTGATGATAACTGGTTCCTGTCTAATGACTCATCATTCATATGACCCTGAAAATTTACCTGATTTTGAGAGCACTACATTTTAAACTATGCATATATTGTTCATCCTTTTCAACTTTTTTTTTCTTTTCTTTTCTTTTCTTTTTTTTTTTGGTGTAAGCTTCTTTTTAAAAAAGAACATTAAAGGAAGTGAATGATTTTGTCCTTGGCACATTTTTACTTTTCAATATGAATTATTTTTTTAAAATTAGAAATATTTTAGACACATATGCATTAAAAAGGAATGGAGGAATTTTGTTGTTGTATTTTAGTTTTCTGTAAATTTTCAAATTTTTTTTAATTGACCAAGCTTGATTTAGAAAGAAAAAGAAATGTCTCGAACTCGTTTTTAGTCCACTTGAATAACTTTCTACTGTTGCTACACGGAAAAGCAATATTTTCACCCTCAGTAGGAGCCCATGGTCTTTTCTTCCCCACATCCCATTGCCTTTAGGTAAAATTTAGGTTCACAACAATATTGAACAAAAATACAGAGAGTTCCCAAATATACGTTGTACCTGCGGGCTCATTGTGGCCTCAACTATCAACCTCACCAGATTGGCATATTTTTCTACAATTGGAATAGGAATATCATTATCCCTGAAAGTCCTTAAGGTTCACTAGGGTTCACTAGGATTCACCTTTGGTGTTATACATTTTATAGGTTGTGACAAATACATAATGACCTATATCCACCATTTTGGCATTAGACATTATAGTTTTACTGTACTAAAAATATTTGCTCATTCTTCCCTCCATCTCCCATAATCCTGGCAACCACTGACTCTTTTACTGTCTCTCTAGTTTTTTTGCCTTTTCCATTATGTAATATAGTTGGAAACAGTACAGTTTGTACCATTTTCCAAATCACTTCTTATATTTAATAATATGCATTTAAGTTTCCACCATGTCTTTTCATGGCTTGTTTGTCTATTTATTATTGTAGTGTTAGATAGCATTCCACTGTCTGGATATCAAAGTTTATCCACAGTTTGCCAAAGGACAACTTACCTGTTTTAACTTTTGGAAATTATGAATAAAGCTGCTATAAACATTCATATTATATTTTGTGTGACATAAATTTTTTAACTCATTTGGTTAAATACCAAGGCATGTGAATACTGGATCATATTATAAGAGTTTTTTGTTTGCTTGTTTGTTTCAGGGGTGGCGGTTCTAGGAATTTAACTTAGAGGCAATTTGCCTCTGAGCCACATCCCCAGTCCTATTTTTACTTTTCTATTTTGAAACAAGGTCTAAGTTGCTTAGGGCCTTGTTAAATTGCTCAGGATGGGCTTGAATTTGTGATCCTTTTGTCTCTGCCTCCTGAGCTGCTGGGATTATAGGTATGCAACACCACACCCAGTGTGTTTAGGTTTTTTTTTTTTTTTTTTGGTACTGAGGATTGAACTCAGGGGCACTTAGCCACTGAGCCACATCCCTGGCCCTATTTCGTATCTTATTTAGAGACAGGGTCTCACTGATTGGTTTAGTGCCTTGCTTTTGTTAGGGCTGGCTTTAAACTCATGATCCTCCTGTGTCAGCTTTCAGAGCCTCTGGGATTACAGGTGTGCACAACCATTCCTGGATATGTTTATTATTTTCAAGAAACTGTTAAATTGTCTTCCAAGGTGGTTATAGCATTTTTCACTCCTGTGAAAAAAGAGTGAGAATTCCTGTTGCTTCATATCCCTACAACCTTTGGAGGCATAATATTCTGAATTTTGACCATTGTAATCACTATATGTTGGTATTTCATTATTTTAATTTGTGTTTTCCAAGTAACATATAACATACAACATTTTTTTCAAATGCTTATTTGTCATCCTTACATGTACACATATTTTAGTGTGGCATCTGTTTAACTTGGGTCCTTTTGTTTCTTTATTGTTTAATTTTATGAGTTCTTTGTATATAGTGGATAATAGTCTTTTTTTATGTTCCTTGTGTACATATTTTCTTCCAGATTGGGCTAGTCTTACTCTTTACAGTGTCTTTTACAGAGAAAAAGCTCTTCATTTTAATGAAGACCAGTTTATCAATTCTACCTTTCATGGATCTTGCCTTTGGTGTGGTATCTGGACATACCATGACAAAGATCATCTAGATATCTAGATTTTCCCTAATGTTATCTTTGGAGACTTATGTTATCTTTGGAGACATTTTACATTTAGGCCTATTTTTTGGTCTACATTTTTTGAATTTATTTTTAAAGGGTATCAAGTTTGCATTTAGAGTTTTTTATTTATTTATTTATTTTTTGCATGTGGATATCCAATTATTCCATCACCATCTATTGAAGAGATTGTCTTTTCTCTATGGCTTCGCCTTTGCTCCTTTATCAAGATCAGTTGACTCTACTTAATGTGGGTCTCTATCTGGATTTTTTGTTCTGTGTTTCATTGATATTTTGTGTATTTCTTTGCTAGCACCACACTGTCTTGATTACCATAGCCTTACTTAAGTTTTGAAGTCAGGTAGTATCTTTCTTCAGACTTTATTCTTCTCTGTTTATATTATGTTACTTATTTCCACATCCCCTCCCAACCTTTTTTTCAGTACCTGGATTTGAATCTAGGGGCACTCAACCTCTGAGCCACATCCCCAGCACTTTTTATATTTTATTTTATGAAAGGGTCTTGATAAGATGCTTAGGACCTCACTAAGTTGCTGAGGTTGCCTTTGAACTCAAGATTTTCTCCTGCCTCAGCCTCCCAAACTGCTGGGATTATAGGCATGTGCCAATCATGTCTGGCCTCCCACATTTTTTGAGAGCATTGTTGTAAACACTCTTTTTATGTAATAGACTTCTAGGTATTTGAAGAATACACATTATCTACAATAAGTAACAATTAACATTTGTTGAGAATAATATTTCAGGAAATATTCAGTTAACCTTCAAGTAAAGCCAAACATACAAATTCTACAATTTCAGCCAAAGGAACTAATTCTCAGAGAAATATAATGAAGTCCTCCAAGACATATTAGGTAGTAAATAGTGGAGTATGGCAGTCTGCCTCAGAGAGCATAATGTGGGAACATTTCCAGTATCTACAGCATGAACCAACTTCCTGGGAAAGAAATTCTACAAATTAGCCAGGTAATAAAGAAACAAATTATACTTTAATTGGACATTTACTAATCATGCATTATATGCCATACATTATTCTAGGCATTAAACTTTCAAAATAATTGCCACCAAGCATCTTCTCTTAATGAGCTCATTGTGCAGTGTCTTATAGTAAACAAGAAACAAGTTAAAATACAATAGTATCTTTTTTTGAAATAGTTTCAAACTGTAATTTGTGTAGATATGTCCATCAAGTGGAAAATGGACAAATGGTGGTGTAGCCATGCCATGGAATATTGTTCAGCAATAAAAGTATGCGGTGGTGGTATGATAAGGTCAAAGTTTTTTGTTTGATTTTTGGCACTGGGGATTGAATCTGGGGCTCTTAACCACTAAGCTACATCCCTAGCTTTTTAAAAATTTATTTATTTATTTTTAAATTTTGAGATAAGATCTTGCTAAGTTGCTTAGGACTTTGGTAAATCGATGAGGCTGGCTTGGAAATTGCGATTCTCTTGCCTCAGCCTTCTGAGTCACTGGGATTTTGATGTAGTTCTATCTATCAAATCTCACTAGCAAAATCCTTTCAGTGAATCTCTATTGCAGTTCCTCTAACCAATTTAAAAGTGAAAAGTAATTTTTATCTTTAAGCTTTAATTCCTTGCCTTGTATTTAGGTCATTTTTTTTTTTAATTTTAGCTACCTATGCCCTAATAAAACTACGACTCCCAGAAATTATCTGAAAAAAAGTTTCACTTATTTTTTTTCCCCTTCACAAGATTGACTTCTTAACTCTAGTCTTTAAAATAATTTTTATTCTTTAGCATCCCTTTCCAAATAGACTCATGCATTTTAGAGTATGGGCCACAGACACCATACAACTTTTAACCAATTTTTTTTTTTATCATTTAATTTGTTAGAAATATTAACAAAACTGAACTTCATTTTTATTTGCTTTCTGTTTCCTAACTCCAAATGTACAAAAGGGCACTTACTGTTTTTTAACCTAAATAATTATCATTGTTAGTTAAAGGAAAATGTAAGAAATTGCCATTACAATTTCCAGTCACAGCCATATGCTAAATTATACAGAATGATGACCCAAAGAGATAGCACAAATGATTGGATCTTCAGATGAACCCTAAACTCACAATGAACAATTGAGATTTCAAGGTAAATCAGTTTTTGCCTCTTTTCTTGGCCACAATAAAAACTGCTTAGTTAGGTGCTAGCACAGTGAAATAATGAAAAGGCAGAGAAACATCCAGTCTAAATAATAACTGGTTAATCAGTACCTCAATTGCAAGTCATTTGTGCTTCAAGGACAGCAGCAGCATGTGTCTGGGAAGTGATAAAAGTCCCTGATATAAGATAGTATCTGACAAGTGGGGCTCATTTCCCCAGCTTCTGAACATATGGCAAAGCCATGTTTTCCAGTCTTCTTTGTGTGGCAGCGATTGGCCTCTGAGTAACATGGACTTTTGTTTGTGCTGAAAAGAGAATGAGCATTCCACATAAATAATTGTAATTATCTTCTCATTGAAGAAACATAAACTTGGAGTTCAATACTATTTTCTTGGGTAAATCATCAAGTTTGGAAGGAATAGAATTAAATGTTCTGTGTTTTTGCAGAACATTAGTTGATGCAAATTGAACAAATTTGGTCTAGGTTTGCTTTCCACTGAAACATCTTTTTTGATTGATTTGTTTAGGTTGAAATACTTTATTTTCTCCTTGTGTCACTGTTACTTTGAACTGTTTTTCCCCCTGAAGTGTTGTTGTCTGTTTAGAATTCTGCAAGTTATGTTTTTGTTTTTATAAATATAGTCCATAACTCAAACACATGGGAAGATTTTAGAAAAAGTATTCTACAGATTAAAAATCCTTAATTTGGTTTATAAGCGTATCATTTTTTAACATAAAATCAGGGTGAATTTTGTTAGTAATCAATACAAAAAAACTTCAGAGTTTTGTATCTGGAAAATTTCTTATAAATTATTTAATCAACCATTTGTTTTGTCAACATACACACACACACATATTAAAGCCTTGAGGTCAAATGGTATGATCTTTCCTTAGGTTAAAAAGAGAGTTTAAAGGTTCTCATAGTCACTTTAAATCAGTCCATTCTGCTTGAATAAATGTGGAATATATATATATATATATATATATATATATATATATATTCCATATTCTGTTCTTATTCTTTTGGTGTAAATAGAAGTTCCCAGGTGGTTATGAAAATTAGATTATTTATAGGAGCTGTCCATAAATTCTTCAGTTCAGAACACTTTTGAAAACTGAATGCTAGAAGTTTAAACTTGTAATTGCTATACCTTCCTTTTTCTTTATTTTACCATTGTTGTAGTTGTTGTTTATAAATTGTCAGCTCTTCTACTGCTTGTATTTATAACTATTTTAATGAAATTTCTCTCTATAACACCAACTACATTATGATCCTGAGCTTGCCAGTTAAAATATCTGATTGATAACAGCTTGACTGAGGAGGGAAAGATGCCAATTATTCTTGTCCTTTGATCTAGACATTAAATGTGTTATATTACCCTTAGTTTAAATTCCCGATTAAATTTAAATAGGAAACTAGGTGTTATTTTGCTATATCAAACATTTGACTTTCAAATATTATTTTTCATTGGGTATAAAATTTTCACAAGCTACCCCGTTTTGATCTGAATAACATGCTTGAGTAATATACCAGTGTCCTTGTCTCTCCATGTCTTGTCATAAACTTCCCAAGTGGATACAGTGTTCTATGGAGGTTGAGAATCTGGAACGATTACAGTAGAGAGGTTTTCTCCATAATGATGATCTCTGCGTTCATTCTTCTTGCCTGGTTTGTAGGAATTTCAGAAAAGATGACTTTGAAACTCAGTAGTATCTTTTAAATAAATCCAATAAGGCCAAGAAGAAACATGAAGAATTGCATGTCAGTCTTTTAACATAAATGGCATTTTGATTTTGTTATAATAATTTTAATATCTTTAAGCATGACATCTCTTATTAATTTCATATGATTGCCTTACATTTTTATGATTGTACATATCATCTCATCAATGGGTAATTAGTAAGCTATCAGAAAGTTAAAAAAGGGTAACTCATTTCTTTTTAGCTTTTTAAACTCATTTTTTCCCTTCACTATCATTTTAAGATATACAACAAGACAATAAAACAAGTAGCAAGTCTGAGCACAGACGTGCTATCCCAATTTACAAATTTGGGGTTTTTTTTCTATCAGCTTTAATTTGAAGTTTTTCTAGTAGTAGCAATGTTTTCCATGGCACCCTGAATTGTCACGTTAGCTCATTTCATTGTTTGAATTCTTGCTGTCTGAAGCTTTTCCTGTCTCCCTTTTAAAATCTGTTCTAAAAAATAGTCATTGAATTCAGTTAACATGCCATTCATTCACTCATCTTGAATGACATAAAAACAGTGGTATTATAAGTCTGGCTTTTACTACATCTTGAGAGTTAATTGTTAACTTCTTAGAAATTTTACAATCAGTTTGTACAATATAGCCATTATTAAAAATTAAACTAAATACATTAAGTAATTCATATTAAAATATTATAATAAATATTCAAAAATTTTAATGGCTTTGTTATTTTACTACAGTGTAATATTATCTGTACTCTTGAAGAAGTTATTCTGGTCTGTATCTGTATGATGAAAATACCACAAAATGGTGCATTTTTGTGCATTTCTTCCCAATATTAGGTTTAGTGATTTTACATCATAACTTGGAATAGCTGTGGTAGAAGTATTGACACACAGAAATCAGTAAAGCTGCAAGCCAGGAGTGATTTATTGGTTTTTTCATTGTGTTTGTATGGTAGTTAAAGTTTCAGTTTAATGAATAAAATTTGTACAAGGGTGAGAAATAGTTTAGCAGTAAATCACCTGCGATATTAATTAAAATTATTCAGAAAGCTTGCAGATTGGGATGAAATTTCATTTGTCATATCATAGTTAAATCAAAATTATAGGTTGACAGATACGCAAGAGTTTATGAAAATGTTCTGTGATAAGTGGTAACCTGCAGAATTTTCCATGAAAGTGTATTTTATTATTATTATTTATAAATTGTATGCTGCACACCTTTTTATCAGTAAAGTTTATAATAACCTATATATTTATGTATTCTTGGAGGGATAGTTGTCAGCACTCACAAGCACAGTGCTATAATCAACACTGCAGTAGTGACTGAACTTCTTCCATACCCATTCTGTGTTCATGGGTTTGTGGATTGTTTGGATGTTTTGTCTAAGGTCCTCTGTTTGCCTTTTTTCCATCCTTGAACTCAAAATCCAAAACTATTAATAGTACATATTTTAACAGCTTTACTGAGATATAACTCACATATCGTGTAATTCATCATTTAAAGTGTACAACTGAATTTTCTTAATATTTTAGGAGGATTGTACAATCATCACCATTGACCAAGTTTAGAACAGTTTTGTCCTTCCTAAAAGAGTCTGTTGAACAATTAGCAGTCAGTCTTCATTCTCTCCAGTTTTAACCAAGAAATAATCTACTTTCCATCTATGTAAGTTTGCCTATGCTAGACATTTTATACAAATTGAATCATATAATATGTGGTTTTTGTGTCTGTCTTCTTTCACTCAGCTTCAAGGTTCATCCACAATACACCATGATTGATATTTCACCCCTTTTTGTAGCAGAATAATACTCACTTGTATGGTAATACCACATTTTTACATTCCACAGTTCAGGGACACTTACATTTCCACTTTTTTGCTATTACAAATAGGGTACTATTAGTATTTGCATATGATACATTTAGTGTACACTTGTTTTATAATTCCTTTTGAATATATATTGATGAACACTAGCTAGGTCATGTGATAAGTGTGTGTTTAATTTCTATTACTACTAAACCATTTTCAAAGCAACAGAATCATTTTGCATTCTCATCAGCAGTGTAGGATTTCTCTACATCCTCACGCATACTTGATATTTTCATTTCAACAATCCAGGTGGATGTGAAGTAAGGTCTTGTGGCAATTTTGATTTTCACTTGCTGATGACTAATGATATTGATCACCTTTTCATCTTCATGTTGGTCACTTGAACATCATCTTTGTAGAAATTGATATTCAAAGTCTTTCCAATTTTTAAATTGAGTTATTTGGCTTTCTATTATTAAATATTATTGACTAGTGGATCTTATAATCCATACATAAATTCAAGGGAATAAAAATCAAAATAATTTTATATAGAAAATATTTAGAGGTCATACCCTTCTTAATTTCAAAGATTACTATAAATCCAAAGTCTTTATTAAGTAACATGATATTTATATACAAGCTGATATATACATCAGTGGAATACAATTCAGACTTCAGAAATAAGTCTTACATTTATTCAATTCATTTTCAAGAGGATGTGATCCTTTGCTATGTGGTCTTAGTTCCATGTATTATTAATGAGAGCTCCTTATTAGATTTATGATTTTCAGATATTTTATCCTATTTCCTTTATCCTATCCTATATCCTTTATCCTATCCTATTGGGTTGTCATTTTACTTTTTTTCAGAGAATTATTTGTAGTATAAAAGCTAATTTCAATGTAGTTATTTATGAATTTTTCTTTAATTACTTTTACCTTTGGTGTCATAATTCTGAGAACTTTGCCTTACCAAAAATAACAAACATTTTAATCCTTTGTATTACTGTAAGAATTTCAAGTTTTAGCTCTTATGTTTAGATCTGTCATCCATTTTGACTTAACTTTTGTATGTGTGGCTCAGTAGAGATCAGACTTCATTTTTTTTTTTTTTAACTGGGGACATAATTGTCTTGGTAGCATTTATTGAAAAGATAACTCTTTCTCTACTGCATTGTCACTCCTCTTGAAAATGAACTGAATAAATGTTAGGCTTTATTTCTGACGTATAGATTCTATTCTACCAATCTATATATCAATTTGCATACAAATACCAGGCTATCTAACAAAGACTTTGGATTTACAGTAATCTTTGAAATTACAGAGAGTATGAATTCCAAATATCTTCTTTGTAAAATTATTTAGATTATTCTTTTTCTTTTGCATTTATATATGAATTATAGATGAGCTTGCCAATTTCTGTAAAAAGCTAACTGGGATATTGGTAAGAAATTTCATTGATTAAAGTGAATAAAACTTTTAGTATTGTCATCTTAACTATGTTTAATGTTCTGATCCATGAATATAGGATGTATTCCCATTTATTTCCACCTCATTTTAAATATCTCTTAACAATATTTTGTAGTTTTAGTGTATAAGTCTTAATTTTTTGTTAATTTTTATAAATTTGTTAATTTTATATCTAAATTTGTTCCTAAAATTGTATTGTTTTGGTGTTCTATGACATGAAATTATTTTCTCTAATTCAATTTTGTATTCACTAATAAATAGAAACATAATTTCCTCTTGTATGTTGATTTTGACCTTGCTTATTATCTCTACCAGTTTTCTTGTGGATTCCTTAGGATATTCTGTGTATGAGATCATGTCATCTCTACAGTAACATGCAAAGCATCTGCAAAGATAGTTTTATTTCTTTCTTTCTAATCTGGTGCCTTTTTGTTCTTTTTAAATCTAATTCCCTAGTTGGAACCTATGATGGACATTTGGGACATTTATATTATAAGTTCAATCTCTGAAAGTATTTTTGAGTTTTAATCATAGAATGTGGGTGTGAATTGATGTTGAATCACAGTAAACAGAGCCACATGATGGGAGAATTATAGATCATTTTTCTCCATTAACATGTGATAAACTCTGAATTTCTGAATTCATGAAAAATTTTGAGTGTTGAATGATTGTGAAGCATCTCCAACACATGCTCCTATAGCACAATTTGTACCTCCTGTGAGCCAATACCATCTATAGCTGGCTCAATAAGGAGCACCCAAATCCTAAATCCGGAAACTTGTAAATGTTAGCTTGTTTGGGAAAAGGGCCTTTGTGGATATACCTTTGTTAAAGATTTTGAGATGAGAAAATTATCTTGGATTATCTGGATGGACTTAAATGCCATCATGAAGGTCTTTTTAAGAGAGAGCACATTAGAGTAGAGGCATGCAGAAGAACAGAAAGTCATGTGATGCAGCCCCAAGCAGGGGTATGCTGGCAACTACCAGAAGCTAGAAGAGACAGAGGATGGGTTCTCTCCTAGACCTTCTGGGAAGGAGTGCCACTCTCCTGGACTTGAATTTGGACTTTGGGCCTCTAGGACTATGATAGAATAAATTTCTCTCTTTTTTTAAAAGCAACCCATGTTATGGCCATTTGCTATAGAACCCAAAGGAAATTAATATTCATGCTAATAATCATTTGTTTAAATATCTAGTTTCTGCAGTAGATGGTTAACTGCAGAAAAACCTCTATTATCTATCTCATACATCTCAGTAAGCATAGTAGCTAGCACAGGGCTTGGCAGTAGTTAGGTTTTGTTGGATACTAGATAAAATGAATAAATGGGCTGTGGTTTTAGTGTTTAGTTGGGTGAATAGGTAAACATGCTAATGAATTTGGGAACAAGTAATATGTTTATTTACACAAATGAATATATAGTGACTAACAACACAAATTTATTAGCTTATTTAGCAAGGGAACTCAGTAGATGCTACACATTGATGATTGGGAGCAAAGGTTTCGTAGGTAGTTTTTTTTTTTTTTTTTTTTTTTTTTTTT